>NW_021604635.1:290392-301760 GCF_004785775.1 Grammomys surdaster | reverse complement strand
GTGCACAAAGAAACTCTGAGCACATGGCACGATTGCTTGTCTAGAAGTCAAGAAAATAAACCTCAGAAAGAAGCCTACCTTGTGCCTTGATCTTGGACGCCCCAGCCTTCAGAGTGGTAAGGAATGGATTTGGTTGCTGTTAAACACTCACTGTTGTGTTATAGCAGACTGGATTGACTAATCTGCTAAAAATAATACGTAAGATATATTAAATCCTATGATGTATGTTTGTTTTGTTTTTAAAGAGGAGCTGTAGAAAAAATGGGGCTAAGTATGGACATCCACTCAACTCTGACCGAATGCTACATGCTTGCTTGTTAGGGGGTTTGGAGTTAGACACGTATATTTTCAATTTAAAAAAGGTACAAAGGACTGTTTACCAAGTTCTTGTGTGCATCACCCAGACTTTCAAAATGTTAGCAGCTCTTCGAATGTCGGTTTTATATAAAGCGAGGGCGCCTCTTAAAACCAAAGTGCTCTACTCCACCACACACATCACCACAAAAGCTTCTTTGGCTGACACCGTCTGTGTGAAATTCCCTAGTGCCAAGTGAGGACACTGGTGGCTTGTTTTCTTGGACAAACATCCATTTCATTTTATGACTCAACCAACTTTGTTTATCGTTCTGTGGCTGATGGACAAGTGAGCTTTTTTCTAGTTTTTAACCTTCGCAAATAGCCCCGCTGAGGCGTTCCTGTGCATGTTTTTGAGCAACTAAAGGAACTCATTTCTGTCAAGAGTAGACTTCGGTGTGAAAGCGCTCTGGCAGTGTGTCAGTGTGTGGTTTGCTGAACAGACACTGCCTGGTCTTTTTACCAGTTGCTGCGCATTCGTACTGAGACTCAGCATGTTACACGCTCTGTTAGCACCTTCTCTTGTTGCTATGGCAGCGTACCCAACAGAAGCCACTTAAGAGAGGAAGGGTCTGATCGTGGTTTCAGGGGGACACAGCCCTATGGTGGAGGACTGTGGTGGCTGGGCGCTTGCAACATGCATGTTACATCTCGGTACACCAGAAAGCAGACACTTGGGCCAGAAGTGAGGCCTGGCTATAGCGCTCAATGCTCACATCTCTGTGACCCATTGCTCCAGCCAGGCCCCACTCCTTAATTCCACCACGTTCTAAAACACACCAGGTAGAGACCAAGTGTTCACACACGAGCCTTGGGGACATTCCACACTTGACTCACAAAATACTCATCTTTTGATGGATATATAAAAACACTTTATTTGGTTCTAATTTTCTGATAAAATGCTTCGACAACATCCACATATGAACAGTCACTTAAGATTTCTTTAGTGGTGTGTCTGTTCAGGTATTTTGTTCACTTTTCTTCTGTGTCAGTTTTTAATTCACTACTCTGTAGGGCTTTATGTAAATTGGGTGTAAGAGCTTTCTTATAAATGTCATGAATAGTTAGTTTCTCCTTCTGCACGGTTTGTTCTCTTAATGTGTCTTTTTTTTTTAAATAATTTTTTTCAAAGGTTTATTTATTTATATGAATACACTGTAGCTGTCTTCAGATACACCAGAAGAGGGCATCAGATCCTATTAGAGATGGTTGTTAGCCACCACGTGGTTGCTGGGAATTGAACTCAGGACCTCTGGAAGAGCAGTCAGTGCTCTTAACCACTGAGCCATCTCTCCAGCCCTTTTTTTTTTTTTAAAGATTTATTTATTTATTATATGTAAGTACACTGTAGCTGTCTTTAGACACCCACATGAGGGCATCAGATCTCATTGTAGATGGTTGTGAGCCACCATGTGGTTGCTGGGATTTGAACTCATGACCTCTAGAAGAGCAGTCAGTGCTCTTAACCGCTGAGCCATGTCACCAGCCCCCTTAATGTGTCTTTTATAAACAAAATTTCCAACTTTCAGGTTGTCAACCAATTTGGTCAATCTTACTTTAGAATTAGAGCTGTAGTTAATGATTAAGAAATCTTGGGCTAGCTGGGTGTGATAGCACAAAACTATAGTCTCAGAGCTTGGGAGGTAGGGGCAGAAAGTTAGTTCAAGGCCAGCCTGAACTAAACACAAACAAGGAAACAATGAAATCTTTGCCTACCCCTAAAGCTATAGGATTGTTCTTCTGCATTTTTGTCTAGATCTTCATTGATTGACTGTTCAAATTTGCATTTACAACTCACCAGACTTGGTTGTGTACGTATCGTAAGATGCAGGCAAAGCTTTGCTGTTTCCCATATGAACGTCTTGTTAACATCACCTATTGAAGTAGCCACCTGCCCCTGCTTATCTTTCCTGTCTTATTTATCAGAATCAAGTGTCATTCAAATGTGCCTGTGTGGTTCCAGTTCTCCTTCTTGGGTTATTTTGTCATACTTCTCCTTGGGCTTGTACTGCATGTCTCAGGTATGACCACTAAGAGCTGTGGAGCTAGGGTACTTGTACATCCAGTTAATTCTCAGTTATAGGACGGAGACGTTCAGTTGTGGGTTGATTGTTTGCCAGACATGATCCTCAACACCTATGGAATACTGCTCTTTGGCACTTTGGATTACTGACATGGCTGGCTTCTCCAGCAGTGACTTCCCAGGCATGATGGACTGTAAGCTCGAAGTACAAACCAAAATATGTCCTTCTATGGTAGTTTGAATGAGAGTGGCACCCAGAGGCTTACACATCTAATAGGTGGCCCTTTGCTGGTGGAACTGTTTGGGAAGAGTTAGGAGGTGTGGCTTTGTAGAAAGAACTGTGTCATTGAAGGTGCACTTTGAGATTTCAAAAGCCCATGCCATCCCCTTGACCCTCCCCATGGGTAAGATGTAAGCTCTCAGCTATTGTTCTCCAGTAAAATGCCTGCCTACTGTTGCCCGTGTCCCCAGCCATGATGGTAATGAATTCCTATCTCTCTGAAGCTGTGAGCCTCAAATCAACTCTTCTTTCTATAAGTTGCCATGGTCATGGTGGGTTTTTTTTTTTTTTGCCTGTTTTTGTTTTAATCACAAGCAGTAGAAAAGTAACTAGCACACTATCCTCCTGAAGTTTCTCTTGCCATGTCACAGCAGTGAGGAAAGGGACTAATATAGGCAATCAGTGTACAGTAGAGCGATGGCAAACCTAACCATGTTGTCCTCAGGGCCTTGGGATTGGCTTGTGGGAGGAATGTGGAAGAACTTGGAATTGCAGGCGCCTTGTGGGGAGTATACTTGCTTGGCTGAGAGACGGCTGTTCAGCTAGCTTGTTTAGTTTCTGTAGCAGCGTGGCTGTTCGAGGCCCCACATTGGGTGCCAGCTGATGGTTTGAACTTGTGCACAGGCGGGGCGGCTTGGGCCCACCTGTGCACTGTGGCGGCAGCAGGGTTCCAGGAGCAGTGACACAGGGACCCAGCGCAGCCCAACAACAGCAGCTGTGTCCCCAGAGCAGTGGTTGAGGCAGCCCTCAGGGGTGCGGCAGCACAGGGAGCCTGCTGACCACTGCTGAAAGGGGAGGAAGCCCCACAGGCCGCTGTGGCGGGGGAGCAGAGTGGCTTTTCCCATGGGCTGGTTTCCTACTTACGAAAGAAAGTCTAAAGTTCCAGGAGACACGTGGAATCGAAGAGATGAAAGTTTTATTGGTCATGCTGTAAAAGTTGGATCTGAATGTGGATGTGCCCCCGGCAAATGCCCAGAGGAGCTCCCTTATACTGGGGAGTGGGAAAGAGGAGGGGCTAGGGAGGGGAAAACTTAGCTATGCCTCCTGGCCTTTAGATCGAGGCAGAGGCCTGTTAGTCACGCCCTCTACCTGTGCCTTACATGACCGACCACACAGGTTAAATGGAGATGGGACTGCACATTAGGTCTCTGGGTTCTGGGGGTGTGGCCAAACACCCCAGGATGTCTTCTACAGCCCAACACTCAGGGCCTTGGGATTGGCTTGTGGGAGGAATGTGGAAGAACTTGGAATTGCAGGCTAGAGAGGTCACTGGGACATGATAAGCAGAATCTAATAGGCCATTTTGGTGGGTGTATAAAAACCAAGAATGTTGAGAATTGAGGACACTAGAGGTCTCATCAGAGTTCAAAGGGGAACAAGAACTGTATCAGGAACTAGGCTAGATGTTACTAATGTAATATTCTGGCAAGAAGTCTGCTTTAGTTTGTCCATGTCCTGAGAACCCAAGTGAGGGTCAAATTATTTCATTCAAAAGTAATCAAATAATTTGTTTGGCAGAGAATTTTTTTAAAATTAAAAAATTTATTTATGCACATATATGTGTGTGTGTGCATGTGGTGTGTGTGTGTGTGTGACTGAGTGTGTGAGAGTGAGGTGTGTAATGTGTGTAGGTGCCTGTGAAAGCCAGAGAGGCACTGGATCCCCAGGAGCCAGAATTAGATGAGGCTGGGGGCCGACTGACAGGGTGCTGGAATGGAACCCAGGTCCTCTGAAAGAGCAGCAAGTGAAGAGCCATCTCTTCAGCATTGACGCAGGGTATTTAAGACAGAAAAGCTGTCCACAAAATTGTTCCTTGTCCTCCACATATGTGCCATGACACACACATACTCATGCCCCACAATAACAGGGGAAAGTAGCACCTACAATAACAATACATTTGATCTTTCAAAGTTATGATAAGGAGAGTACAAGAGGCATCTTTAATCACTAAACGGATTTGCCCCATGAAGAGAAATGTCACTCTTTGTCCCAAGACAACAGGAAAACTAACTTGAAGAGGGAGTCCCTTGAAAGCTCTAACTTGTAACTAAGCAAGCTTTCATTTGGAAGGAGAGATCCTGAATTGAGAAGGTCAAATGGTCAAGGGCGGCATTTCTTCAGCACAGAGCTAGAGTGGCCCAGGGTCAGGCTACCCTCTGAGCTGGCAGCAGAACTTCCCAACCTTGTTCATGTGCTCATGTGCACTCTCTCACAGGTATGAAATATGCAAGAATGCAGGACTTATGGAGACTTGCACCTAGGCTCCAGAAAAGCCGCTCAGGCCAGGCACATAGCAGGGTCAGATTCCCTGGAAGGAAGCCTTGAGAGGCCTTTGTGTGAGGCTACAAAGGAGAAGCCCAAGTAGCAGTGTGTTCAGGATGCCAGAACTGTGCCATATCCAGCAAGGAAAGCCTCAGGCATGGAGTAAAACTTGGGCAGCAGCATCCCATGGGCTTGGGGCCCAAACTGAATGAGAAGGAGAAAGTAAGTTGAGTACTTACTCTCTGCTTGACTCCAGATGCAATGTAATACATGCCTCATGCTCTGGTAACCATGGCTTCTCTGCTGTGATGGACTGCACCCTCAAAACTGACCCCCAACCTCCCCTTAAGTTGCTCTTGACAGACATATGTTTTCAACAAGAAAAGTTACCAATACAGTCAGCAAGGGAAAGGAAGAATCCAATAAGAAGAACACTCCAATTTTATGAAGCATAATATCATAACCACATGCATGAAATCACATGCAGTTTTCCACTCGTGTTTCATGCCTATTCACACCACAGTCCCTCCCCTGTAACCGGGAAGTGAGGTGCATCACACAAGAGCAAGAAAGCCAGAAGCCCAGAAATGATGTGAGCTACTTTAAGCATCCATCTCTCACAACACATATGGGATTTATCTGATGGTAACTGCAGGGCATGCCAAGACCAGTCTACTGTCTGCAAGACCTTTAGTGCCAGACTGGACCAGCTAAAGGATCCGATCCTGTGGGGTGAGAAGCTAACAGATTCTGGGATTCTCCAGTGGACAAACAGCCATTGTTGGACTACCAAGCTAGTCTAGTAAACTGAATAAATTCCTCTATGACATCTATTTATTCCACCAGATCTGTTCCTCTAGGGAGTCTGACCATATAAATGACTAACAGAGGCTTCCTCTTCGGATATCCCAAGCTGTATGTGATGCACTCATCATTTGTCTTTCCACTCTGGAATGCAGATTCCACAAGGCGGGAGACATATCCTTTATTCCCTATTGCATACTATAGATAGAGACCAAGAACACGGAGATGCTCTGTAAGTAACTGCTTTTTGGTTTTGTTCTGTTTTTTGATGGTTTGTGTCAGAATATTGAAGTAAAAATTTCTGGTTTCTCTGTAGAATCAGTTGTGTCACTTGATGTTTTTCTGGAAACTGTCTTATGAGAGGATGTTTTTTGCTGAGGCAGACACACGGGAGGATGTTTTGCTGAGAACAGACACGTGGTGTTCTTCTGGAAGTAGCCTGGAAAAAGGGCATGTTATGTTTTGCTAGAGCAGACGCTTGAGAGAACACATGATGTTTGGGAAGGGTATAAAGATAACCCAACAGACAGTGGACAGCGCTGTGTGGTATTGGTTCACCTTGCCACTCTTTGCTGATCATTATTTGTTGTAACTTTATAGAGAAAAATGCACAAAGACCTTCTCTCGATGTTCCGACAGCTTCTTGCCACTTCCATATACTTGGGTCCATTGACAGAGCCTCTTGTTTTTTTCTGGGTTGAACGGCCATTGCTGATTTGTGAATAGTATTTGCAAGTGGATCGAGCTGCCACTGCTGATTTGGTGTGAACTGAACTGCAGATATCCTGACAACACATATTGGATTCACCTCAAAAAACTATTTTTAAACAGATCCACATCCACCTTTGCCCTATTAACCTTCCCTTTCCACTACCTCTGGTGTGTGGTGGGCTAGAAGAGAAGTTAAAGTGTTTAAGTACACTTATTAAGGTAGGTTTTGAGAAGTTTAAGCCTACAGGGTATCATGAAAAATCAGACTGACATTGAATTTGCTATGTAGCCAACAATGGCCCTGAACTCCTGAGACTCTGGGGTTACAGGCACACACCCTCACTTCTTGATGTGAATAATTGTTAAAGGAATGACTGCTACCAAAGACACGTTAGAGGTCACCTGGTTTCACTACAACTTGGAAAGGAAACTCGGCTGCTATATATCTACCAGTTCTGTACAGGAACCTGGGTTTCTTTTTTATGATTCATTGCTCAGCCCATTCCACTCCCTTCTGTACAGAGATGAAGTTTAACACTGTCAGCTGACAAGTCAGTAGACTGACAGGCTACAGTAAGGCAGAAGGCGTTGCTGCAGGTTTTGCCACATGAAACGACACTGCCTTTCTTATCTGCTCAGTTATCATACAGAGTAGATGTCAACAGTGAGGAGAAGGATCAAAACATGAGTTATTATAATCAATAAGGAGAAGGAGTATTGATCAAGTGAGTCATTGTCCTGCCCCCAGGAAACAATGGCCTGAATTGTCTGCACATGTAAAGGTAAATGGTATGAATTCAGATGGAAAGAAAACACACACACACACACACACACACATACACTGAGCCCAATGAGAGACTGTAACAATGACTATAATGAAATAGAACATTCTTTTTTTTTTTTTTTGGTTTTTCAAGACAGGGTTTCTCTGTGTAGCCCTGGCTGTCCTGGAACTCACTCTATAGACTAGGCTGGCCTCGAACTCAGAAATCCGCCTGCCTCTGCCTCCCAAGTGTGTCCTTCCCCGGCCTTGAGCAGGCCTGAGGGACCTTGTTTAGCACAACAGACCAAATAATAGGACCGAGGTGGAACTAGCCACCTTGGCTGCATGTCAATAGACACCTAGGTGGAGTCACCCACCTTGGCTGCATGTACATCCTGCTACAGGAACTTGAAAGAAGAACTGCCCCTGGGCTTGCCTTGAGACATCTCCGGCCGTGACCAGTGTCCAAGAACGGATTATCCCACCCAACTCCCAGCTGAAACTAGGAAGGGTTCGGGCGGGGTCTTCTCCTTTAAATTGAAAGCTTAACATTAAACCATGGAGGAGCCATGATCAGAGAACTTTGTCTTGGCTTCATCTTTTCTCGCTCTCCGTCCCCTTTTCGTTCCCAGCCCTCTTTTCAGGTGGACCCGTTTGACTTGTGGCCGCTGGCCGGCTACACTCAAGTGCTGGGATTAAAGGCGTGCGCCACCACTGCCCGGCTGAAATAGAACATTCTTAAAAGAAGAAAACACTGGGTTTGCTCCCTGCATGACTGGTGGGGACGAGGCCCATCTTGCCGATGAGCTCCTTTCTCTCAGTTCTTCCCTCAGCTGCACTTCCAAACACTGCTTTAAGCAGTGAATGTCATCTACAGAGCGTGTGAAGGGAAACTGTGTTAGCAAGAGAACTGCAGAAAGAATGCACCTCAGAGTAGATTCCCCTGCCACCCTGCTCCCAACTCTTCCTGTCGCCTCTCTCATTGTCCTGTTTAGAACTCTGCTTTACTAAAATAATTTGAGTAAAAATGAGTTCCTAGGTCCGTGATGAACTCTTTGTTTGCCAGCCTTGGTTTTGTGTTCTTCCTCTCTCTCACTCTCCTCAGATTTTTTTTTTTTTCCTGTCAGGAAACTACCATCCACAACTAGATAGGCATTCTTCTAAAACTGAGAGTACATATTTGTAATTCCACCACTCAAGAGGCTGAGGCAGGAGGATTGCCATGAGTTTGAAGCCTGCTTAGCGTATCTAATGAGTTAGAAGTTACCCTGGGCTATATAACAAGAACCTGTCTCAAAAATTAAAAAGTTAAAATATCATTACAGGAATCTATAACCAAAGGATGCTCCGAGGCCTTGCAAGAAAATGGGATAAATACCTTTAGCAGGTCAGCAAATTGTGCACAGAGAGGACAGCTCCAGGACCACCGTGCTACCTGGGTGAAGAGAGAATGGCTGGTGGCTTGGGAAGTGTGTGGCATTTAGGATGTCTATATGAGGTTTGCCGTTTGAATCTTGGTTTATTCACACACAAATATTCTTTACAATACCAAGTTATTATAAAGGTGACGGTAATCTCATTAAACAGACATCTCACCAAGCAGGGGAAAGGTTGATTAGGCAGGTAATACAATAGTGTTCCACTGTGGAATCCGCTCCAGTACTAACGCTCTGGGAGCTTGCGAGCTCAACCCGCATCCTCTGTGAGGTCCATCAGCTATGGCAGGCCAGGAAGATGGTGCATTGACGGTTCCAGATGGTCCTTGAGAGTCTCTGGCCAGTGGCTAGCACTGATAAGTAGGCATGTAAGAACTCAGCAATTGCCAGAGTTACAGGGTTTCCAAGTCCCTTTGCCAACGGGGATCACTGCAGAAGCTTGAGTTGCCGTGTGTCTGGAGCACGGAGGTAAGAAACTATGGCTGCTTCCAATTTCTCAAGTTTTGTATTATTCTAGTGGGCTTTAGTTCTGTGCTATCAGTTCTCACAGCTTAGAGCTAGTTCCCTAAAATGTCAATGCCACCTTGGGGTGGTTGGTTCATATTAGAGCAAGCATTACATTATCAATGTCATACAAAATGGTTTCACTCATGTTCCTCAGAATGGAGATCTTGATGTCTGACCCTTCTGTAAGCCTACCTGAGCTGCTATCAAAACATCCTGGTGCCTGCCTCTTCCTCATGAGAGGTCCTTGTTAACATCTAAGTATATAGTTGAACACAGGGAGGTTCTGTGCCTGTTTGCTAATGAGAACTGTCCCAAGACTAGCTTTAGGCCTGGTAATGAACTACCTAGGGTCAAAAGATGGTAGAAAGGGATGGAGTCTCAACTCTCTTTTGCTATTAGATACGTATCAGTATTTGAGCAGGAACTTGATTGTTACTGAGTAGTCAGATTGGCCTAGACCAGTCTACAACCCAGAGCTTTAGGCATGTCTTATTTTTATTGTTTTTGATAAAGAAGAAAGGTGCATAGGTCCTAGTGGTTAGGAGAATGTCCCTCAAACTCATCCTTTGATCTAGTTATTGATTCAGAAAATCTGGATTTCTTAGTGGCTTTCAAAATGATGTGTTTCAGGTTGCAGGTTAATAACTGCTATTTGTTATGATGACAGTTGTGGAGTGAGCATGGCCCTTGTAGGGTCACAGGTTTGAATGTTTGGTCACCAGGGAGTGGCACCATTTGAAAGGATCAGGAGGTGGGGACTTGTTGGATCCTTGTGTCACTGGAGTTGGGTTTTGAGGTTTCAAAAAGCCCCTTCCAAATCCAGACTCTCTCTCTTTCTGTTGCCTGCATATCCAGGTGTAGAACTCTCAGTTCCTTCTCCAGCACCAGGTCTTCCTGCATGTCACCATTGCCATGATGATAATGGCAAGCCAGACCCAATTAAATGCTTTCTTTTATAAGAGTTGTCATGTCATGGTGTCTCTAACAACAATAGAACACTCACTAAAACAATGGCATTTTTTTAGGACTGAAACAAAGCCTTGGTCTGCTTACCAAAATTCTACCATGAGCTAAATCTCTAGTCCCTCAGTTCCTTTTGATTTTTATTAAGATTTGTTTATTTTTATTATGCATATGTATAAATGCTCTCCTGAGTCTAGAGTGCCATGTACATGTTGGTGCCCTTTGAGGCTAAGAGTGCACTGATTCTCCTAGAACTGAAGTTACAGGCAGTTGTGCGCTGGATGTCAGGAACCAAATCTGGCTCCTCTCCAAGAGCAGTTAACTGCTGAGATGTCTCTCCAGTCTCAGTTCCCTTTTTCACAGAGAGATAAGATCTCATTAAATTGCTGGGGCTGACTGTGAACTCACAGTCTTCCTGCCTTGATCTCAGCAGCTTGGATTACAGGTATGTATCAAGAAACCCAGCAATTACTGTCGATTAATTAAAAAAAAAAAGTGTTCTCTCAACAGCCAATGAGAGGCTGAGCTAGGGGACCTAGGCCAATGAACCAGAGTGGTTTTAGCAGAGAAGCCATTACCTCCAGCAATGATGGGCATTAGAAAAGTGACAGAAAGGAGCGCCCTTAACAGAAGTGCTTCTCCAGGTCAAGACACCCTGGGCAAGGGTGTGGGAGCCTCCTCTTTCATGTTTGGTTTGGGCTGATGAAGTGTCCCTCCCAGAAAATAAATGATGGCTTGTTAGAAGAGACTAAGTTTCTGGGAGCTAAATGTGGTAGGCAAATTCTTTACATTGTTACAAAAAAATGCTAAGGTTTGTAGGTTTGGTGTGGTACTGCTATGTATTCAAATACTAAATACTGGGCCCCAAGATCTGGTTGCCCTGTACCCCCTTCAGGAGACCCTCAGCGACAAGGAGAGCCTCAAGCATACCAGTTTTTGTTGTGTAAACTTTACCTAAGTAATCCCTGATTGGTTAAAGATGCTACAGCCAGGGCTGGGCAGAAGAGGGGTAGGGGTAGAGCAAAGGTTCCTGGACTTGAAGTATCAGGCAGGGGCCATTCCATAGAGAGGAGAGAGGAAGGAAGAAGGAAGTTGCCATGGCGTAGGTGGAACATGAGCATATGAGGGCCAGGCCTGTTGGAGTAAGAGCAGCCGAGGTGGAACATGGCAAGTGATGTCTCAGGATTATTGACAGGGAGGCAGACAAAATAGCTAAGAAGGTTGATATGTGCCCAGCTGTAGTGCTTATTACAAATTTAAAGGGT
>NW_021604635.1:286516-290382 GCF_004785775.1 Grammomys surdaster | reverse complement strand
TGTGTGTGTGTGTGTGTGTGTGTGTGTGTGTGTGTGTGTGTGTGTGTGTTGGGGGGTGTCTTTTATTTGGGAACTATATGGTCTAAGTGGCGGGGGGGGGGGAATCACCAAAATGATATTTACTACAACAGGGCTTACCTGAATTTCCTTTTTTCCGTCTTATTCTGATCATTACCAATCAGTTTCTTTCCATATATTGAATCAAACCCAGTTAAAGAATTGAGGCCAGTATTCATGCAAGATTTGCAGTTTTATCCTGAGTGTGCTCTAAAATACAAAGAAACGCTTTCTTTGATTTCATGCTCCTGCCCTCGAGAGTCCAGTCCTCAGCCTGCCCTACGGCATCTGCTTGCGTGCAAGCATGGAAGGCTGCTTCAAGCAGGCCTTCTTTTCAGTTGGAAATGTTTGGAGTCAGATGAATTGGCCCAAAGCAAACATAATTGTGTTAACTTCAAAGATGGAAAATATCATGCATGTTAAATTCTATAACCTGTCATGAAGGAAATAATTTGTTTGGCTCTAATTATATTCTGGATCTATTTACTGTTGCTTAGAATAAAGATGGTGCCAGTTGACTTTATGATTCAATGCCTTTATTGGGCCATAACAATTTTAGGTTGCTGAATTCTACTACTCTACATATGATAGTAAAAAAAATACATGTAGTGTTCACTTTACTAGTGTAAGTGTTCAACCTAGCCTTCTTTTTGAAGATGAAGATATTGGTGGGGACAAATTGATCATTTATCCAAGGTAACCCAGCCAGATCGCAGTGCAGATTGATTTAGAATCCCAACTCTCACAAAGCATTGCCCTGATTGCATATTTGAGAAGTGATATCTCTAGGTGGCCATCATGGTGGAGAGAATTTAAATCTGTTAAGGAAAACTAGAGTATCTGCCATTTGTATCGTCACTGAGTGTTTTGAACTTGTATTCCAACCATAATTATTTATTGGTCACATTACCTTCCTGCACTGACTAAACATAGTTTGTGTTTAAACTTTGGTTTAAATGCAGATTTATTTTCACATTTCTGGTGCATTAGAGAAGACACTGGAGAGCAGGGATCAAAGGAATTTTAGTGATTGTTCACTCTCGACCTCCAATTTTACAGGGGAAGCCAGGACCAGAGGTGCGCTGGAGTGTCAATGTAGGCTCCTGAGTTCCAGGACAGCCTAGGTTGCGCAGTGAGCCTCTCTGGCCAGGAAGGAAGGAAGGAAGGAAGGAAGGAAGGAAGGAAGGAAGGAAGGAAAAGAAAAAATCAAGAAAGAAGCATCAGGAAAAATGACCACTTGGCCAAGGTGGCTTAGTCTGTTAGCCACAAAGGATTTAGAACTGAAGTCTTCAGGCTTAGCCAACTTCCCCCGAGTTCCATACTGTCTCCAACTTTCCTGCATGTTGCTTGTTTTAAAAGTTTGACTGTCCTTTCCTTTTGAGTGAATATAGATGGTTTTAGTTTTTGTGAGTCAAAGTGGAGTTTTCCAGGGTTAGTTTTCCTGACCCTAAATGTTTCCCCTCATGTCCTATCCATATCTTAAGGAGACTTGGTAGGAATTAAAAGGAGACTTGCAAGGAATGAATGCACTAGAAGGCAGCTTCAGGAGAGGGTCAGCAGAAGCTCCTGAAGAGTTTGTAGATCACCATGGAGATGATGTAATCTGAGGAGGGAGCCACTGAGGAGGAAATGGAGGAATTTCCACAGCATCCTTCGGGCCCTGGGTCGTTGAACCAGCATACATATTTCTTTTTTGGTAAGAAACTCTGTGTATAGTTGTAGCCTGATCACAGTGTGTCAAATATAGGAATTACAGAAAACCATTGTTTTCTACCAAGCCCCTGGACAGGCCACAGCAAAGATAAACATAGAGTCATACACACCAAATAAAGATCTACTTGTCAAGACACAGCTAAGGTATGTATCTGACCTCCCCAGAAACCAGAATTTGAAATTGCAGTCAAATCTTCCAATTGACCTGACAATTAAGATACCTTGGTTTTAAGTTTTACACAAAAGAAATGATTTGGAATAACCTGCTATTAATTGATCCTTTAAAAAAAAATTGTCCCGATTCGCTGTCCCCGCTATATAAGGGAAATAACCTTTTTCTTCTCCTGAGCCCATCAGAACACTTAATGTATTTTATCAAATAAGTATTGTTCATGCTACCACTAAAAATCAGATCTTTAAAAGAAATTGTAGGCTGTGCGTAGTGGCACATGCCTTTGATCCTATTACTGGGGAGGCAGAGGCAGGTGCATCTCTGTGGCTGAGGCCAGCCTGGTCTATACAGTGCGTTTTGGGACAGCCCCAGTTACAAAGTAAGACCCTCTCTCAAAACAACAAACAAACAAAGAACAAAATAAATTGTAATTGTATCCTCTGGCAAAATCTACAGTGAGAATTTGGAGTGTTGTTAGGGTTCGTGAATCGCTAAAGAATGATACCCCAGACTCAAATAAATCACTTTGCAAAAGCAAAGAGCATATCCTACATGCAGGGGCCTAACTCCATCGAGATGGAAGGACACCCACTGCATTTGCAGATTCAGTCTTAAAGCCAAAAAGAGGAACATTAGGGAGGGGTAGGTGATCTATATCCTGATTGGTGAGTTCTGTCTCTGAGGATCTGGGTGATGCTAAGATTCAGACTAGGTATTCTTGCTTCATGCCAAGGAGGGGTAGCTCTTGACCTCTTGGCTGCAAGCTTGGCTAACTACCCTTTTGCAAGCTGGGGAGGGGTACCTCTTGACGTAAGCCTGTTCCAGTAACTGACTTGCCCAGTTCTGGGAAGTAGAAATTCAGTACTGATCTCCAAAACTGCTAGTTTGCAGCCCGTGATGGAGTGAGCCTGGTTCAGGCCAAGTCACTCCTTTCAGTGTTTGCTAGGTTGGACTTTCCTGATACTGGTACCCGTTCTGCTAATCTGTGCATTCCTGAGCAGCTTTACTGCCGACTCATCTAGATGTTTCATGGAGCTTCACCCTAGACAAGTCCAGTAACGTGCATGGAATACAAATGTCTGTGCAAATGTGGTACACCATTTCTTTCCCCTCAAACCATTCTTACCTATAGAAGTTCAGTGTGGTTCTTCCTCCCAGACCCATGCTCCCAGATATAAGACTCAGATTTAAAACATATTTACAAATACCTTGGCCATATAGCAAGATTCTTCTCTGACCCAGTTATCTTAATCTACATTCTGCCATGTGGTTGGTTACCTGCATTCAGGTACCATGTGTAGTCTCCTCACATCTTCTCAGGTGAATCTCCCGAGCCTGGCTCTATCCCAGAATTCTTTCTGCCTCCTGGATATCCCACCTTCTATTCTACCCTTTCCTATAGGCCACAGGTTTTTTAATTGACAGGTGATGTATCCATACAATACACAAGATATTCTCTCTACACTTACCAGCCAACGTCTAGGCTGTTGTACCACACAACTAACTCTCTCTCTCTCTCTCTCTCTCTCTCTCTCTCTCTCTCTCTCTCTCTCTGAGAGAGATGATGAGTGTGTGTGTGTGCACTGTGTGGATGAGTGTGTATGTGTGTACACTGTGTGGATGAGTGTGTGTGTGTGTGTACACTGTGTGGATGAGTGTGTGTGAGTGTACACTGTGTGGATGAGAGTGTGTATGTGTGTACACTGTGTGGATGAGTGTGTATGTGTGTACACTGTGGGAATGAGTGTGTATGTGTGTACACTGTGTGGATGAGTGTGTGTGTGTACACTGTGTGGATGAGTGTGTGTGAGTGTACACTGTGTGGATGAGTGTGTGTATGTGTGTACACTGTGTGGATGAGTGTGTATGTGTGTACACTGTGTGGATGAGTGTGTATGTGTGTGTGTACACAGTGTGGATGAGT
>NW_021604635.1:279707-286506 GCF_004785775.1 Grammomys surdaster | reverse complement strand
CACTGTGTGGATGAGTGTGTGTGTGTGTACACTGTGTGGATGAGTGTATGTGAGTGTACACTGTGTGGATGAGTGTGTGTGTACACTGTGTGGATGAGTGTGTGTGTGTGTGTGTATGTGTGTACACTGTATGGATGAGTGTGCACACATGGGCATGTGTTTGTGGAGACCAAACGTTGACATCAGATGTCTTCCTCAGTCATTACCCCCCTCATTTTTGAGACAGGATCTCTCACTGAACTTGGAACTCACCAATCAAGCTATGCTGGCAAGACAACGGCCTGCTAGCATCCTCCTGTCTCTGCCTCTCCTTCACAGGCTAGTCACAGGTGCATGCTTCTGTGATGCAAAAGAAACTCAAAAGTAAGAGGTAGAGGGTTATAAAGAACTTACTAACACACTTCCTTAGAAGACATCAAATTACACAAAGTAAGACTTAGCTAAGGAGGTGCTGCCCCCAAATACCCCAAAGATAAGAAACTGGCTAAACCAGGCCTGTTAAAGATAAGGAGAATTATGATGCAAACGTCTGCTCTTCAGAACTTGCCAGCCGTTAGGCCCATCCCCAAAGAACGAGCCTCTAACAGACAGCTCAAGGGCCAGCACAAGGTCACCACACAATGTATATTAAGTCCTAGCTTGACACAAAGCCCTCAGTTTTCTTCTTGAGAAAAGCACAACTCTGCCAGATGGGTAAGATACTTCAGAAATAACGCTAGCAATAACTTTGCTGTATAAATCTCCCATCTGCAACTGGCCAGACTTGTAGTCTCCTGTCTTTAAGTTGTTCAAAGTATAACATGAGGGCAGACCCTAAGATTTAAGGACAACAGTGTATGTATGTAAGAGATGCACAAGCCTGAGGAGTTGGTAAAATCTTCTATTTGAGCCCAGCTCCTATTAAAGAGTTTCCCCTTCACCTCTACGTGGGTGATTTCTTACTGGTGAGGCGTATTATTTCTGTCATCACTACACCCAGCTTTTTGCATGAGCCTTAGAGATCTGGACTTAGTTGCTCATGTTTGTATAACAAGGGCTTTGCAGGCAAAGTCATCTCCTCAGGCCCCCAGACTTCTTTAGTGAGTTTATGTGTTTCTGGAGTTTTAGAGCAAATCCCAGCTCTAGAAATCCTGACAAACTAGGCTTAACTGTTTGTTTCAATACTCCAGTTACGGAAATGAGTAGTGTCGGAGGGCAGAAAAAGGAAAGTTGACAGACCAGACACCTGGGGAGAGGAGCAGAGTTCAGGGACTCCTAAGTCTGAGGTTTGGGTTTGAATAAAGGAAGAGCTGGGGCAAGAAGCAAGAGGTCAGTCGAGTCCTGTCCATCACTGTCTCAATTTCTGCATGGTTGCACAAAGAGATCCTTACTGCTTGGGACAGCCGGTCTCTATGAGATGGCAGCTTCTGCTTAGGGGTGAGCTAATCATCAGGTGACATATCTGCAGAACTCTGCTTTTCCTGGATCCCACAGCGACGATAGGGTCAGGAGTGACTCCAGACTTTCATGTCCCTTTGGGAGCATCTGTGTATAGAGAGGGACAGTGTGAGAGCTGGCAGTGGGACGACTCAGCCCCCCCTCTGTGTGTGTGTGTGTGAGTGTGTGTGTGTGTGTGAACATAGGAGTCAGATATAAAATGCAGGTAGGATGCCAGGCTTTTCTCCCGAGCTGGACCAGAAGAGTGTAGGGTTGTGTGTTGGGATAATGAGATGGGAAGAAGAAGGGATGATGGGAGGAATAGAAAAGGGCAAAAGCAAAATGTGGAGGAAGTGACACACAGAGCCTCCATATGGAAGAGTGAGCAATGAGTGGAGCAGTGACAAAGGGTGCTCCCACAGTCCCTCAGCGCAGCCCGGGGACAAGCACTGTAGGCATGCGCTGTAAGCGGCTCGGAAACATGGCCCATGGAGCCATAGTTAGTGTTTTAACACAATGCGCAGGGGACTTCTGGGTCTGTTAACTCTGCAGAATCGTGATGAGTTTCTCTGCAGATTCAAGTTAAGAGTTATCTGCAAATCAATGGGCCAGTTTCCAAGCTGTGTCTCTTATCATAGCACTCTGATTGGGACGGAAGTTCTGCGAGACTTGGGCTGTGGGTGCCTGATGTTCTCAGACCTTCTCGCCGTGCTCCAAGCTACTGGGTGTGGGGGAACCAGGAGGTGAGAGGTTGCCACTCCTTGGCTGTTAAGAAACAGGAAGAGGATAGGGTTGTCCTTGTAGACTCTGGTGTCGGGTCTGTAAGGCAGGCACCCTGACCTGGTGACCTCCGTGCTCTTCTGCTCCTCCCGTGCTCAGCTTTGCCTCTAGACAATAGAGACTCTTGTCTTGTGCCCTGCATTTTGTTCTTTCTTGCAAATAGGTAGGAAAGCACAGTGAGGAAGCCACTTCACCTCCCTGTTCCCAATTCATTGACGTGAAATACAGGCTTAAAATTACAATGTTAGGCACCCAGGGTTCCCAGGGCAGTGGGGACCAGAAGGTGGCTTTCTGGTGACGATGTCTATTGGGTTCTACTTCTAAGAAGCCAGTCAGGCAAGGGAAGTGACAGACTGCATGCAAATTAAGAAATCAGGGGCCTGGGAAAATACTTGCCTACTTAACGAAGTCATTATTACTCTGTTCTACAGGTAGTCAGCGTGAGCAAATGTGAGCCCAGGATGGCTCATAATCTATCTATCTATCTACCTTTCTTTCTTTCTTTCCTTTCTTTCTTTCTTTCTTTCTTTCTTTCTTTCTTTCTTTCTTTCCTTTCTTTCTTTCTTTCTTTCCTTCTTTCTCTCTCTCTCTCTCTTTCTTTCTCTTGGTCTTCCTTTCTTCCTTTCTTCTTTCCTTCCTTCCTGTCTGTATCGTCATCATCATTACTATTACTATTTTAAAAAGTGGAAAGTTCAGACTTTTATGCTAACTTTTAAATGTTGACGGTGAGGGCTGATGGTATTATGAAATATAACGTGGCGGCGGCAGAGGATACCTGGCAAGGCCATGCCCGGGTGTCCCCCTGAGAAACACACCATTTGACAGACCTAGTATAAGGAAAGCTTGCTGTGGGGGAAGGGAGAGAAGTGAGGTCCTGGGGAAGGGGAGAGGTAAACAGAGCCACGAAGGGGGAGAAAGTGAGGACAGAGAAGGAGAGAAAGAGAGAGAAAGAGAGGCCATGGGGAATAGAGACAGAGACAGAAATGGGGGGGGGGGCGCCCCGGGGCGGGGGAGGCTGGAATAGCGAGCAGTCCTCTTATACACTGCCAGGTCACCCACCCCTGGCACCGCAGTAATGGCGGCAGACAATGACGGAAGCTGTTGCTAGGTTGATGTTGGGAGGAGCCAAGCGGAATTTTCTTTAAGCCAACAGATGGAACTTGAAGCCCATAGGCTGTGAGTGTCCAATGTCTTTCCTAGGTCTTCCAAAAGAGAAGAATTGAAGTCTTCATAAATGACACTCGAATTTGCACCATGTGCCATTGTGGCAAGCCCTGGTGGTTCTTGCTCAAGGGAGAGGACGACACTGGTTTACCCTCCTTGATGGGCACAGTTTGAATGCAAAGTTGTCACACTCTTTACAAATCAGTATCGAGTTTAGCTCTATTGTCTCTGTGGTGTTAGAAATCAAACCCAGGGTCTCACGTGTGTAAGGCAGGCACTCCACCAAGTGAACTATGTTCTCAGCCACAACTTCATAGAAAAACATAAAACCATCCGGCAAGTGACACAGTGACGTGAAAACAGTCTTCATGATTAGTTGATTAATCATTGTCAGCCTCTTGTCTTGTATTGATATCTGAGTAAGGCTCTCTCAGGGTGTTGATTACATCCAAGCCAGCATTCCTTTGTAGCTGTCACCCGAAGGGCACAGTGATCAGAAGCCCACCTCGGGTTACTGCCTTTTGCAAAGTGATAACCAGGTACACAGGCAGCTGTAACCCAAGCTCATCTTCCAATGGGTGGCGGGTGGTTACCACTGAGTCACTGTAGCTGGATTGCTTTCAGTCTTAATGGGAATCTTTCTGAGACAGAAACCTAATTCCATTTAGGTAATAATATGCCCACTCAACCTTTCTTCCCAGAACCAGCCAGAACTTCAAACTTTCAGGGGGTTGGGAAGAATTGGCAGAGATTGCTCTCTGAATGTGGATAGCTCCAGACAAAGCAGGGCTAGGAAAGGCTTGCATCTTAAAGCCATTCTGAAGGGGTTTTCATAGTGAAAGGCAGTGTCGTGAGCTCAGCATACTTGGCATTTGTCTTTGCATCAGCCTGAAACTCGGGAATGGGTAGAGCTTAAACCAAAAATGTTGCCACTGCTCCAACTTCTGCTTTTCTTCTCTTTCTCTTTTCTTTTCTTCTTTTCTCTTCTCTTCTTTTCTTCCTTTCCTTTCCCTTCTTTCCTTCTTTCCTTCTTTCCTTCCTTCTTTCCTTCCTTCTTTCCTTCTTTCCTTCCTTCCTTCCTTCCTTCCTTCCTTCCTTCCTTCCTTCCTTCCTAACCTGGACCCCTGGGAGCTCCCAGAGACTAAGCCACCAACCAAAGAGCACACAGGGCTGATCCGAGGGCCCTGGCACACATGTAGCAGAGGGCTGCCACGTCTGGCCTCAGTGAGGAGGATGCCATTAATCTTGCAGCACCAGGGTGTGGTGTGGTGGGGGACTGTCCTCTCAGAGGCAAAGGGGAGAGGAGAGGAACTCTGTGAGGTAGGACCCTGGGGAGCAATATTTGGGGTGTAAATAAATAAATAAACAAACTAAAATATAACCACATTGTAGCCGCCTGCGGCCATGGATCAACTGAGTTCTCCTGAAAGGGCAGCTGGAAATGAAGAAAGGGACGGAGGGCGAGAAAAGATGAAGCCAAGACAAAGTTCTCTGATCAAGGCTCGAAGTTTAACGCTCAGCTCTCAATTTAAAGGGAAAGCCCCGCCCAAATCCTTTCTTGTTTCAGCCGGAGATGGGTGGAGGAATCTGTTCTGGGTCGCAGCCGGACATTTCTCAAGGCAAGCCCAGGGCCAGTTATTCTTCGAAGTTCCTTGCAGCCAAGGTGGGTAGCTCCACCTAGATCCTATCACTTGGTCTGTAGTGGTAAACAAGGTCTCTCAGGCCTGCTCAAGGCTGGGGGAGGGGACACCACATCATCTTCCTCTAACATTTCCTGTGCCCTTTCCTATCTCTTCCATGCCCCACCCCCAAATTCATGGCCTCTTTTCCTTTGATTTTTATTGTTACATATACATGCAAAATTACATAAATACAACCTGTTGAATCTGTTGAGTGTTACTTGTACGTATGTGATTTCAGGACCAATCAGAAGCTCATCTCTGGAGAAGACTAAGTGATCCTGGTGTTAGTGGCCTGAAGTTCTTTGGGGTTTGGGGCCTTTTGATATTTCTCCTTTATGTCTAATAGCGTTGTCATTGCTTGGGTCTTTTTTTTTTCTTCAAGATGTGTGTGTGTGTGTTTAAGAAAGAGAGAGAGGGAGAGGGAGAGGGAGGGAGAGGGAGGGAGAGGTGGTAGAGGAGGCGGGGTGGGGGTGCCAGTGGAGGTCAGATGTCTGTGGAGCTCTAATCCCTGAAACTTGAGTTACAATGATTGTGAGCTACCTGCTGTAGGTGGTGGATACCAAACTCCAGTCCTCTGCAGAAGCAGCAAGTGCTTATTGAACACTGAGCCAATTGTGTCTGCTATAGAAATAACTTAAGGGAACAAAAAATGGATTCTACGCCTATGACAATCATCTTTCCTTCTGCCAGATCACAAAGTCCTATCTCTCTAAAGACAAAGGGACACTAACTGTCCCTTTACTGTGATTAGCTGGATACTGGTGAGACCTGGGGCTTTGATGCTGTGTTAGCTTTTGTAACTGCAAGAAACTGTCTGGGCTAACCAACCACCTTAAAAAGAGAAAAGTTCCTCTGGGTTCACAGTTTTCTAGTTCACGGTTGTTTGGTCCTGTGGGTTCAGATGTGTGGTGAGACAGGACAAAAATACATGGTGAGGAAGCTGATGACTTTGTGGTGACTGACAAACAAAACAGAGAGAAAAGAGAGTCAGAGTCCTAACATCCCCTTCTGTGGGGGTCTTGCGAGCGTCTCTTCTGGCAGCAAAGCAACCCATGGAGAGTCAATAATGAACCTCAGTTCAATCTGACTTAGCTCTTGGGAAAGATTGCTATAACAGGTGCTACAAGAGCTTAAAAGTGGGCGTGGGATGGCGTGAGAAGCAAATAACATTGCAAGTTAGAATGAGAGAGGGGCAGAGCACAAATATTGGTCAAAGAAATTTTATGCGAAAGCAACATAAAACTTTAAGTAGCAAATGTTCAATGAAGATGGGGTGAATTTTTGCAAAATGCAAATTAATAAAATAGATGCAAGAAAGAGAAAGCCAGCACAGATCAATTACCACAGAAGAGACTGGAAAAACAAGAGAGCAAGAGGAAAAGCAGAACCACACTGTCCTAGCAGTCAGGGTTGTAGGCCTGTAGTTCCAGCGCTTTGCAGGTGGGCAGGAGAATTCTGAGAAAGAGGCTAGCCTGGACTACGTAGTGAGGCCCGGTCTACTCATGGGCCCTGTAAAGCAGACAAATAAACAAACAAAAGTCTAACATTGAGAAAGTAGTTGAATCTAAAGCTTGGTCTGAGGAATCAAACCCAGGGCCAAGAGCATGCTAGACCAGTGCCATATTACTGAGCCATGCCCCCAGCCCCATCTAAATGTCTACACAGGAAATTACTGCTACTTACATCATTTGAACTATTAAGAAAGAAGGAAAGGAAGGAAGGAAGGAAGGAAGGAAGGAAGGAAGGAAGGAAGGAAG
>NW_021604635.1:255753-279697 GCF_004785775.1 Grammomys surdaster | reverse complement strand
AAGGAAGGAAGGAAGGAAGGAAGGAAGGAAGGAAGGAAGGAAGGAAGGAAGGAAGGAGAGAAAGAAGCAACCATTTTGTTAGTCAGCAAACTAAAATGCCAAGTCTTGATTGAAGCTATTAGAAACTGTTATGAAGTAATCTTACAATTATCTGAACTAACACCAACCTCACACGTTGACAGAAATATTTACTACTATTCTTTCCCCAAAGAAGCACAAAACTGAAGGACAACAGGAGCAAGAGAGACAGGGGTGAGGTGTGGTTACCAGCTTGGTAGTAGAGCATATACTCAGCACACTTGAGGTCCTGGACTCAATCCCCAGCACCCCTCTCCTCCCCTGCCAGAGGATCCCGGTATGCCAGAGGAGACAATAGCCATACACTTTGGGTCATTTGAAAATGGACGAGCCGCCTGGCAGTGGTGGCACACGCCTTTAATCCCAGCACTTGGGAGGCAGAGGCAGGTGGATTTCTGAGTTCGAGGCCAGCCTGGTCTACAGAGTTAGTGCCAGGACAGCCAGAACTACACAGAGAAACCCTGTCTCGAAAAACAAAAACAGAAAAAAAAAAAGAAAAAAGAAAATGGACGAGCCAGGGGAAACTGACTTGGAGTGCTATAGAAAGCTAAACCCTAAGCCAGAAGTGTATTCCACCTCAGAAGTATCCAGGACCTGACCAACTGAAAAGGCGGATTCCTCTACAAACAGGGAGAAGGACATGACTGTATCAGGAGCAGTTAGGTTCCCAGGCTCCCTGCCCTGCCTTCTGAACGATGAGTGGCCTCCACTCCTGGCAGAAGGCTATCTGGACTTCTGCAAGTAAAAATTAGAGGAGGATGGGTTACAGAAAGTTGTTTCCCTGGGCCCTTGCTATCTCCTGTACTATCTCCCCAAACACTGATAGCTACATTTAACCTTCTCAGAAAGCAAATGAGAGCTTTCATCTTTGGAGCCTGATTGCCCAGGGCCAAGGGCCTAAAGATGTTGTCTTATATACTTTCCTGTTACACTGTTAAAATACCATAACCAAGGCAACCTATAGAAGAAGGCGAGTACTTGGTGCTTAGGGTTTTGGAGGGTTAGAGTCTATAACCATCATGGTAGGAAGCATGGAAGCAGGCAAGCAGGCAGGCATGGACCGAAGCAGTAGCTGAGAGCCCAGACCTTGAGATAAAATCCATGGGGGCAGAGGGGAGAGAGAAAGACAGCCAGAGACAGCCAGCCAGAGACAGACATACAGAGAGAGACAGAGTGAAAGAGACATACAGAGAAAGAGACAGAGTTAGAGAGACAGAGACACACACAGAGAGACAGAGTCAAAGAGAGACATACAGAGAGAGACAGAGAGACAAAGAGACACACACAGAGGCAGAGTCAGAGATACACACAGAGAGACACACACAGACAGAGACGATGATAGAGAAACTGACTGATTTTAGCACACACTGAAACCTCAAAGCTTGCCCTAAATGACAAACTCTGCCAACATGGCCACACTTCCTAATCCTTCCCAAATAGTTTCAACAACTGGGGACCAATCAGTCAATCATGTGAGTACAAGCCTATAGTGGCCGTTCTCATTCAAACCATCACAGATACTGACAGGAGCCCCCAGTAAAGCAGAGAGAAGCACGTGAAGACCTGTGTCCTACCCATGTTCAGCAAACTCATAGTCACCACACCAGTGTGTCATTCTTCAATGTGAGCAGTTAGCCAAGGATTGCCACACAGGAGAGAAAATTAACATGAAAAGCAGAGATAAAAAAGAAAAGAAGAGCCGGGCAGTGGTGGCGCACGCCTTTAATCCCAGCACTTGGGAGGCAGAGGCAGGTGGATTTCTGAGTTCGAGGCCAGCCTGGTCTACAGAGTGAGTTCCAGGACAGCCAGGACTACACAGAGAGACCCTGTCTCGAAAAACCAAAAAAAAAAAAAAAAAAAAAAAGAAAAGAAGAACAGAAAGAATAAGTTACTAAGGAAGCTGAGTGGGAGAGTCTATCCAGAGACAAACCTTCATCTCTCGGCACAGAAGAGAAACTGCAGAACATCCAGGGCAAGACATCAGTCTAGGCCAAATGTCTCTGTGGAACTTCTGAATTCCCATCTGGAATTCTATACCCTGCTGAACAGATCATCACAATCACATGTGATGATGTAAACATAGAACACATGCAGACACACACACACACACACACACCACACACACACACACACGGAAGTGAAGCTTTAAGAATTCTCAGAAAACTTTTGGTTGGTGTGGGAAGCCAAGAAAGAAGGGAAGGACTCAAAGACAGAGACAGACAGGGAGTAGAGAGAAAGATATAGAAATACAGAGATAAGGAGAATAAAAGATAGGATATATATATATATATATATATATATATATATATATATGGAGCTATATATCCATATTATATATATGGAAAGAGAGGGAGAGAGGAGGAAGAGGAGGAGGAGGAGGAAGAGGAGGAGGAAGAGGGGGAGGAGGAAGAGGAGGAGGAAGAGGAGGAGGAGGAAGAAAGGGGAGTGTCCTGTTCTGTTTGCCAGTTTTATGTCAACTTGACACTAGCTAGGGTCATTGGAGAGGAGGGAGCCTCAACTGAGAAAATGCCTCCATAAAACCAGGCTGTAGGCAAACCTCTGGGTTTTCTGAATTAGTTTTCTGAATTAGTGATTGAAGAGGGAGGGCCCAGCCCATTGTGAGTAGGACTATCCCTGGGCTAGAGATCTTTGGTACTGTCAGAAAGGAGGCTGAGCAAGACATAAGAAGCAAGCCAGTAAGCTGCAACCTTCCATGGTCTCTTCATCAGCTCCTGCTTCCTGCCCTGTTTGAGTTCCTGTCCTGACTTCCTTCGAGGATGAGCAGTGATGTGAAAATACATGATAAATAAACCCTTTCCTCCACAACGTGCTTTGGTCATGGTACATCATCACAGCAAGAGTAACCCTAACTAAGCAAAGAATATAGAAAGAAAGGAGAGAGAGAGAGAGAGAGAGAGAGAGAGAGAGAGAGAGAGAGAGAGAGCTGAGTTGTGGTGGTTGTTAGCATTCTGTCTAAACTCCACATACTTAATCTTATTTCCTACCTATAATAATGTGTTTCAACATCTTGTCAAATCCAGACACTTTCTACATCCAGGACAGCTCCGAAGAAGCAACCTTCAAATCTCCTGTCACAGACACAGACACTCCTACTGGACCTGTTCCTTCTGACCTATCCTCAGATGGCTCCACAGACCCTGGACAGCAGGAAACAGCCAACTCTCCTAAGACCAGACAAACACCTCCCATATCCATTCTTCTATGTTCCCTAGAGACATGTCACCCCCTATTGCCAGCAGGAAGTAGCCAGATATCATAACAACCCTATTCTTGCTTTGCCATCACCTCTTTTTAATTTTTTCTTTTTTAATTAAACCAAAATGGGGAAATGTTTGCATTCTGTCTAAACTCCACACCCACAGTGGTTTGAATAAGAAATGTTCCCCTTGGGTTCATGTATTTGGACACTTGTTGGTGGCCCTGATTAAGGAGGTTGTGTGTTGGGTCTTGCTAATTAAGGTGGAAGTCTACCATTATCCAGACAGCCTTCTGAGCTCTGCATAAAATGGGGGACTCTCTTTACCATCCTGGCTTCTCCTGCTCTAACCTAGTCAGGTGAGCTCTGATTCCTATCTGTGGAATGTCATGTACCCTTGGTGAGATTGCTTCAGCTTCCTTTCTCCAGATAAGAAACCCATTCAGCAAGCACCTGAGATTCCTGGAGTGCCTCCCCATGCTAATGAGGCATTGCTTCCCCATGCTAATGAGGCATCTCAGTACTTTCGCCTTTAGCCCACCCTGGATATTCCTGCCCATTTCCCTGGAATTATATAACCCTTGATTCACCTTGAATAAAGTTGATCTGTCTCCCCAAAACTAGCTAATTCCAGGGTGTCCTCATTTCCGCTGTACCCTATGGTCCATCTGAAACCCTGTTTGAAGAGAAGGCAGACTCACAGTTGCAGAATCTTCAGACCAATTTTTCTCAACCTTCCTAATGCTGTAACCCTTTAATGCGGTTCCCCATGTTCTGGTGACCTCCTCCAACCATATAATTATTTCATTACTACTTTGCACCTGTAATCTTGCTACAGTTATGAATCATAATGTAAATACCTGATAGGCAGAATATCTGATATACGACTCCCAAAAGGGGTTACGGCCCACAGGCTGAGAAGCATTGCCTTAGAGGGCAGCGCTTTCCTGGAGGGAGTATGTCATTGGGGGCAGGTGTTGAGAGTGTATAGCCTCAGCCTCCACCCAGTTCAATCCCAGATTCCCGACTGGAGGGAAACCTGATCTCTCAGCTTCCCCACCCTCACCCCACTACTGTGGACTCTTTCTCCAGAACCACATGCCAGAGTAAATGATTTTTTTTCTTTAAGTTATTTTTGATCATATTTAATCACAGCAACAGAAAAATAAATAAAACAGGAGGAGAGTAGATATTGTGTAGATGAAATAAATGGAGATTATAGGCTGGCAGCTGCACAGAAGGCCAAGAGAAATATTAGCTCCGATTGCATCAGGACAGAGGTTGAGGTAGGACATCTGATTGAAAACAATGAGTTGGGTAGAGAATTTGATACCTGAAGCATTGACTGAGGTGTTTATTATGTCAGAGTTTGAGTATGTCTTAGTTACTTTTCTATTGCTGGGAAGAGACACCATGATTAAGACAATTTATAAAAAGAATGGTTTATTGGAGGCTTATAGTTCCAGAGGGTGAGTCCATGAGCATCGTAGCAGGGAGCATGGTAGCATCGTAGCGGACAGGCATGGTTCTGATAGAGTTTATATCTTGATCCATAGGCAAGAGGCAGAGAGAGCATGGGCTTTTTGAAACCCCAAAGCCTCTCCCAGTGACATACCTCCTTCTATAAACAGTTCCATCAGTTGGGGACCAATCATTCAAATCTATGAGCCTAAGAGGGCCACTCTCATTCAAACCAACACAGAGTGTGAATTAGTGATTGATACACAAAAAAATAAAAAGTAAAGAGTAAGAAGACATGTATTTGTACAAAAAGTCAGGAATTGTCTAAGAAGGATATCTAATGACATCCTCTCACTGACAGGGCAAGTACTTTAGCCACTCAGCCATCTGCGAAGCTCCATAAACCACTCCTCTTGAATATACTCAGATTTCCTTGGCCAGGTAATATGTGTGGTTGTCCCCCCGCCACCTTTCTATCTATGTAAAACTCATGGTCCTCCTGCCTCAGCTTCCCAAGCCCTGAGATTACACCTCACAGACACTATCATTATAGTCTCCTGCTATGATGTAAATCTGGCCTGTGTCATCTCCCTCAACGTCCAAACTCACAAAGGAGTTTGGTGCCCAAAGCCAGGTGTTAAAGATATCAAGAGGCTGGAAACAGTCTACCTAGAATGTTTAGAGCTGAGGCCTTTGAGGGCATTTAGGGTCAAATAATGTCAGCAGAGTAGGGCCCTCAAGATTGGTTCCTGGGATCTTTATAAGAAGAATAAGATGGGCCAGGTACATAGACATAGACATACTCTTGCCTGTCTCTTGCTTTATGATGTTCCATGCCACCTTGAGATTTTGTATGATCCAGAAGGACATTACCAGGTATGGCCCCTAGACCTTTCACCTTCAGAACTATGAACTAAAATAAACTTCTATCCTCTTTAAAGACACCTTCCTCAAGCAATTTGTTATAGTAACAAAAAAACTGACAGACATACTAGTATTAGTGCTGTCTAAATGCTAGACACTTCAGGAGCACTTAGAAGTTCACAACGGCCTTATGCTGGCTTTATGAAACATATTCCCATCCCACGACCTTGAGATAAACTTTCCTCTTGTTTACATAAGGAAAAAATTTTATCCCCCCCACCCTCCCGGCCCTTAGGATCATGGCTGAGGGCCAAAGTTCAGAGAGATTGAAGTCATACAAGTATTTAACATAAGTTACATGACATGGTAAGTGTCACCTGGAAATGAAGACGTAAAGAAAGGGGTTGATGTGTGCCGTTTTAGTCTTGTCTTGTTGAAGAAGTAGACAGCTGTGTGAGGTATGACTGGATCATGGGCTGTGGTGATGGCCTGAGCTGAACTTGGTAAGTGGCCGGTGTCTACACTCAGGGGTATGGTGTTCCGTTCCTCTTAGACAAGAGTGTTAGACCCTCTGGACAAGATCAGAACATTCTTCTAGATTTTAGAATTTGCTTTTGGGGAAACGTATGAGTCAGGTAAGAATGAGCTCCCTGTTTCTTCTGTTTGTGTTTGGGGTGACACATCATAAACTCTACCAGCTGGAACTGGCTTCTCCAGCAGTTTCCCCAGTCTCTCATTCCTCAGGGAACCTTGAGGACCCCTGAGCCCCACCGTGAGACCCTGAGCCATGCCTGCCTCCGCTCTTCCACCACAGCATCCCCCCTTTACTTTCTCTCTTGTGTATTTTTCACTTCCTTGATTGTTTCATTTATCATCTATCTCCCTCATTAGCCCAAAAGCCAGGATTGTGTTGTTGTTAATCTGGTACTAGAACTTTCTGGTACAGAGCTACAGTCCAAACTTTTGGCAGAATGAACAAATAAAACCTTTTGAGAGCCAAGCCTCACTTTGGAGGAATTGCAGAATTTGGTGAGGTTAAAACTATTTGATTCTGCAATGTGCCGGCATCATCCATAAAGTACAGGAGGAAAGAGGCAGAAATGCAAAGAGGCAGAAGTTGGGCACTGCGGAGAGGAGATGGAGAGAACTGGAACCGGAAGTGCCTGGGCCATGGCAACACTTCCTTCAGCAATGGAGACAGTCTGCTGACAAGGGTGACTCTGGAAGATGGGGTGTCTCCTTGGCACCACTGGAGATAGACTCTGCCGACAACCTCCGAAGGCCTCAGCACTGGAAACATGGATTCATTGCTAAAATGAAGAGTGCTCCTTGGAAGGAAAATTTCAAATACCCCAACCCAGAAGATTTCCGGACTGAACTAGAACAGGGCTTCCACCTGGGAGAGGGACTGCCAAAATGGCTAGACTGCTGTCAAGATGCAGGCCCAAGGAGGAGTGTGGGTAGTAGTCAGGTGCAAGCCAGTACCCAGATAGACCCCAGGGCAAAAAGAAGACACACACAGAAATAACAAGTCTCCTTTTACTCCATAAACAGATGCAGTTTGGTTGAAAACATTGTCTTCCAGAACATTTGCCTCCTGGAGAAATTAAACATTTCCTCTCGGGCACCTGTTTCTAACAGACAGACTGGAGTGTTGGCTGGGTTGCTGCGATATATAATTTCAGTTAGCTAATGACCTCAAGAGTCCACATGCCCTGGCCAGTGGGGCTTATCTCTTATTTAAACATGGAAAGAAAGCAGCTGAATGGTTGAGTTAGTGAGGCTGTGCACACACAGGCAGGTGCTCCGTCACGGTTTGCAGCACAGTGCCCATGTGAAGAAAGAAAAGGGAACACAAAATCATTTTAAACCAATAAGCAGGCTTTACTTGGTGAGCACCTGACCAGATGCTGCACTCTGTTCAACTTATTTCCACAACCAGCAGCTGTGGGAGTTACCCTAGAATAAGGCAACCTCTCTGCTTGGGACGTCCCTGTCGGGTCAGACGAGGCCGCGCAGTCTTCGGTACAGCCCCAGCTGTGGGGCCAGAGAGAGAGAGGGTGCCAGCTGAGGTCTGGGCCAAGGGTAGTGAAACTGTTCATGGGTTTTAGCAAAGGGCTTCAGGGACAAGCATGTTTGGGACCTATGAATCTCTCTCTCTCTCTCTCTCTCTCTCTCTCTCTCTCTCTCTCTGTCTCTCTCTCTCTTATTTGACTACTGACATTGACGTCTTTTCCTGAGCACCTGTATTAGAAAAACTGCCCCAAGCCCATGTGTCCATTTGCACATGCATGGAGAAGGCTGTGGTCTTGGTAAAATAGTTCTAAACAGATTAATTAGATCGTCGGGGAAAGGCTTAGTTACAACCAGATCAGGGCGATTGGCTTTGCTGGTTTGTGTGTCTGTCTGTTTTGAGACCGAGTCCCACTTTGTAGCCCAAGCTGACCTCCAGTTCACCATCATCACCCCAACCTCAAGAGCGCTGAGACCACAGGCGTGCACCAGCACCACCCCAGCTGGATCAGTTAGATCTTGAACTAAAAATTAATGTTAGGTGCCCCTCCTGGCAGGAGTCAAGGGCAAATTTCCCTGGATACAGCACACAGCTAACACTTCAGACCAGTCCTGATGTGGAGTCCCATATTGCACTTGCTTGTTTATTTATGACTTTAAAGTACTGTTTGCACACTACCACGCTGGTTTTACTAACTTCTAAAGGGTTGCAATTTCTAGTTTGAAAATCACCAAACTTTAAGGAACATGCATTAAAATTCTTATACTCCTGCACCCAGAGATCTCCCCTCTGTATGTGACGTGGTCAGCAGAGCACAAAGCGGCGCTGGCCCAGGCCTAGGCTGTCTGTCTTTCAGGGAATGTTAGTACCTAGTGCTGTGGTACATCTTGAAGTGTGAGAGCCGCAGTTGGTTTCCAACTGTAAATTCCATTTCATCATTTAATCTCATTCTTCTGCAGCCATGTTGTCCTGCGTTAAACTTGGTCAAGGTCACACATGAGCTTGCAGTCAGGTAGCTGTGGTGTCCAGAATTCCTGCGCTACAGGTGTTTCTATTCTATCCTGGCTTCATGGCTGGGGATCTAGAACCAGGGGCAGATCAGTAAGAGAAAGGAAACCAATTTATCTATAGGAGTTTCATGTGACACGGGCTCCTTCAGAAATAAAAACTAAAAGGGGAAAAATGGCAAATGTTCTGGTTTCTGAAACAGGGCCTCACCAGCTGTCCTCAAACTTGCCATCCCCCTCCCTCTGCTTGCTAAGTGCTGAGTTCATAGGTTTGTGTCACCACGTAGGCTTTTATGCTGGGTGTGATGAGGAGGCCATCATGGAGGAGTGGGGGTGGGGATAAGATGTACTGGTAGTGAAGTTAGGGCAGGAATTAGTAAGCCCTGAATGTTCAAATCCTCCTTTGAATCCCTGTGTCTTGAGAGATGAAGACATTTTCCCCCCTGAGGTATAGGAATGCACTTCTTGAACAAAAAGTTTAGAACCTCCTTCAGAGAAGAAAGCAAGCAGATAGGTGAGCCACCTTCCTGTCTTTCTGTTCTCACAAATGCCACGGTGCCATATTTTAGGGTAATGAGTTCTGACCAGGAGAAAAACAGTCAGGGGCTGTGCCGGGGACTCTCCGCTGGTGCTCTACCCTGAAGCCTTAGTGTAGGATATACTGATTTAGCTTCTTGGGAGGGCTGACTGAGGCAAGAGAGTCTCTTGTGACCACAAGTTTGAGACCATCTGAGACAATGTGGAGAGATGCCCATTTGAAAAATCCTCTTAGTACCAGACCCTTAGTCTAAAAGTCTTGGCCCTGGTTTCAGGCGAGGCAGGGCCTTCTCTCCCTCTTCCAGCACATAAGAGGCACATCCAGAGATTTAAAAAAAAAAAACCAAAAACCAAAAAAATCCTAGCAGTCCGGCATGGTATTTTGCAAGGCACTGTGGCTTTTCAAAGGGTCTAGAAGATGCCTGCAGTTTCAGCTCTTCTTTCCCACCTTGTTTCTTTCCTTGACGCCTTTGATTTCCTCCTGAGCATTTTGGCTGTGGTGGTCTTCATTGTAAAATACAATCTTGTTTGGGAAATTAAAAAGAAAATCTAAGAGCAGGTAATGAGGCTTGGGAAGCCACAGGGGGACAATGGGTGTGAGGTGCTGGAGGGACAAGAGTCCCCTCTGAATGGCAAATGATTTGAAGTAATTTCAAGACTGGAAAAAAAAAAAGTAGCTTTCACTTCCCTAAGTCAATTTAACTGTTCAGATGATTATTGCTCCCCCGGTGTTTGTAAAAATATGAAATGACAGGGAGCAACTTGTGCAGGCTCTCAAAGTTTTCAAAAGCCATTAAATCCACAGAGCCTGTTTGGGTTTTATCTGAGGTAATGAGTCCTGACCCGGTAATGTTATTGTCTTCAAAAGAGTGGCAGAAGGGTTTGCCAGTCAACATGATGGCTCTCGTGACGAGTGTGCACTCCTTGCTGTCCGCTGACTCTCTGGGTAGCCACTGGCCTCAGTTTCTCCTTTTGTGGGGCTACGCATGCATGTACCGACTCCATGCTGCTACTGTCAGGAGTTACTGAAAGAATGTGTGGAAGTATCTACTAAGATGTATCATTAATCTCTAGGTTTTATTTTGCTTAAATAGAATTGCTGTGGGTAGGCAAAGATCCAGGCTTCAGCAGGGAATTCCAGGACAGCCATGGGGAAGAGGCCAGTCTTAGCCCTCTCTGCAACTCAGACTGTTTCCACCTAGAGCAATGGTTCTCAACCTTCCTAATGCTGAGGTCCTTCTGTTGTGGTGACCCCCAACCATACAGTTATTCTTGTTGCTATTTCATAACTGATACTTTGCTACTGCTATGAATCATAACATAAATATCTGTGTTTTCTGGTGATCTTTAGTGATCCCTGTGAAAGGGTGGTTCAATATCCTCCTTCACCCCCAAAGGGATGGCAACCCACAGGTTGGGAACTACTGACCTAGAACACATGTGTCCCTGGGGGGACGTTTGCAATGTTTGAGCCGTCACAGAGTCCCCTTGACATGTATGTGGAATTTATCTCACTAAGTCTGTCAGAAGTTGGAAGTACTACCAAATTCAAAGTGTATTTAATATAATGGAGGATGTAATTCCTAACCTCTGAAGAGTGTAATTCCTGGTGAAGAGTGGACCACGTGGCTTAGTGGGAACTACTACCTGCTGATACCACTAAGTTCACAAAGGAGCATCTCAGTGGGGAGTGTCATTATGGGATATATCACAGGCCAGAGAAAACCTAAATTATAAGCATGGCTTCTGAGCGCATAAAATCAAATCATACAAAGTGAAGAACCCTGAGTCAGGGCCTGCTTAGCAGGCAGGGAGATAGTGGGGGAATGCCGTTGGCATGCAGGGGACAGAGGCCAAGAAGGCTGCTTAACATCCATCATTGATTGGGATGTCACCACAGGGGAAAAATCAGCTGGTCAAAAATGACAGTTGTATCAGGGTTCTTACCAAATACACAGGCCATGCACAGCCTACTTAGCATCCTTGGACCAAGAAAATGTTGCCTTGTGTGGCTTTAATAAATGTTGCCTCTTGTGTCGAAAGAGGTCAATTCCCTGTGGGCCAAACTCATTGACAAAAGGGAGTTGGGGAAGAAATAATAAATTCAGATGCCAGTTAGCCTGGTAGTTAGCACTAGAGACAGAGCCTTGCCCAGTATTTAACGGCTAATCATTTCAGACCATCAGGACAGAAGTGAGTAAATGGTGGCCAGAAGCTCCCAGGAGAGAGCTCAGGGGAGAAACTCACTCTGAAAGGGTCTGGTTAGTCACTCTGAAAAGGTATGGTTACTGGGGAGAAATTTTTTTTATTTTTACCCAGACCCTGAGTTTAAGGCAGAAATATACTGATTCTAAGGTTGTTTTTTTTTTAAATCATGTGTGTATGCACATGTGTCTCTCTGTGTGTCTATGTGTATATGTGTGTATGTATGTGTGTGTATGTGTGTATGTGTTGGCATAAGTATGTGTATGTAGCACAGTGCATGCAAAAGTCAATTCTCTCCTTCCAAAATACAGTTCTCAACGACTCAACTCAGGTCATCAGGCTTGACAGCAAGTGCTTTTATCCTCCTGGCTAATCCATAGACCCTCAAAGGGTTGTATCTTAACTAATAACCCCTTAGTCCCATTTAGAAATAAATTTAATTTAGGCTGGATCCTTCCAGAAAAATTTGTTTTGATGCAAAGAAGTACACTAAGTTGTGTTGACTCTTCTAGATTTATGTAAATTAAATCCAAAGGCTTTCTGGATTTCTGTGAACAGAACCCCATTCAGCATCATTTCCCAAAGGATTCATTTTATTTTTAAAATTATGAGTAAGTGTCTGTATGCGAATGAGAGTTCAGGTGTCCACAGAGGTCAGAGGCATCAAATTCCCTGGTGTCGGAGTTTCACTTGTGAGCTACCTGACAAGGCTGCTGGGTCGAACTTGGGTCTTCTGCAAGAAAAGTATGGGTTTTTTAACTTCTGAGCCGTCTCTCCAGCCCAGAAAAATTATATTGCACTCAATTTGAGGTCAAGGTATAAGAAAAGAGGAAAAACGGGCAGAGAAGCATCACTGTCAGGGTGTGACTCTCTTTACATAGCCTTAAAAAAAAGAATTATTTAATTATTGTATGTATATGAGTACACTGTCTCTGTCTTCAGATACACCAGAGGAGGCCATCGGATCCCATTACAGATGGTTGTGAACCACCATGTGGTTGACTGGTAGTTGAACTCAGGCTCTCTGGGAAAACAATCAGTGCTCTTAACCACTGAACCATCTCTCCAGCTCTCCATAAGAGCTTCCTGTAAGAAGCAGTTATAGGTTTTTCAGTGAAAGAGTTGCTAGGCTGCTCTGGGATCATGAGGTTGGCAGCCTGTGCACTTAGAGAGGCAGCTCCCGAGTGCAGGGCACCACTGTGTCTCCACACACAGCCTCTTTAGAATTGGTCTGAGTTCTCCAAGTCATAGAACTGATGCACAGAGGCTGGAGGATGCCAGAGCTAGCTGGAGAGCAGAGTAGAAAACCCTGGGGAAAGCCACGTGACCTTCCCGTATCAAGCCTGCAAAATCAATGAGGTTTTTATTTTGTTTATTTATCTATGTTTGCAGTACCAAGAATTGAACCAGGGCACGGTAGATGTGTGCATAAGAAATGAGCTACATACTCAGGTCTTAAAAGATTTATTGATTTTTTTTGGTATGTGTGTTTTGCCAGCATGTATGTTTGTGCAGCCTGTGTGTGCAATGCCCACAGAGGCCAGAAGAGGGAGCTGAATCCACTGGGATTGGAGTTACAAGTGGTTGTGAGCCACTGTGTGGGTGCTGGGAACAGTACTTGGCTCTTCTGCAAGAGCAGCCAGTGCTCTTAACCTCTCTTCTGCAAGAGCAGCCAGTGCTCTTAACCTCTCTTCTGCAAGAGCAACCAGTGCTCTTAACCTCTCGGAACAATGTTTTAAAATTTATTTATTTATTTATTTATTTATTTATTTATTTATTTATTTATATTTTGAGACAAGATTTCTCTCCAGCCCTTTATTCTGCTTCTTTCAATATTTTTATTTTGAGACAGAATGTTATGAAGTCACCCAAACTGGCCTCCTATTTGTAATCCTCCTGCCTCAGTCAACCAACTAGCTGCATTTGTGCAACTACAGGGTTACAGGCTGTACCACTTCCTCAACTCAATGTCCCACTTGAACTAATATTAGGACTTATTTCTATTTTTTATTTTTTCAATTTAAATTCTTGTTAGTGTTTAAGGGGTTAAGGAGCAGCTCCGTTGGCTAAATGCTCTCCACATCAGCATGAGGACCTGAGCTGAGATTCCAACACCTAAGTAGAAAGCTGGGTCTATAATCCTGGCAATGGCAGAGACTTCTGGATCCCTGAAGCTTCCTGTTCAATCAGTCTAGCCAAATCAATAAGCTCCAGGACCCGTTAGAGACCTTCTCTCCAAAAATAAGGCAAGGTTTGACTGAGGGAAGCCACCTCTGTTGCCTCCTGGCCTCCACATATGTATGTGGGTGCATGTGAACATACAAATATATATGTAGACACTCTTCACACAAAGAATACAAAACTTAAGCCTCTTAGTTTGAGGAGGGTCAATATATGGCTTACACTGACCTTACTACTCTCTGAACAGAGAGCAAGTCTAAGCAAGCTCTGAACGATGTGTTAGGATAATCACAAGAAGTGAGTGATGACCACCCAGTTGAGTGCTAGGCCACAGCTAACACACCTCAGTTCTTAAAGAGCTTCCTAACTGAGCGTGAACTAGCAATGACCGTGCTCTCGAAAGCACTGGCCCCTCGACAGGATACAATGCACAGCAAGAAAGAAGTCTCCTTGCCACCTCCGTGAGCCACCAAAAGTATCAACGGATGCAGACAGAGGTAGACACAGGCCTGATCCAGGGACCTGGAGACTGGGCCAGCTTCCTGCTGTTGACGTGATCTCAGACAGGCTCTGAGCCCTCTGGGTCCCATCAGCAGAATGAGGGCGGACAGTGGCAGCTGCTGCGTCCCCGTAAGACTGAACATCTGAGAAAGCTTCACGACTCACTGACTAAACCACCAGTGTCTTACCGTTCTTGTCGAAAGGTAATGAGAGAATCAAATTGTATCCCGTTAAGGAAATATGTTTATAACTAAATTACCTCCTGAGAACTCCATGCTTCCTGGCATGGTCTCTCATCGCTCTCCTAATATGAAATTTAACAGGAAACCTATGTTTTCCAGAGTAGCCAGTAAACGTATTTTGAAATGTTTTCTTGTATGACAGCCTCCTTTGGCCATCTACATGTGATCCGATGGAGGAGGTCCTAGACAATTATTTTTATTAGAAGGGATGAAAATCAGTCAAGTAGCTCAGATGCGCCGTCTCACTGGGAGGAGAACCATTCTTCATACACAAGTCCACTGTCACAAACTCAGCCTCATCAATGTGCTCACATCCCCACGACCTTACTGCTCCTGAGCCTGTCAACCACATATGGTGGTTACATGTCTCAGTTTAATCTCTTTCCCCTTCCTTGCCTGGAATACGTGTACAATGTTCTTTTCTACATCTTCATTTTTTTTTTAAATTTTTAAACAAAAACACTTAGTGCTTAGAACACAGTTCTCTGTCAAGGAAGAATGAGAGCTTTCAGAAGTGTACTTCTACAGAACCACCATTGGACAAGTTGCTTAATCACTGTGACTCAGTGTTTTCATCTGAAAATGGGTATAATACTCCCAAACATAAGCTTACTTTATAGTGGTCAGTATTAACCAGTTTAACATATAAAACTGAACAAGAACAGGCCTGGCTCTGTGTAATCCAAACTTCATATCAAATTCTAAGATAATTCGATCTTCACTGAGTTTGTTGGGTAAGTCATCTGAGAAGGTGGTTTGACCTAAGTCTGGAAGGAAGCAACTGAAATGACTTGGTAGAAAAAGATGTGTTGGTTTTCCTTGGCCACAAGCACTTATTTACTCAAAATTCTATAATTTGAGAAACAAGTATGTCAAGACACAGCCTCTGGGTCAAAGGTTGTTACAAGATGAGAGTGGTCAGATCTAAACTTGTAAACTTGCTGAAAGTATGTGTGCATGCATGCATGTGTGTGTGTGCATGTGTATATGCATGTGTGTCTGTATGTGGTGTGTGTGCATGTGTGTATGTGTACATGGTGTGTCTGTGTCTGTGTGTATATGTAGTGTGTGTGCATGTGTGTCTGTATGTGGTGTGTGTGTGTGCATGTGTGTCTGTGTACATGGTGTGTTTGTGCATGTGTGTTCATAACATGATTGCAGGATTTTTTAGCATGAACTTTGTAGATTAAAATGCTGTGTTGTAACGCCAAAAAGATTCAAGACATAGGATATGGTTTGGCAGGTGTGGCTAATCTCTGATTCATTTACTGGCTAAGCCACTCAAGATGGTGTCTTTATATATGTTACTGACATATCAGGAAGCAGTTGGCCAGGGATATCTCAGTCCTTATGGATTCTCTTGCTCTTCTTATGGTCATGGTAGCTTGTCTTTTTAGAGTGTGCCCAGTTTCCCCTAAAGCGGATCCTCCAGGGGAGGATCTTTTTTTGCCTGTGTTGAGACTCTCAAGAACTTCACTGTATTTTACTGCTCAAAGAAGTCCCAGGATCAGTCTCCAGAGGAGGGCTGGTAGTCAGCTTTCCTCCATGATAGCAAGCCCCAGAGGTGACAAGAGGAAAGGTTTCTGCTGGCTCGTGGATTCGCAGATTTCAGCCATGTTCAGCTGGGAAGGCAGCATATCACAGAGGGGGCAGATGCTGGCGTGAACTCCATCATTTCACAGCCAGAGGACAAAAGGAAAGGAAGACAGGCTTAAGTGCTCACCATCCTTGAAGGCCCTGCTACTCAAAGGCTTCCCTGACTCCCACCAGTGTCCTCCCAAAGACAGAATATTTAATACTCAGAACTTCATACCAAAAAGTAACAAGGAAACTAGAGGCTCAGGAAGCACGGTTCACTGAGCCTACCATGAAATGGGCTAACACAGAGCTAAGTCAAAAGGCCTCCTGGGATTAGCCAAGGTGAGCAGACAAGGCCTGAAAACAAATGCTTAGCTGCTGATTAAACAGAAACACCACCTGCAGGCTTATTTGGTTCTAAAATAGTTCTTGGCTAGGGGATGTAGCTCAGTGGGAAGGCTTACCTACCACGTGGGTTCATGGCCAGAACTGCAAAAGAACAGCCATATCATGTCATATACCCTGTGTTACTAGCTTCCTGTCACTGTGACAAAAGAAATACAAATAAAAATAAATTAACAACAACAACCAAACCCTGGGAAAATTTAAAGGAGGAAAGATTTATTTTGACTGATGCTGGGTGGGTGGATTCTGGGCTTTAGTGAGACAAACCATGTGGCAGAGTGTGGGAGCACATGGTAGAACACAGTCGGTCACTACAGGGTATCTGGACACCTTCAGCGTGACAGAGAAGAAAGTGCCCTTCAAAAGCCTGCTCCTAGAGGCCACTTCTTCCAAAGAGCTCAAGCAGTAACACTCCATCGTCAGCTGGTGGCGCTATTTGAGGCAGTTTCAGAGGCGGGGCCTTAAAGAGGAAGTGTGTCACTGGAAGTTGGTGTTGAGTGTTCACAGCCTTGTCCCACTGCAAGTTCTGTTTCATTTTTGCTGTAGATGGGATCTCTCAGCTTCCTGCTTTTATTGCCACTCCTGCTACTTGCTGCCGTTCTTCCCCACTGTGGTGGACTTAACCCTCTGGAACCACAAGCCAAAATAAATTCCTTCTATATAAATCACCTCAGTCATAGAGTTTTATCACTGCAACAGAAAAGTAACTGCTACAACCTCCTAAGAGCCCATCCTGTACTGAGCCACCTCTTCATAGCTTTAACCCCCCTGTGATGCAGTGGCTGCTCGATAATGCCACCATCTAGGAGTTAAGCCTTCGCTACACGGTGACAGTCCATATTCAAATGGTGGCACTTCTTAAATTACAAGATTCCAAGATCCAAATTAGGGAACGCAGAGCCCTCAAACCCAAACACCCCTAGAATCCTTGTCTTGGGGAATTTGAATAATCCTTCTCCAATTCTGTGTCCGTTTTGCTTGTTGAGCTCATGTAGAAATTTTCATTGGCATGTAGTGAAGATAACAAAGGCCCTAGGTGTGACTTTACCAGGATGTTTGTTCTTGTGGGTACTCTTTCACAAGCTCGTTGGCAGTATTTTTTTCTCACTACTTTGCCCGTCCTGTTTCTCAAAGCATCGATGCAACTATATTGTCTTATCTGAGGTTGTTTTTCCACAGGAATAGATTAAGAAAAAATTCTCAAAGAAAAATCTTGAATTTGGAGATTATATATATATATATATATATATATATATATATATGTAATTTTTCTTTTCTATTACCATATTTTTTAAAAAGCAGTTTATTTATAAAGGATAGTAGTTTGCTTGGCTCAGGGTCTGGAGGTAGGGACTTAGAGTTTTAGACGGTGAGTCACTGAGCATAGCTGCCGGCAGGCATGACTCTGGAGCCGTATCTGAGTGCTCGCAACTGATCCACACGCACAAGGCGGAGAGAGGTACTCGGGAATGGCATGGGTTTTTTAAACCTCAAAGCCCACCCTCCCCCAGGAAGTCCACACCTCCTAATCCTTCCCAAACAGTTCTATCGACTGTGAACCAATCATTCATTTGAGCCTATGGGGACTGTTCTCGTTCAAACCACCACTGCCATCACAGAGATCTCACCATGATCTTAATCCTAATTACTGCCCAAACGACTGGAAGCCAAATGCCATTAGTATGCTATGGGACTGTGTTTCCAACACACATTCCAAAGATCGCAGCCTTGAGGGGTGGTCTGCTCCACAGCTGGGGATGTGTAGGATTTGGCATAGGGATAGATCTGAAGCTGTGTTGGAGATGTGATGCCACTCTCAATAGCGTTGTTTAGCTGGGGCTTGGAGTCTGTGTACCTGTACTTCCTCCCTCTCCTTTCCCAGAAACGGAGAGCTTGAGAATTTTGTTCTAAGGGTATTCCTCTTCCCTGGCAGAGCTAGCTGTGTTCGGCTGTGTCCATCAGTAACAAGTCTCTGAGACAATCAGCCTATAAAGAGGAATATTTATTTTGGCTTATGGTTTTACAGAGGTTCTCAACCTGTGGGTTGTGATCCCTTTTATGTGTGTGCATATGTGTGTGTGTGTCCCATCCTGCATACAGATATTTACAGTACAATTTATAACAGTAGCAAATTTACAGTTATGAAGTAGCAATAAATAATTTTTGGGGGGACATCACCACATCATGAGAAAGTGTATTAAAGGGCTGGCTGCTGCATTAGAAAAGTTGAGAACCACTGGTCTAGAATGTTCCCACTCGTGGGCAAAGGACCCTGCTATTTGAATGTGTACCACACGGCAGCACATTACAGCTGGATTATGTAGTCCACCATAAGTGTGGATCTTACAGCCTGGAAACAAAAGATGAGAGGTTGGAGCCCCATGATTCCTTGCTTCACCCCTAGTGACTTGAAGACCTCTCACGAGGCACCACTTCGTACCCGGTCTACTGTCTCCTAATGGCGCCACCTAGGGGTTCAAATCTTAATGCAAAATCATCTGGGGGACATTTTAGATACAAATTATGGCAGCTCAGAGCACCAAACCCTGCTCACCACCGAAAAGGCATAACCGATGCACTAATTAGCCAAGAGGACTTAGCCATCTTTGCATCTCGTTATCAGACCCAGGGGTTCCAAAGGAAGAAGTGTCAGTAGCCCTGCTTGAGGTTACAGCTGAGAGAAACTCAAGACATCTGTTACTGCTCTGCCTCCCTCGGGGACCCCTTTATCACTTGAGTTCTGCACTTAGCTTATTGGCGATTGAAGCGCCTGGTCCATTTCTTTTCCTTCTAGTTTCCAATTCTCTCTGTGGCGCTTTCAGGCTGTACAGGCACTGTGCTAAAAGCAGTCTTCCCCTGTCTCACTGGGAGCTAACTCCCAAGTGCCTTACTCAGAGGGGAGCGTGGCTCCCAGCTGCGGAGCGATGCCTGCGGATCTCCTCAACATGATCACCCCGCACGGAATCACACTGCACTTGGTATTTCGCATTCTGTTTCCAGAGTTTATTCCTTCAGACTTTTCTCCTGCCACACTCTGTATCCAGGGAAAACAAGAGACGACTTGCCTAGAAACAGTACCCTGCCACCTCTGCCTGCTTTGCTGGAAACTGTGAGGCTGAAAACAACCTCTATCAGAAACTGACATTTAGGAACTATAAAGCCAATTATGGAGCTGGCTGGGAAATGACTGTAACGAGTTACCTGAGAGCAAGAAGGGAGAACACGTGCACATCGGGCATGACCTTTAAGACACAACCTTTGAAAGACAGCATTGATAGTAAACAGCCCAGCTCTGGGTTTAATCTTTTGATGGTTACAGGACTTCAGATGCACCTTTTTTTTTGTTTGTTTGTTTCTGTTTTGTGAAACTGGATATGTGTGTATATATCTAGCCATCTCTCCAGGGAAATGTTTTCTCTTCTACTTTGTATGTTCATCTGTCCAGGCTGCTGTAAGGAGGAACCACAGACTGTGTGGTCTGAATGAGAATAACTTTATTTTCTCATGGTTCAGGAGGAGGGTCTGAAGTCCAAAATCAGGGTCCCTTGCAGATCTGGGGTCCCCTGAGGCCTCTCTCCTTGACATGCAGGTTGCCCTTCTCACAGTCCCTTCGTGTGCATACCACTGGGGAGTCTTACTGGGATAGACCCACCCATGTGATCTTATCTAATCTCACTTCCTTAAAGGCCTGTTGGCATATGAATTTGGCAGAGCCACAGTCCAGTCCATAATACTCTGTTGCTTATCTCAGGTTTAAAAGATAGTATCCTTTCTTCCCTGCATTCCTTCTACTAGATTCTGAGATCATTGACACAGGAGTGTGTTGTACATGGTTGAAGGAACTGTTCAGGGAATGTCAGAGGGAAAGTGCCAATATGTCTACTGTTTCAGGCATCCTTATCCCTGCCTTTGGTTCGATCCTCCTTGTGTATCATTAGAAACAAAGGCACCGGCAAAGGTGAGGCTAGAGAAACTTGTCTGTCATGGGATGCTGCCAACTGGCAAGGTCAGGACTGGCTGCCACTGCTGGCTTTCTTGTAGTTCCCCTGCAGGATGACTTTTGGCAGGACAACTACCCTTGATTGCCCGGTAAAAAACCAGGACAAGCTCTGCTTTCCAAAGACAAGAGATGCAAGGCTGTGTCTATATAGATTTGTAAGCATGCATAGGTCTTGGGTTTGATCTCAGAACCACTCCTAACTCAACCCCCCAACCCCCAACCAAAAAACAATCACAGGTGTATGTGTAGTTGAAGCCAGCTCATGCCACAGTCTCTGGAATTAAAGCCCCAAATGAGGAACAGGAGTTAATGCTGTTTCTATAACAGTTTTTTCCCTGTATTCTATCCACTTTTTTTACTGAGGTACATCAGATTACAGCAGTGTGGAAGGTTGTACAACAGACATCCATATTTTCTCCAGATAATAAGATTACAAATTTCTTCTTTTAATTCACCTGCATACTGAGTTTTTTAAAACAAAAAAGATTGATATACTTAATGAAAGAACTCTCTTTTTCCAAGGATAGAAATGTCGGCTCCTTGCCAGCAGGTCCAGGCGAGAGGAGAGAGATCCGGGTTCCACCAGGTATCTCTGGGGCTGAGCGGGTTGGTAAGTGTCGATGACCCAAAAGAAACACACTGGGCCGAGAGTCTTGTCGAAGCAGGAACTCAACTTTAATGTGTCAGCGTCTCACTTATATAAACTTGGAGCATAGGGAGGAGGAGTTTTGGTGAGTGAGATGACATAGGGGTGGGGAAGGGCGATGGACGGTATGGGGTGACTGGCAGGACAGTGGCAAAGCTCTACATCAGCAATGACAGGACAGAGGCAGGGCCAAACAGGTCTTGCTGAGTCACCCCGGTAGGAAAGTGACTGAGATAGGTCTCAAAACTCAAGCCAGGCTTGGGCTGTCCCACACAGTCACAGAAACTTGAGCCAGGCTTAGGTTTGTCCACAAGGCCCAAACCAGGGCCAAAATGGGGCCCAACATGGAAACATTCTCACATCGCTATTTCAGTCTCTCATTTGCTCCCTGAGCACTTGACAGGATAGATACTGCCTCTTGTCAGTGAGCATGCACATCAGTGAACAGACTCTCTGTGCCTCAGCTGAGGGTGACTGGAGGGATGGGGCTGTTGTGGGGGTGGGGGGGAGACATATTGCCACACAGTTGGGATTACAAGCAGACGAAATTTCACTTCTAGGTCACAGCTAGACTTTCTGACCTCTCAGGTGGAAAACATGTTTTTTTTTTTATTTGTTTGCTTGTTTGTTTTGTTTTTGTTTTTGTTTTTTGCTTTTTTAAGACAGGGTTTCTCTGTGTGGCCCTGGCTGTCCTGGAACTTACTCTGTAGACCAGGCTGGCCTCGAACTCAAAAATCCGCCTGCCTCTGCCTCCCAAGTGCTGGGATTAAAGGTGTGCACCACCACTGCAAGGCTACACTTTCATTCTTTACAGAAACAGGAAAAAGCATCAGTGAGAAACACGTTTTTATCCTTCTGTTTTGCCAAGAACTACTTAAATAATTTATTTTCATGTTTATTCCATAATAAACCTTGTAATGAATGAGGCTACACTGCCTTTGCAGGAACCCTACATACCTTTCTTGGTACACAAGGGCAAGTGGAATTACTTACACAATTGAAGCAAATTTCTAAGAGTATGTGTAGGGGCAGTGGACTGTGCCAAGAAACTTGGTAAGGTTGAATGGGTTCGGAAGCCCTGGCACCTCATACCAGAGGATGGTAGGTCTTTCACCTGCTCGGGAACTGTCACGTGGCCACAGCACTCCTTGGAGAGAATCATGACAGTCAGTGACTTAGGGGCAGCGTCCCAAGTCCCTCCACATGCACATGAGGCATCCCTAACATCTCAGACCAAGCCAATAGAAAGCATCTGCTGTCAGACCCCCAACCCACCCCAAAATGTACATAAGACCCTATCCAGAAGGAATAAAGGTGTGAGAATCGCTCCATCAAGGACCTTCTGAGAGCTTCTGTCATTCAAGAGCTGTAACACTTCCTGAGGAAGAGAGTTCTCTCCCAAAACTTACCTCTGGAAGCTGTCAGGGCCCACCACAGTCACTTTCTGCCAGACCTTGGTTCCTAGCCACACTCCCTTCTCCCTCCTCCCCCATCCGCCCAGGGCTGGCTCTGTGCAGCACATTGCAGCTTCACATCAGCGTCAGAGCAGCTTTGGGGGTCAGTCGAGCTTCCCCTCCACACTTGAGCATTGGAGGCCCTCCCTGCATGTGCCAGCCCGACTGCAGTCTCTCAGCTCTAGAGTAGGAGCAGCTGCAGAATAGAGCAGCGGCTGCTTCAGTCTGACTTCCCTCTCCCCTTTGGAGAGTGTAACTCCTTGACTGATCCAACCGGGTCAGAGCCTCAGAGCCTCCCCCACACCCCGTCCCAAGACTGGTAAATATACATATTTATCAAGTTATACTCATTGGAATCCTTCTCTCCTGTGCTGAGACTCATGGTCAAGGACACATGTGATAATGCCAGAACAGCAAATCTGCAACTTTCCATCTTTTTTTGTTTTGTTTTGTTTTGTTTTTCGAGACAGGGTTTCTCTGTGTAGCCCTAGTTGTCCTGGAACTCACTCTGTAGACCAGGCTAGCCTTGAACTCTCGAACTCGCAACTTTCTATCTTGAAAAGTTTTCTATAATACAAAAATTTTGATTTAATATTTAGAAAACTTATTGACTAAGGGGATGAAGCAATGGCTCTGAAGACAAGAGCACTGGCTGCTCATCCCGGAAAATCCAAGTTCTGTTCCCGACAGCCACAAGGCAGCCCTCAACCATCTATAACTCTAATTTCAGAAGATCTGACGACCTCTTCTGGCCACACAGGCACAGCATGTACATGGTACACATTCATGCATGCAGGTGAAACACCAATACACATAACAGTTAAAAATACATACATGTAAACATACATACATACATACATACATACATACATAACCTTTTGGTCTAGAATGATTTTTGAAAGCTTAAATTGAAATTGGAGAAGATATTTCCTAATTGCTCCTCAAAGTTGCATTTTAATCTAGGCTTCCTGTGGTTGAGCTACAGAGTCTCCAAGCCTTCCTTGCAGAAGCACACAAGGGGTATTCCTGCACCCACAGTGATTGATTCTCTTACTTCATTTTCCCCTTTGTAAGTAAAAGATTAATCTTCAAAGTTCAAGTTTTCTAGTCTGAAACAATTATTGTCTCTTTTCCTACTTCCTTTGCACCCTTCCTCCCCTCCTTTTTCTTTCTTCTTTCTCCCTCCCTCTCTCCTCTCCTTTCTCCCTCTCCCCTTCTCCTTCTTTCCCCTCCTCTCTCCCTCTTTTCCTCTTCCTCCTCTCTCACCATCTCTCCATTCCCCATCTCTCCCTCTCTTCCCTTCCTCCTTTCCCTTTCCCTCTCCCCCCTTTCCTTCTCTCTGCCACTCCATCCCTCCCTCTTTCCCTGCTTCCTTATTTCTTTGCTATATTTTGACCTGAGGGCTTCACACAATGCTACATGAAGGCTCTACCGCTAACCTGTATTCCTCATCCAGCACAAATTTTAACTAGACTTACAAAAATAGGTTTATTTTGTTTTGTTGAGACAAGGTCTCACTCGGTAGCCCTTTATATTCTCTCTCTCTCCCCCCCC
>NW_021604635.1:254734-255653 GCF_004785775.1 Grammomys surdaster | reverse complement strand
TCTCTCTCTCTCTCTCTCTCTCTCTCTCTCTCTCTCTCAGATTCAGACTTTGGACATATCTGCTAGTCCCAGTAGTTCAAATAACTTGCCTGCATATTCTTCTGCTGTGAAGGATTTTTGTGACCAGAACCCATTTTCCGCCAGACTGCCATCGTCTGATTTCCCATGTTACAATTTGCAGCCCTATTTCTGATGCAGGGGGTCAGCTGGTCAGTGGGGCTTTCTGAGCTGGGGGCTCTGAGGATATGTAGACAGCCTGCCTGCCTGCCTACATTCATCTTTTCCCATCAGTCAGGACATTGAAGTGTAGAGTGAAAAATTATAGATACTGGGTATATAGAATTCTTTTTAGACATATAAAATATTCTTTAGGCTTTCTTTATAAAGACATGGAGAAACCGAGGCATGAAGCAAGTTAGGAATGTGGAAAGACCAGTCACCATTACTGGAACTGGCCTATCACAAAGAGAAAGGAAATAATGCAAGTGAACTAGGTGGAACCAAGCTGAGAACCAAGCTGAGAACCAAGCTGGTAACCACAGTGACAGGGCAAGGCCGAAGTAACAGGGCAGGACCTCATTCTTGAGAAAGATAAGCGTACAGAGAGTTTTTACCTGATCCTGACTCCCGTAGGTTGGGTTCCTTTGGAATGTTCCACTATTTTTATGTTATACCACCCTAACAACCCCTCACCCCCTCCCCATTCCTTGGTTTGTGGTTTTTCCCTTTAAAAACCCCTTTCAAACTGGCTGTCGGGGTCAATTCAGCTCCTGCGTGGGCATACGAATTGACCGGCAGCTAGCTGTCATGCCCTAATAAACCTCGCTATTGCTCCGGTACATGGTGTCTCGAGCAGATTACTGGGTGGTCGCGACTTTCTGAGACTTGAGTGAGGGTCTCCCCTCCGCAGAGGGGAGAC
>NW_021604635.1:224385-254634 GCF_004785775.1 Grammomys surdaster | reverse complement strand
TGTGTAGCCCTGGCTGTCCTGGAACTCACTCTGTAGACCAGGCTGGCCTCGAACTCAGAAATCCGCCTGCCTCTGCCTCCCAAGTGCTGGGATTAAAGGAGTGCGCCACCACCGCCCGGCATAAACTTTCTTTGATTTGGATCCATGTACAGCTTGCCCCCGCTATGATGGGGGTGGGGACAGAAGTGTTGAGGCCTCTCAGGTTTAGAGTCCCCATACTATACTACACTTCTGCTGCTTTCTGCACAGGCCGTACCGCTTGGACACGACCATCAGGACATGACAGCAGGTTTCACTTTCTGTGGTCTTCTCATGGTCCTAGTGCTTTGCTTCTCTGGGAAGTGGCAGAGACAGGGGATAGTAGACACTGCATGTCTCTCAGCCCAAACCCTTTAACCATCTTTCTGTTGCTGGGTCTGCAGTTTGCTGTCTCCACTCTCTTCCCTAGGCATGCCAACTTCAGGCCCCTGCCGGAGAGTCCAGCAGGGTGAAGTCTCTCTTGCATCATCGTCAACAGATAAAACCAAGCAGAAGAATGGATTTCATGACAGGCAGAGAGATAAGCATACATATAGATATACATAAAGGAAAAAGAGATGAATAACAATGAACCAGATTCCAAGGAACTCTAGAAGGTGGGAGAGCTAACCTAAGAATCCATGGGGTGAAGGAAGGGATTGAGGTAAGGTCTAAAGGCTTAGCTAATGTAGTCAATAAAATTATGGTCATGATTCCCCAAACCTAGAGAAAGAAATCAACTCCCAAAACCTCCAAATACAAGGGGAATTTGACGTAGTCAAGATGTTAAAATACAAAACAAAGGAACAATATACCAAAAACTGTAAGAGAGAATTTGGTGGTTTGAATATGAACAGCCCCCATGGGCTCATACGTTTGGTTAATTGGTCCCTCGTTGGTGGAACTGTTTGGGAAGGATTAGGAAGTGTGGCCTTGTTGGAGGAGGTGTGTCACTGGGCTTTGAGGTTTCAAAAGCCCATGCCAGGCAAGCTCTCTCTGTGTGTCTCTGTGTCTCTCTGTCTCTCTGTCTGTCTGTCTGTCTGTCTGTCTGTCTCTGCTTTCTGTCCATGGATAAGATGTAAGCTGTCAGCCTCTGCTGTAGCATCATGCCTACCTGCCCGCTATCATGCTTCCCGCCATAATGATCATGAACTAACCCTCTGAAATTGCAAGAAAGCCGCCAATTAAACAGCTCTTTTATAAGTTGCCTTGGTTGCCATGTCTCTTGACAGCAATAGAACACTAAGACAGAGGAAATGCTAACTCAGCCACAAAGACAGAAACAGAATTATAGCAGGTCTTTTACCAACAACCCTAGAAGCCAAGAAAGCATATAGCTATCAACCAGGATTGTTGTGTTCAGCAAAATTATCTCTCAAAATGGATGGAGACATAACATTTTAAGACAAGCACAACTCAAGGCAACTCTTGAAAACTAAGCCAGTGTGCCACAAGATTCTCAGAGGAATACTATATGCAAAGGAAAAAGGAAGACAGTTCAGCCCATGAGAACAGTCAAGAATGCATTTTATGAGAGGACCAGATGAACAGAGAGGAGCTGGGAAGGAGTCAATTATGTCCAAAATGGGAAAGCAGCAAAGCCCCTCTCCTGACGGTGAGGGAAAGAACCGGTGGTCCAACCAAGAGCAACCAGCAAACCATGGGGGCAAGCAAAGCTCTCAACAACAAGCTTGTGTCAAGCAGATTCGTGTCTCCAGATAGAAGACGCAAATTGGCTGACTGGTTTATAAAAGTCTATAGCTCTCTGCTGTCCCTAAGACAGTCACGTAATGAGCAAAGAAACGGATGTTGGAAACCAACTTTCTAGAAAATGGATACTGTCAGCAAGCTGGGGCAGTGGCTCTCCTATCTCATTAAAGAGACCTCAAACCACTATTAAAAGGATAAAATGGCCCTACACATTAATTAAGGCAACAATTCATCAGACAGGCCTAATTTCTTTTATAAATAGGAGGCAGAAGCTAGAAGATTTCTGTGAGTTCAAGAAGAGCCTGATCTAAACAGTGAGTCCCAGGCCAGTTCCTCCAATAACATATTTTTAAAGTATTCCAGATTCTTAGCCCTAAGGGAAATGGGGAAATGCAAATTAAAACTGCCTCAAATCGCAGCCCCCTCAGAATGGCTGCCATCAGAAATCAGAAGGAGCAAACGCTGGTGAGGGAAGAAGCCAGCAGCCCTCTTCTGCTGCTGGGACTGCAAACTGGTGTGGCGGCCACTGTGAAATTAGCATGGAGATCTCTCTTTCAAAATGTAACAGCTTCCACAGGGCCCAGCTCCAGCGCTCCAGGACAGAAGACCCAAGGACTCTGTGGACTGCGCTAGGGCCTTAACACTCATGTTTACTGGTATCTGATTCATGATAACAAGGAAATAGAATCACCCTAGATGTCTATAACCTGATGAATTGAAAATGACGTACATACACATGTGCTTGATAATGAATTGGAAATGTAGCACATATACACAATGGAGTTTTAGTCAGCCATAAAAGAAAATGAACTGTGGAACTTTGCAGGGAAATGGATGGATCTTAGAAATTATTACTGAGTGAGGAGTCCCAGACTCTAAAGACTGCACTACTGTTCTAGGCAGACTTTAGTTTCTACTTGTCACATATGTGTATTTATGGAGGAGTTGGTTTGGGGACAGGCCATGAAGGTAGAAGCCGGAACACAAGAAGGAGAAAGAGATTTTAAAGGGGGTGGGGAAAGGAGTGGAACACAGGTGACAAGGAAATGGAAAGGACATTCAGGACAGAAACAAGCAAGGTGGGGCAGGGTGACTGACAGGAAGGATTGCAGAGTAGGGAGGAAAACAAAGTCTATAGGAACGTGCCAGGGTGAGGCAAGTCACTTTGTATGCTAATTAAAAAAAATGAAGGGTCCCTGTATCCATTCTGTGTTATAGCCTCAGCTACCTCCTTCTTGGTGGCCTCCTGGCTTCCTGTTTAAGATTCAGAATAAATGCACAGAAAGGAGAAGAGAGGGACAGTCAGTTCCAGCGGGTTTTGAGACAGTGTGGAGGAGAAGTACCTTTCCTTTGTGACAGAGACTGAGGAGGAAGGTCAGCTGGGTGCTTTCTCTGCCTCTCTGAGCTAGCAGGCTTTTACCTGGCAAAATCGAACGTTTGAGACTTTGCTAAAAACTCAATCTCAATGCTGCAACAAACGCCTGAGAAAAGAAACTCAAGGAAGGGTTTGTTTGGGCTCTCAGTTCGAGAGTCCAGTGCATCATAGCAGGGAAGTCACAGCAGCAGAAGCTTCAGGCAGCTGGTCGCATCGACCCACACACTTAGGAAGCAGGGCCAGGAGAAGGCTCACACTCGGCAGGCTTCCTCCACTTTTATCATGTCCAGGACCCCAGCCCGTGAACGCCGCTGCCCAGAGCATGCTGGCTTTCCCCACGTCGATTAATCTAGATAAGTCCTCACAGACATGCTAATTTCCAAGGTTATTTCCAAGGTTACTCTAGATGTCATCAGACATCTTGATGCTTTCCTTTGGGCGAGGGGCCAGGAGACAGTTTCTTGTGCTACAAAATAAAAATGAGGGGGGCCATGAAGAAGAATATTAGGGCCCTATGAATGAGTGGCCCTGACCAAATTGAGAATAATTTGAACAATAAAAAGAATGGGGAGGGGTGCTAGAGAGATGGCTCAGTCAGTGTGTGCTGGTTGGTTTCTGCTTGGCCTATGGAGTGACACTATTAGGAAGTGTAGCCTTGTTGGAGTAGGTGTGTCCTTGCTGGAGGAAGTGTGTCACCGTGGGGGTGGGCTTGGAGACAGTCCTCCTAGCTGCCCAGGAGACAGTAATTCTCCTTGCAGCCTTCATTCAGATCAAGAACTCTTAGATCCTCCCATGCCATGTCTGTCTGGAGGCTGCCATGCTCCCGCCTTGATGATAATAGACTGAACCTCTGAACCTGTAAGCCAGCCCCGATTAAATGTCATTTTTAAGAGTTGCTTTGGTCATGATGTCTGTTCTCAGCAGTAAAACCCTAACTAAGACAGTGGGTAAGAGAACTTGATGATCTTCCAGAGGACACAAGTTCAAATCCAGCACCCACAACAGGCAGTTCACAACTGCCTGTGACCACAGCTTTATGAAAACCATTGCCTCTGCAGGCACTTACGCACGCATGTAGCATACGTGCGTGCACATAAATAATAACCAAGCATTAACTCTTTATTAAAATAGGATACCATGAGTCCATAACAAGGTAAGTACAGCAGAGGAAGAACTAAGAGGGGGAAATGAGTTACTGCTTATTTAGCAGTCCAGTCCCTGGTAGCTGATATAGAAGTGTCAGGGGTGGTAAGGCTAGCATGGGGCAGTCTGGTGAGCAATAGGGACTGGTTAAGAGAGCAGAGCGCTTCTGCAGAAGATGCCAATCACATACAAAGTGAGAACTGATGACTATGGAGAGGAAAACAAACAAACAAGCAAACAAACACACCTGGCAGATACAAATCACATGACCACACTTGACCTTGTGACAGTATGCGCAAGGAGCTAGAAACATTGTTGTAGCAAGGAGCTAGAGGTGTTGCTGTAGTGTTCCTCCCAGGAGTCCAAGAGTGAGGGCTCTAAGAGGTAATGCCGGGCACTGAACACATGGAATAGACAACCATCCTACATGATGGAAGGCCTGAGCCAGGAAACCATGAGGTAGCAACACCCACAGAGCGGTTCTACATGTCTTTCTATGCAAGGCTTGTCTCCACATGCAATCCTGTACTTGAAAGGGTCGAATAAGGAGTCCAGCTCTAGTCCCTGCTGCTTCTTGGTTGGATTTTGGACACACACACACATGCACACACACACACACACGCACACGCGCACACACACGTGAAAAACTGACAAGAGACAGTTTAAAAGGAGATAAGCTTTATTTGGCTCACAGTTTTAAAGGCTTCCGTGTACTGCTTCCATTAGAGTGGGGTCATGTTGAGGAGGAGGATCATGCCAGGCAGCATATGACAGAGTGAGTCAGCTCATCTTAACGTGAACAGAGGGGAGATAGACAGACAACGTTCTGATCATCCCCAGAGATCTACTTCTTCCAATCCAGCCCCCTAACTAGTTCCTGCCTCCCCCCAACCCCCATAGTGTCTCCCGGTTCTGAATCCATAGCTGATGTCATTGATCTAGCCAATCCTTTAATCACCTACTCAAAGTCCGTCATCTGGAAACCAAGTTTTTAGGATAAACCTTCGAGGAGACGGCGGGGGGTGGGGGGTGCTCCTCACAGTTGTTTTATACAGTGTGGGAATTAAAGCCAAGAGTCTCCTCCAGGCTATAATTAAGCTACATCCCCCCCCCCAACTCTGGGCTGAGTTCTAAATAATCCATTGTTGTTCTTTAGATTTTGTTTTTGTTTGTAGTGAATAAAACACTACAAATTAATTTTGATAATTGTGATATTGTGGGCTCTGTGCTTCTGCATTTTAAAGTTTTGAAATTTCCATCTTATATGTACAAAGTGTTTTTGTTTGTATATATGTCTGTGCATCCCATGCAGCCAATGCCCATGGATACCAACAAAAAAGGGCATTGGGTCCCCTGGGAACTGGCTTACAGATGGTTGTGAGCCACCATGTGGGTGCTAGACATCAAACCCAGGTGCGCAGAAAGAGTAGCCAATATTCTTAGCTGGTGATCCACCTCTTTCGCCCGCCCTTATCTCTGCCTTTTAAAAGGTTTTAGTGTGACTCTAAATTTTGACAAGCCCACTATGATACAATATTTTAATTTCCCACCCCTTTCTCTGTATGTATATGAGCGTGAGTGTGTGTGAGAGAGAAACATGATAGATTATAGGTAGATAGAAGATAGATAGATGGGTGGATGGATAGATAGATGATAGATAAGGCTTCAGAGCCTTCCACTTGGCTATTTTCCCTCTGATGGCTTTTACCCCACACACCAAGGAAAGAAGTGAGGCATGTCAATCCTCAAGAACGTTTTAAACATAAATTCCGAAACCAGGAAACGCTGTGGGTGGCTCTGTGGACCTCGCAGACTCATTGTCACCTGGGGCAGAACTATTTCATGACCACGTCCTTACCTATCTCCATCACAGCCAACCAACCTGCGTTTAAATCCAGGTTCCCAGCACAGACTGTAAATGCAAGGCCCTGCTCAGATAGTACCAAGATGTTCAAATGGAAGACCACGAGCGAAACCACGATCAGCACCTTGTAAATATGAAGTTATCACAGACTCCATGCCCGGCAGTCCTCAGAATAGTTATACATATATATCCCTTTGGAATCAGAACTGGGAAACCATGGTGTGTGTGAGTGTGTGTGTGTGTGTGTGTGTGTGTGTGTGTGTGTGTCTCATCCCAGACTCTTTAAGTTGATGGGTTCTAGGACCCAAGAGTCGTTCAATTCTTGAAAGTGGCAAGTCATCCCATTGCTGTTGGAATGACTGCCATCCCTTCTCCTTGTGATATTCTTCTTTTTAATTGTGCACACAGTAAGCTGTATCTTTTTTTTTTTTTTTTTGGCTACTCACTTAGTTTTTCCCCCAACAATGTTGCATTCACTAACCATCTCCATGCCTCCCTGCAGGTCAGACTCCTTAGTAGCTGCTCCCGCCTTTGTGACAATCGCATCCGCTTGGCTTCTGCTGATTAAGCACTAACCTGCCCTCCAGGTTATAGGCCTGTGTGGTGGGAGCAGTGCCGTCGGTGGCCTGCAGAGGGAGCTGCCACAGATGCTGCTGCTCCCAGAGATGATGGCGCGCTTCTCAGCATTGCATTCATTGTTGCTCGGGCAAATCATGGATCCTCTGGATTCTCTCACAGTATCTGGGAACTCGCTCTGGCCTGCCTGCTTCTTTTAATCTCCTCCTGCCACCTGCCTAAGCTGTCCCAGCATTTCTCCCTCTTTCTGACAACCACTGCTTTCCCGGCTTCCCACAGCCTTCCTAGCAACACGTTTGCAACCATCTCCTGGGTGCCTCTAGCAAGTACTAAATCGAGTATTTCAGGAGGGTGTTCCCAACTGGCTCCTGGGCACTTGCTAGAGTTCTGAATCCTGCATCCTTTGATAGTGTTCCCAACAACCAAACACTTTCTCATAGAGGAAACACGTTTCCAGCTTCCGTTCGCCGTGATCAGCACTCCTGTACTTCCTTCTGGGCACTGCCAGTGTCTGCTGCTGGCCAGCTCTCTCTTACAGTTCTTTTTGTGTCTGGTGACTTTCCCTCCCAGCTGGATCACGTTAAGACTTAAACCTAGTGGGGAGTCTAGTACCAGGGGAGGAGGGCAGGGCTGATCACAGAGGATGCTGTTGTTTTGTAGCAGAATGGACTCTCTATTTTTTATTTATTTTTTAAATCAAGAAGGGGGTATTGCCCCATACTCAGAGACAGGAGGGACCCAGCTCCTCCAGCTCCGTTCTGTAGCTGCCCCATCCAGATGCTCCTTTCCCCGGCTGTGCTGGCGCTCTCTCTCTCTCTCTCTCTCTCTCTCTCTCTCTCTCTCTCTCTCTCTCTTGCTCTCTCGCTCTGTCTGTCTCTCACTCTCTCTCCCTCTCTCTCTTTAATTTCTTAAAAAAAAAAAACAAACTTGGTATAGGCTAGAGTCTTCAGAGTGGAAGAAAAGCCTCAATTGAGAAAATGACATGTAAGATCAGGGTGGAGGTGCCTGCAGGGCATCTTCTTAATTAGCGTTTGATGTGGGACTTATCCCTTTGTGGGAGGGGCCACCCCTGGGTTGGTGGTCCTGAGTGCTATAAGAAAGCAGGCTGAGCAAGCCATGGAGAGCAAGCCAGTAAGCAGCACCACTCCAGGGTCTCTGCTCCTGTCTCTAGGTCCCTGCCCTGACTTCACTTAATGATGAACAGTGATGTGGAATTACAAGCAAAATAAACTCTTTTCTTCCCAACTTGCTTTTGGTTACGGTGTACAGCAACTGTAACAGGAGCTGTGATGTTGGTATAGTAAGTCTGCCTAGTTTGAGAGATTAACCTGTGGTCCCCAATACTGGGATTTGAACCCGTGGTAGGTAAATTTTCTACCACTAAACTATGTCCCCAGCTCTTTTTTTTTCCTCTTCTCCTCTTTGCTGCAACAGATTTTCTCTGTATCCGAGAATAACCTGCTCCCTCCACTTCCCAGGTGCTGAGATTATAAAGATTGGCATAGTGCCTGACATGCACATTTTTCTGAGACAGGACCTGGCTAGTCTTGAGCTCACTATGTAGTCCAGGCAGGACTTGAACCTGAGACCTTCCTGTCTGTCTCGCAGGCAGCTGGGGTTTGAAGCCTGCATCCAAGCCTTGGCTGAGTATCCTTTTGTTGCTCCTTTGCTTCTTTGTTTCCACTGTCTTTATCACTAATGTTCCTTTTTGGCCACCAAACTCCCTTCCTCAAGGTCAGCTCAAAACCCAACCTGCTCTGCTCATTCACAGAAAGCATTCAGTTCCAGAGATCTGAGGAAAGAGGAATAGAAAAAGATAACAGTTCTGTCCAGGTTCCACCCCAACTCATATGAGAGTTGGTGGCCTCACAGTGACAGAACCTAACTAAATGGGTGAGGGGGAAGCCAAGAAGGCAACCCCAGAATGACTGGGGAAAGAGAAAGGGTAGGGTGGGAGTGGGTAGAGGGGATGGAGGTAGGGTATGGGGAGGGGTCTCATTTGGCCATAGGAGATAGGTAATATAGAGAGGGCACTAAAAGCTTACTCCTTTGGGCAGAAAAACTCACTGTAGTGCTGGGAGGCCACGGAAACACTACAGACACAGAGTGAAGCTAAGAGCAAGGTGCCATTTCACAAACCAGTGGGCACAGTTCATAGACGAGGGATCATGTTACTGACAGAAACTGTGGCATCCCAAAGCAGAAAGGAGTCTTCCAGAGGCCAACCTGTTCCAGTCACCCAAACTTGACTCCAAGGTCTGAAACCCGACAGTTTCCTGGGCAGCTGAAGATACTAGGGTGTGACCTTAGAAAGGTCATAAAACAAGCTGCTAGCTACATCTGGAGGGAAGCTGAGGCTCTTGGGAATCCAGGGAGTCTTGGGACTAGGTGAGGAGATGTTCAAGAAACATTTCCTGTACAGCCACCTGAACGAAGGTGGCACGGGAGCGATCAGGAGGCAGCGGAAGAGGGAAGATGGAGCTTAGAAGGTCTCTAAGCCGGGATTAGAAGACATTGTACACTCTGCACCAGTGATGAACTACACAATTCTGGAGCCCAAGGAGGGGACAGTCAGTGAGGGTGGACCGTCACTGGCTGCGAGTGACAGGTGGGGCAGCCTAGAGGCAGTTGTAACAGGACAGCAGAGAGATACACGGTTGCTAGGTCAGAGAGGGCTCACTCATTTCAGGAGGAGTGGGAAGGCACTGTCTCACGGACAGAGTCCCCCGTGCCTGGATGGTTGAAGGTACAGAGCTTCTCATACTCGCAGTGGCGTTTTGGGATAATGGCTATGGACAGGGTGGTCAGATGTATCTTTCATCGTTGGGGGCAGTCCTTAAACAGGCCAGTGCTCTTAACAACCGACAGATGTTGAGCCTTTGTGGGCCTCTCTAATCTTTGTGGGATCTGTCCCTGGAGATACCCTATCGTCTGGTCCTGAAAAAAAAGTTTCGAGACTGACCCCAAAACTATTACTGTAAGGGCCAAACCCTGGTCCAGGGCCTCCTTGAACTGGATCCTTCCCCTGGGAGGAGGTGGGGGATTTAGTGGTGGTAAAATGGAAGGTCCCTGTGCCCTCGGTGTGAAGAGCTGACCTAGAGTCCTTAGGCTTCCCACTGGCCATCATGGTAGGGTGGTCCAATGGGACTCTCCTCCTCCTCTCTCCAGGCTCTTTCAGTCCCAAGAGTGATGACTACTGTGGCTGATGCTCCTCCCACGGGGTCTGATGCTTGCACTAGGCTTGCCAGCAGGATTCCAAAAGCCCCGAGGAAAGAAAGGGCTCGCTGAATTTCTTTTTCCTCTACCACGGTAGGAGAGGTTGGCCTGGAGACAGGTTATTATTATCATTCCTCTTCCAGAAGGCTTTGACGACCCCTCTACACCATATTCTTCAGTAAGCGGCCTCCCTCCTTCACCTCCAGGAGGGCCTGTATCCCTAACCCTTCCCTATGCCACTTTTCTATGAATGGCTTAAATTCCAACTATCTCCATACAGAAAAGCCACAACTGGCTCTTTATAGTACACTGTAGCCAGGCACTTCAGACTAGAAGGCCCTAGACCTAACTAATCCCTTTCAAAGTTTTCTCTTAATTAGCTGACTTTGGCGTTCGACCATCTCTGTCTGTAAGACTCAAAGACTCATCATATGCAACCAATGATGTCTTCTGGCTTCCACACTTCAGGACGTCACTCTTTGTCCTGTGTTGCCTTTCCCTGAGCATCAGCTGGACACAGCAATACTCCTTTACTATAGTAATTATTTCTTTTGAATTTTTCAAGTGATTGACATCACAGGATAAGTATAGCCTGGGCTACATAGCAAGTCTCAGGCCAGTCTAGACAATGTTGAGACCGTCTCAAAGAAAAATCTCAATCATACAATCAAAGAATGGGTGCTTCAGTCACCACCCACTGCAGCATACTTTTATAATAACAGTTTGTCACAGCCTTCACTGTAGCTGGCATGCAGTGACATAAACAGTTTTGATTTAGCTAAGATTTAGGCAATATTGGAAGGAGGAATGTGTGTGTGTGTGTGTGTGTGTGTTTTGTATGGCATTGAGAAATATAAAAAATGAAAATGCTCTTTTTACGGTATAGGAAGCCAAAGCCTGGATCTAAAATTTTCTTTCAAAGATTTAATAGCACGTGTCTGTAGTTTCACTTACCCAGGAAGCCAAAGCGAGTGGGTCACGTGAGCCCAGGTGTTCAAGAGTATTCCAAGCTGCAGTCCTCACCCTCAGGCTTTGCAGCACCATTCAAAGACAAGAAGGGGACACTGAGGTTGGCCACGAATGACAAAAGACTCAACAAAGCTGAGGAAAAAGCCAGAAAGAAAACATGAACCAAAGGCCAAGTCACATGAGTCCACAAGTGTCTCCAAAATGACTTGTGACAAATTGTCAAAAAGATCCCAGCTGTAAGCTAGTGCACACAGCTGTGGTCTCTGAGAGACTGGCTGGGCATCCCTCCAAGGGATCCTTAGAAGGCATCCATCAAGCTGGTCTCAAAGCCTCTGGGTTTGAGCTCAAGCAATGCATATAAAAATATGAAGGATGGAGATGCCCGGGTGCTGGTAAAGGTGCAGGCACAGGACCAACCGACGTGCACTTGGACAAATGATAGTTTAGTGAATAAAAAGCAAAACAAGCAACTACCCAAGCCTTCCCTCCCCACTTTAGCTCCTTTTGAAATTTCACCTAGACACTAAACATTTAAATTCAAGCACATGCATACTTCAAAGACAAGTAAGGTATCCACTTTGTATTTTTATATAGAACTCTTCAGTGTGAACCTAAGGCTCCTACAAAAGTGTTCCTGAATATTAAAGATTTCATATAGCTTTTGTATAAAGACAGTTCTAGAGTGAACTGAGACCCTTTCTCTCTATTGATAACCAAGGCTGCCAGGTGTCTAGCATGCTATTTACTATACTGTCTGGAAATATGAAAATGTAAAAACTAAATGCAGCCAGGCATACTCCTGTTATTCCAGCATTCCTGAGACTAAGGGCAAGAAAATTTCAAATTTAAAGTCACCCTGAGTGACACAGCAAGACCTTGTCTCAAAACAAATTACCCCAGATACACAATGGTTTTTTTTTTATCATAAAAATTTTTGGAAGAATTTTGTTTTGTTTTTGAGACAATTCTTGCACAATAGCCCAGGCTGTGCCTGAAATTCATACTGTAGACCTCACAAGTCCTGAGACTCATGGCTATTCTCCTGCTTCAGCTTCCCCAGTGCTCAAATGACAAGAAATACTATTAGAAATATATTTTCTTGGTAGATAGACAAAGACGGTGTTTTCAATAAAGTAGAGACAAGAATCACTGAGTAAATTAAACCATTTGGAGAGCCTACTTTGTAGTAAATTTAGAATATTTTTAAAGATGGGTATATGTATGCATATTACCCAGGATATTCTTAAATTCACAATTCTTCTATATCAATCTCCAAGGCAGCTGGGGTTATATGCATAAACCTCCATGTCTGGCTGCCTCATCTCTCATCTCGATCCTGCACAAAACTCAAGTCAAACAGGTCAAGGACTCAACACCTGATACCCTGACTGTGAGGGGAGGAAGTAGAGGATGCACTTAAACCCACTGGATAGGCAAGGACTTTCTGAACAGGAACCCAATAGTGCAGGTGTACAGATCAACAATTAATAAGTGGTACCTCATGAAACTAAAAAGTTTCTATATAGAAAAGGACATCCTAATGCTAGCAAAGAGAAAGTCCACAGAATGGAATTATTTTTTGCCAGTTATTCATTAGACAAAAGGTTTTTAATGGAATTATTTTTTTGCCAGTTATTCATTAGACAAAGGGTTTTTAATCTAAAATATATAAAGAGATGAAACAAGTAAGCATCAAGAAAACAAACAATGGAATTAAAATGGAGCATGGAACTAAACAGAGTTCTCAAAAAATGAAATATAAATGAGATTATTTCATTATCCATAGCCATCAAGGAGATGTAAGTTAAAACTGTTTTGAGTATTCATCTTTTCCCTATCAAAATATTTAAGATAAAAATGAACAAATATGTAATGATGGCAAATATTGGTATGGATATCGGGAAACGGGATTCTTATTCATTGGGCATGCAAGCTAGTGCAGCCACTGTGAAAATCAGTGTGGTGGTTCCTCAAAAGCTAACATAGAGCTAACTCATGATCCAGTTGTACTGCTCCTGTACTCAATATCTTACTACAGAGACACTTGCCCATTTATGCCCATTCATAATAGCTAATAGGCTATTCATAATAGCCAGGAAGTGCAAACAGTCTAAGAGTCCATCCTCTGAAGAATGAATGATAAAAATGGGGTATTCCATCTATATGGTGGAATTTTACTACGCCATCAAGAAAAATGAAAATGAGGCTGAAGAGATGGCTCAGTGCTTAAGAGTATTGACTGCTCTTCCTGAAGACGCAGGCTAAATTTCCAGCACCCACATGGCAGCTCACATGTAAAACTCCAGTTCTTGAGAGTCCAGTGTCTTTTTCTGGCTCCCATGGCAGCATATGTACATGGTACACAGATGTGTAGGCAAACACTTAAACACATAATAAATAAATCTCAAAAATAGGCTCAGAAAGACAAATGCTACATGTTTTCTCTCATTTGTCAATGTTAGCTTTGAATCTTTAGATATGTTTGTTTCATTTGGAATACCACAGAGGTCAGGAAATTACTAAGAGCTCATGGAGAGGGGCTTTCAGGGCGAGGAAACTGAGACTGCTGGTGTAAAAATTTAAAAGAGAATTGTAGAACAAGAAGGGATACATTTGGGAGAGGAGAGGAGGGAAGAACGAAGGAGGGAACTGGGAAGGGATAAATAACACTCAATACCTGTCAACAGGCCATGGGAAATCTACAGCTGTACGTCCTAAAGTACAACTATACACATGCATTAAAAATAGTAAAAATGGAGTTATCCTATAGCAGAGAAACAATACACACCCTAGACATCAGAGGCTAACAAGCAAAAAAGGTCAGCGGTTCTTCAAAAAAGTTGTATGTTTGTATGTATGTATGTATGCATGCATGTATGTATGTTTGTATGTATGTATGCATGTATGTTTGTATGTATGTATGTTTGTATGCATGTGTGTATGTTTGTATGTATGTTTGTATGCATGTATGTATACATGCATGTATGTATGTTTGTATGTATGTGTGAATGTATATATGTATGTATGTTTGTATGTATGTGTGTATGTATGCATGTATGTTTGTATGTATGTATACATGCATGTACGCATGTTTGTATGTATGTGCGAATGTCTGTATGTATGTTTGTATGTATGTGTATGTGTGTGTGTATGTATGTATGTATGTATGCATGTATGTATGGAGTTGCTAGCTAGTGAGATCCCAAACATCATGGACTATTGCCAGTGCTGCTTGTCATTCTCCAGAACTTGGTGGCAAGACTCTGCTGCTGGAGACACCACATACTTGCATCACGGAATTTGTTGAAATCAAGGTGGTAAACAGTTAGTAATTTCATTCCTATTGGCTATTCAGAGGAGAGAAGAAAGTACACTTAGCTGTAAAGCCCGTGAGCCACAATAGCAACTGGATGAACAAGAAGACACACCCACTAATGAAACAGTGGCACCCATGTCATGGGAGTAACCAACTGCTCTCTAAGGCTTGGTCCACAAGGAGCACTATTACCACTATGGTCCACCTGACACTATCACCAGGCTGAGAACCTGTGTTCAGACAGGTCATAGGCCGTAGAGAGAATCTAGTACTCTTGAAGGGCCCTGTGCATCTCGGAATGCTCTCTTCCAGACCCCAGATTAGTCACAGATCGTGCCCAAACACCAGTTTTCAACACAAAGAGATCCTTTGTCAAGCAAGATACAGTGGCTGAATCTGAATCAGAAGCAGCAGGAAGGGGCTTGGCAGGGGTGGCTTTTAAGGAGAGAAAGTGAGAAGTCTGTGCTAGGATGAGTTGGTGAGCCCCGAGTGGACATGTTAGTTAATGTAGCCAGATAGGGAATTTTGATAGCTGGACCTTGGTGGTCAGTCTCAGGAATGAGGAAGTGGCCAAATAAGGAGCCGGGTCTTGGTGGCCAGTTTCAGGAATGAGGAAGTGGCTAGATAAGAAAGTCTGGTGGTTTAGCAAAGGAGAGAGGAGGGGAGGGGATTCTAAGCTTGCCATGTTTGGGCCTGTTAGAGCCACTTGACTATTATTCTGAAAAACTGGCATACCATTAAAACATCATAATGATCAACATTGTCCCACAGCTGGTTAATGGTGAAGAAAGTAAGAGAGTGTAGAAAATCCAGCCTTACAAGGAACATCTGTATGCCACCCCCTCCTCCAGGCCCAGGGGTCACTGAGGAAGAGGGAATGGAAAGATTGTCTAGAGCCAGAGGTGGTGGGTGATTACAAGGAAACAGTGTCCCTAGACACGCAGAGCAGCTGCACATATGTGCTCATGGCGGCTGTTGACAAGACCTGTACGAGCCCACTCCAGATCAGATCCAGCATGGAGAAGGGGGTGGGGCATGAAGTTCCACCCTAACCGAGGAACTATGAGCACCTGTTAGCTCCTGAAAGGGGAGGTCAGTTTTCTATAAGAGCGTAGCCTTTCAGGATGCAGAAGCAGGTGTTATCTCAAGGCCAGCCTTGTCTACTGAATGGGTTCCAGGATAGTCAGAGCTGTATAGAGAGACATTGACTCAAAAAACAATAACAGTAAAAAAAAAAAAAAAAAGTGTAGTCCTTGATAAATTATCCACATCCAAGAAAACTTAGGCAAGCACAAATTGGTCTAGATTGGGGGAGGGAGCATATGGTTGGGTGAGAACCGAAGCAGGGGAAGACCTGGGAATTGTTGAGGGAGGGAAGGTGAAAATAATCGAAACTCACTGTGCAGAATTCCCGAAGAACCAATCAAAGCAATAAGAAAGGGAAGAAAGTGAGGATTATTTAAAAGTTAAATCTAATCACTTGGCAAGTACATTTTTCCACACAAGGGTTTTCTAGGGTCTTCTGTGGCAGATAATAAGCTTGATCTAGAATAATTTTTTTCAGGTTTTAAGAACATCATATTAATGCCCAGAAAATCAAATGCTGCCTTTTAAAAGATCTGACTTGCTTGAAAGGTCACAGTACATCGTTGAAGAAGACATTCTCTTCCTGTTGGCAGATGTGGTACAATTTGTGCTGGAGTTTAAAGTTAGACACTTCAAAACAAGACAGGTGTTGCTCCTAAGAAAAAAGGGGAGGGCAGGCTCCCAAAGGTGACCAGGCTTCAGCGTTAGCTGCTGATGGGGCCATCCAGAGCTGTCCCTCGGAATCTATGAGGGATTAGCTTCAGATCTCTGCAGAGACTGAAAGCATGCTCACGTCCCTTCTATGAAATGGTTTAGTGTGTGTAACTAACCTCTACACACACCCCTGTAAAGTTTAAGTCGCTTCTAGATGACTTTCTGTGCCTGACAGTTGTATCAGGCATATGTTACATACAAATGTTATACACACAGTTACATTTAGAGAATGATGACAAGAAAAGTCTGTGCTACTTCAGTACGGAAGCAATTACTGTCCCTAAACTGTGCAGCTGTGGTTGACTAGAGCATAGTTATAGAACCCACGCATACGAAGAGACAGCTATGTACTAGATTGTTTTCTGTTCCAAGCAGTGATGCACTCCTCTAGTTAGAAAGCTCACAGCTCATAAGCATTTCAGTGTTTTGCCCACTTGTAGTTTACATTGTGAAATCTCTATAGGCCACATTGACTTTGAGACAGGGTCTCATGTAGCCCAGACTGATTGTCAACTTGTTCTGTAGCCTAGGATGACTTAACAAATGAACTTCCTTCCTCTACCTCCCAAACCCTGGGTCATAATTGTGTGCCAAAAGTATCCAGCTTGATTTTCTAAACTAGTGGAAAACTACGTTTTAACAGGTACTAACTACGTTCGTGTTAGGCCTCCATTACGTCTGTTTTGGGAACACTTATTACGTACATTGCTAAACTCTAACCCTCTCCATAAGTTTATTATAACAAAGTCTGAAACCAGCACCCATAGGTTTTTGACACTATGGAAATAAGGTGGCAAACGTGTAAATTTTTTTTTAATATTTTAGGCTTTGAGTTTTTTAAAAATAATTTATTTCTTTTATATGTGTGTTTTGCCTGCATGTATGTATATGTCATGTGTATGACTGAAGCCAGCAGATGCCAGAAGAAGACACTGGACTCCTTGGACCTGGAGTCACAGATGGCGTTGCATCTCATATGGGTCCCAGGAATCAGACCTGGGTGCTCTGCAAGAACAACAAATGCTCTACGCCATGGATTCATCCCTCCAGCCTCCTTGACTTTTTGTAAACAGAAAGAATTACTTGACTTGTTCCAAAATAGTTAGCTCAGTTGGGTATGGTAGTGTATGCCTACAATTCTAACATGGAAGCACTCTCCTGAGCCCAGGTATCAACGAACAGTATGGACAACATAGGAAAAGCCTGTCTCAAATGAAATAAGTTAGACAAAAATTTCAAAGTTAACTCATATACTGTACAAATTGAGAGGCATAAATGAGAGATATAAAGAGTATTTAGTGAAAATCAAGCATGTTGTGGTATTATGATATGTGGCTTTAGGGGTTTGGCTATGCTTCCCATCTTAGATTTCCTAGCTAAGGCAGGCCATAGGAACTAATTTGTATTTGTAATCTGTGTTAGAGTTCTCTAGAGGAACAGAACTGATAGAATGAACGAACACACACATGCATATGCACACACACGAAACATACACACACATGTACACACATGCACACATACAAAACATACACACACGAACGTGTACACACATACACAAAACATACACAAACACACACACATGCACACGTACAAATACACGCACTCACACTTGCACATACTTTATTAGAGAGGCTTATAAGCTGTGGTCTAGCTAGTCTCACAGTGGCTATCTCTTGATGGAGTGTTTGAGAACCCACTCCTTGTTAATCCACGAGGCTGGATGTCTCAGGTGGTCTCCAGCATACAGGAATGCCTCAGCAGCAGGACAGATTAAGCTGCCGGTGAGAATGAGGGCAAGCAGGCAGAAGGCAAAAGTATCTTTTTCCCATCCTTTATCCTGCCACTAGAAGGTGTGGCCCAGATTTAGGGTGAGTCTTCTGCCCTGTGGGTTTTAGTTGATTGCAGATATAACCATGTTGACAAGTAAGATCAAACACCACCCAAGCCATGGCATAAAAACTCCTCAGATTTCTGTCTTGTAGCTCTAAAGAAATTCTCTGAATCACCCTTGTCCAGTGATAAACAGTAGGTCCCAGGAGATTCCACAGGGGTCCTCCATACACTGGGAGGACGGAGAGCTGAAGAGAGACCAAGGCAAATAGGGAGCACTCGGGCTCTAGTAGCTGTGTCTGTGCTGTGCACAATCTCCAGAAGAATCTTTAAGGAGAGGGGCTGGGAGCTTCCAATAGCTGAGCTCCTGAGCACTAGGGAGTGAGGAGCAGGAAGCTCTGAGCCCTTCCCTGTCACCCCACCTTGTTCATCTGCAGTGTCCTTCCCAATCAACTAGTAAACATGCTCAGTGCTTTGTTGACTTGGAGAGAAGACCCATCAGTTTGTTGGGACTTAAACTGTAGGTTTCGGAAACTCTGGGGTTTAAGGCTAGAAGCACAGGTAAAAAGCACTGGAGCTTGTGGACCACACGAGGGAGGCAGCTGTGGAGACTGAGCCCTCGAGCGGTAGAATCAGAGGATGCTCTGGTTAGAGGTATGTCCCTTCACCTAAAGTTCACTTGCTTGTTTGGTATGTGTGGATCACACTTCTAGCTTCTGAAGTCTTCGTGTTGACAGTTCTACAAGACACCTTGTTCTTCACAACATTTCTCCCTTTGATCCAGTAGGGGGTTGTAGCTCAGTGGCAGTACACCTGCCGAGCACGAGCACGAGCACGCACAAGACCCTAGCTTTATACTGTGCACAGGAGGGGCTGCCGGAAAGTTAACAGAGAAATGCTGTAAACCGTCACTCAGGGGTCAGAGGTAATGAACAACCATTATCCTGAGAACTGCTGTCAGAAAAGAAACCCTCAGAGGATCAATATACACATTATCACTCACAGCCCACAGGCCAAACTGACCCACAAGAGACCACCAAACCACAGGGAGAATGGAAGCAGAAAGGCCTCGGAATACTTGATAAAGAAAACTTAGGATTTCCAGGGCTGTGTTGCAAATGTGTTGAAAGGGCACTTTCAGCCAGAGCAGAGGTGATGTCAGCAGAAATGGAGACAATGTAACAAGCCCAGATCACATGCTGTTAGTCATGCCTCTCCCACGGCTGGCTCCCGTTCTGTAAAGGTTTGCCAACTGCCTCAGAGTGTGAGATACCTGTAGATATAAGGTGAGGCAGGAGTCCAAAATCTGGGTACCACTTTTCTTACTTAGGGCCACCTTGAGAAAAAAACCAACAAAGATGGTCCCCAAATCAAACCTAAAGTGTGTAAACAGTTAGATAATAAAAACGGTGAAAAATAGTGAGGACACTGGACAGTGGTGGCTCTCACCTTTAATCCCAACACAAAGGAGTCAGAGACAGGCACACCTCTGAGTTCAAGACCAGTCTGGTCTACAGCTCGAGTTCTGGGACAGGCAGAGCCACATACAGAAAAACCAACCAACCAACCAACCAACCAACCAACCAACTGGTCAACTGACCAACCAATCAACCAACCAACCAACCAACCAACCAACCAACCAACCAACCAACCAACCAACCAACCAACAAACAAACAAACTGTGGAGTGCAGTCTATATGCAGATGAGGGCAGGTACTAGATAAGGCTAGAGCCTGTGATTGGGCAGTGGAAAAAGAAGCCGGGCTGCGAATTTTAGAGATGGGACAGATAGGGACAGAGAGGGAGAAGGACAGAGAAGGTGGAGGAAGGAGAGGACGAGCCCAGTCCTCGTGACTTTAAATAGCCACAGGTAGCTATGAATACCATAGAAGGAATAGAATAATATAGGACAATCTGTCTAGTCTAGGTGGGCAGCTTGTATCAGTATCAGTTGTCTCTGAGTTCATTGTGTGGGCGTTTTGTGGGTTGAGGATCTACTGATATAAATCTGATTGATAAATTACAAGACTCTTGAGTTTTGATTTTACTGGGTTATGGGGATTTGTGACAGCTAGCCGCACGGGGCAGGTGACTAGGAATGAGAGCAGGATTCACAGCAGGAGAAAGAGTCGGGCAGCTCCCACACGGAGACCGTGGGGGCAGGGAGACCACCCGTAGTGTGACTGGTTTATTTAATATTACACACAACAGTAAACAAGCAAACAAACGCTGCCAGGGCAGGTACTGGGTTAACTGTGGTATATCTAAAAGAAGTTGGAGTCCGTCATGTTGTTCAGGTACACACGACATCAAAGGTAGAACTCACAAAAGCTCAATAGATAAACTGGGTTTCATCAAGCCATGCACAGTGCTCTGGGGTGTCCAGCCTCCATGAGCTGCCAACCACGCTGGGTGGGTTTTAGTGGTGTGTCTCTGGATTATTTCTGCTCCTGTGTTAACACTCACCCATTCTTCTGTAAGTAACGGCAATCAAACTCACTGGTTCATCAAGTTGGACTTTGGTGGTATCTGTTCTTTGGTCTGTCACCGGCATCCTATGTGGGATGAATAGCTGTTGGTTTATGCTGCCCCAGGACAGTGTTACACGGCACCGCTCCGCTTCTGTCTGCCTCCATTCTCTACAAGCCTGCTACCTCGGCAGTGGGTGAGCCCTCGGAACCTGTTCTGGCTCCAAGTGCTGCCTGATTCACGAATCATCCTTTTGCCAAAAAAACTGTTCTGTACAAAATTTCAGCAATATCCTACTACACAGTGAGATGATATGAATTTTCTCCTCTCTCATTCTGCCTTTGAAGCGTCTGACTCTCCACTCAGAATATCTGTTCTCTTCATAATTAGTAAAACTTGTTAAAAACAACTCAAATCAAATTCAAAAGCCTTACATTTTCCTAAGGGAGGTCGCAATAATGGAGTCCAAGAATAAGCAAAACTAAGCTATGCTAGGAAGAAAGAATCGGAAGAGCGGCTTCCTCTCGAGGGGTGGGGCAAACGGACAGGAGAGTCATGAAGACACTTACTGGGGAGATGAACTCAGAGTAATTATAAATAGATAGAAATTTGGATTAGATAGGGTAGTGCAGATGCAAACTCAGGGAATATATGCTTGAGATCTGTGCAATTGATGGTATGCAAATTGTACATGAAACTAAGTATCAGAGTCAAGGTATGATATGCCTGAGAAGCATATTTTAACATACAAATTTAAGGCCGGGTGGTGGTGGCCCACGCCTTTAATCCCAGCACTTGGGAGGCAGAGGCAGGCGGATTTCTGAGTTTGAGGCCAGCCTGGTCAACAGAGTGAGTTCCAGGACAGCCAGGGCTACACAGAGAAACCCTGTCTTGAAAATAAATAAATAAATAAATAAATAAATAAATAAATAAATGTGTGTGTGTGTGTAAATTAATAAATAGAGATAAGTAATACATGAGGAAAACAAGCATTATAAAATGTCAGTGGTAGAACATGGTGGGGGGGGGGTGGCCAGGTGGGCTTGACTGCTTTGCGTCTTAAATCATTGGATAAAATATGGAGTGTAAAAGGAACCCAATATAAAGATCTCCTGCCTTGCCCTCCGATCTCACAAACGCCTTCTTAGTCAATTACCTGTTGGCTACTGAATTCATCTTCAGCTCTTAAATATCACTCTTGCTGTCTTCTCCCACAGATCCTTCATCTAGTTGTGAACACTTTCTAGGATAAAGATCATTTCCCCCTCATTTTTCTCCCCCGCCTCTAATATAATTAAGTTCTAAATTCAAAATTTTACTTAACATTGTCTCACCATGCAAACCACCTAATGCTAAATCAATGACCTGAATCCCACTTGCCATGAATAAAATCAAAGGAGTAATTTGCATGTAACTTTAAAAAGATAAATGTCGTCAGACATTGCCTATAGAAGGGCCCAAATGGAGTACTGGATTAAAATTAGAACACCTCATTACTGCAAGTTTTCAACTCTGATTTTACCCCTACTGCATCATACTGTGCTGACTAATGTCTTGAAATCAGTTTTGTATATTTTCAAGGCATTTGTCCTAGCAAAGAAATCAGAAAACCTTCTACAATGTATGTTAAAATAAACAGGTATCATTTGGCAGAAATTGTCCCCCATTCTTATCCATTTTCCATTTTCTTGTAGGTCATCTTGTAACTAATTTATTTGGAAGATTTACCAGAGTGGAATTGCACATGGCTAGGTGTCTCACAGCACTTCATTTTCTCTTCCTGATGGATACACCAGTGGTCTTTAAGTTAAAGTAATGTTTACCTTAAAAATTTTCTGATAATCTAATTGTAGCTAAGACACAGTATTACACAGTACTTTTGAGCTTCAATTGTCTGTCTACATGTTGGATTAGGACAAGATTTTCATGGAGAAGAATTCAGCTGTCAAAAATGGTCACTTCTGAGGAGCATCCATCCTGAGGAGGGTTCCAGTCCTGCTCTGTTTGGTTGTCAGAGCCATGGGCCTTTGAAGACTCCCATGTTTCCAAACCATGAGGTAGTTACACTGCATAAGACCGAGGTAGCCACTGCCTTTCTGACATTACTGTCGCCATTTTGCTGTATGCCTGTAGCCAAGCATTGTTAGAGGAACTTTCTCATGCCTGAGTTGACCATTAACCATATCCTGTTAAGTTCTATTCTTTGATGTTCTTGTAAGTTTCCTAGACCCTCACCCTCCTTTAGAGCCAGTCACAAGAAAGGTCAGCGTTGTCTAGTTAGCTACAATAAGCTTAGACCCAAACCAACCTCCACAACGCCCAGGAGCACTTCCTGTACCCGTGTATGAACTTTTATGGATGTTATTAGCTTTTGCAGGTTTTGAATTCATAAGCTGCTTCTGAGTCTAGCCTGTGTCACTGATTGATCAGTCTGGGGTGTATGTGTTCAACAAACTACACCTCTGACTGAGATGAGTATCTGAGTGGTGTAGGAGGTCCTTCCTGGATCCTGGCAAAAAAATATGTCATCTATCAGTTTTACACTCTCTCCTGAGGATTCTAGATCACCAGGCAGGGTATATACACTTTCCAGTAATTACAAGTTGACCCTGTGCCATTAGTTTACCTCACCGTCTCAGTCAGAAGAGCACAAGCCCATAATCTCAGGCACTGTTTTATAACCACGAATTATGGAATACCTGTCTGCCAGGCATCATGCTAGGCACTCAAAGAACAACATTTACATTCACCCGGCCCCACAGAGACTGTGCCCTTATTTTATAGATTAGGGTAAAGAAGCTTGGGTGTGTTGCCTATGGCTCAAAGGAGCCACAGCACTCAAAGGCAGGGAGGGTCATCTGACTTTAAACCCCATGACTCTGCCCCACCAGGAAAGCTTCTGGGTAAATCCACACTATACTACTATACAGTATTAGGCTTGGATGTATTCCTTGATCTTGATTTTATTATCATTTTATTGAGTTCTTCAACTATTTCCCTTTATACTTTAGTAATGATGAATTTTTAACGAATTTCCTGGAACTCTCCTTGGATTTATATTCTATTGAAGTATAAAGAAAGAAAAAAGATCACTTTTACCTAATGTTAACAAATATCGCTTGCTTTTTAAAGTCTCAGTTTTCTGTTCTGGTGCACACACTGCTTTAAGTCCCTAATGGAAGGTACCTATCTTAAATGGCTTCTGATTGCTAGAATCATCTCTTCACTGTCCTGCCCCTCTAGTGGCCAGATACGGTACTGCGTGCTGTAACAGTGCTGAGGCAGAATTGTGAGTTTGAGGCAAACGCGATGGTCAGTGTTGCCTGCTGCCTTCCTTATAGGAACTAGAACCGTCTGAGATGTAAGTTAGGTTCCCTAATATGGAAAGACCTACGCGAAAGGAGACTGGCACCATTCTCTGCACTGCATTAAAATGAGGAAGCTGAGCACAAGTGTTCACTGCCCTCTCCTTCCTGATTGTGGGCCCAATGTGACCATTTACTTCAAGTTTCTACCACCTACTGTACTCAAACCATGAGTCCTGAGTAGCCCCTCAAAGTTTGTTTGATGTGTATTTTATCACAGCAACAAGCAGCTAAGATAGCAACTCTGGTGTTCCTGTCTTCAATAACAAGATAACAACCACAAATCACAGTTACTCTAATTCTGAAGGTGGTATTTCCATTAGAAGGTTCAGGCTACGGACCAGTTAGATGGCTCAAGTGGGTAAAGGCCCTGGTTGAGAAAGCCTAGAATCTACCTAATGTGGAAGGAAGAACTGACACAAGAGTGTTCTCTCACCTCAACACTTGTTGCAACTTGCCTCTCCTTCCTCCATGTACCTAGTGGGCACATGTGCCGTGCCCCTCCCCCAACAATTACGTTGAAAAAAATGTATAGGCCACTTTCCAACAAAGCACCACTGCTTGGCATATTTAGAAGTTCCTCTTCTTTGCATGCCATCTTTTTCTAGATGGCTTACTCTCATGGTGACCTGGTGTCTCTCAGGTGATTTAGGTGTGGGCCATGATGGAACCCCCATTTTCCCACTATCCTCTGGCTCGATGCGGTGTCGGGCTGCCAAGTGTTGTAAGCACGTTGCAGTCTTTTCACACTGTTATGCTTCTGTTGTTGACTCTAACTTCTGCCTCCCCGCCTTAAAAATCATGCCAGTCAAATTCTCCAAAACTGACTCGGCATGATGAGACATCCTAGGATTATGGTAAAGACTGAGGAGAAAGAAATAATAATTGGGTATCACTTATACTAGCAGGATCTTCTACAGGAGAGTAGAACTGCTCCACTTCCCTGATTCAAGGAATCCATGCAGCTCAGGGCAAGACAGACCATAAGGGTAAATACTCTCTGAAAGTTTTCCATTTCCAGGCACCCAGACCTAGCAGGGTGTGGTAGCACAAGCCTATAAGCCTGGCATTTGGAGTTTGAGTTCAGGCTAAACCACACAATGAGTCCAAGGGCAGCATGAACTATGTAACAAGACACTGCCGCAAAAACAAATGTGTACTTAATCCTGGCATGCGTAAGGGAGATGCTTGTGGATCTTTCTGTGTCTAAGGCTGGCTATGGACTTCATAGGGAGGACCTGCCTAAAAAGATTAGCAAAAAGCAAACAACAGAACCCCCACCCCACCCCCAAACCAATAAGATCCCCCAATCAACCAAACCCAAATTAGATATATCTAAAGGCAAGAGTGGGCAAAAGGGTTTGCTTTGGCTTGTTTGTAGTAAGTATCTAATGTCAGTAGGAGGTTTCTGCCCCTCCCTAATCATTCAGTTCCCAGATAAAAGACATAAAACTTTTATATTTATAATAGGCCTTTAAAGCATTGGAGCTGGGCACATATCTACCCTCTAAGCTATTAGCGTCTACTTCCCTCCAATAACCTGAGTTATGGCTGACACGCTCCATCTGGGCTGCTCCTGACTCCGCTGGCCAGCCCTCGTGGCCGTGACTTCATGACTCACCCACTCCATGGTGTCATTTCCTTTCTCTACCTTCTTCTTTTTCCTTGTGGTCCTCCTCAGACCCTAATCCCGGGAACCGAAACCCCACCTACCTCTCTTCTGCCCAGCTATCGGATGTTAACATCATTATTTAACCATTGGTTTTAAATTAAGGAGCAAAGTCACAGCATGTCTTAGTCTACCTGAAGATCCTCTTGTCCCTGAAGTGACCAGGTCCAGTCTTTAGCATTACAATGCATAGCAACAGACCAAACCTCAACAGTTTGCTTTTGCTTGCTTCCATATTACATTACCTCTTTTGACCAGGATGGTTTCCTCATGTTATCTAAGTATTTATACCAGGGGAATGGATTCCTTATATAAAATGACAGGGATTTGTATATTTTTTCCTATTTTAAACTTTTGGGTTACCTAGAATCTCTAATAACTGCACATTACTCTTTACATGAACTCTTCATAATAATCAGAGAGAAGCCTTTTGGAACTTTCTAGAAGTATTTTCACCTTTTTAACCCTTTAGTTTTGATGTATAATCTAGTTGGTGGTACCTCTATATGTGTGGATTCAAAGGACGTGAAAGGCCAAATGTAATGCGGTCTTCTTATAGACTCTTTTCCTTTCAGAGACTTTGTTGAGTTTGTAAGAGTGCAGGTGAGCCTGGCACGTGGACCGTTGTCTGTGTAATCAGACTGAGCACTGGGGAGGGGAGGATCCCCTGGAGGAGGGAACACTGTCAATGAAGGCAATAGGCAACTTGAATTCCTACAACAGTTCAGGGGCTCAGTATTCTCCTCATGTCCTTTGAACTTAAGGTTTGTCTTCCTAAGCAAATAAATGTATTACTATAATTTAGGTTCCCGTTTTCATTTGTCAACAATATACAAGTGTCAAACCACAGTGGTTGATGAATGTGAGGTGACAGGCGTCCTAGCAAAGAGAGATACTCAATGGTGACACCTCAGAAGAGTAACATTTCTATTAGATTTAGTCTAGTTTGGGCTCAAGGGTTCCAAGTAGGAAACACTGGTAAAGACACTCATGGGGTCATGGGAACCCTGAGGCATCCTGGGTAAGGAAGATCTTACCATGCTGTCTCTCTGTTGTCTTCACCAAAGTCTCTCACAATTTTCACACCGGGTGTTACTTGGGCATTTAGAACCTTCCTCTCTGAGGTTGAGGGAGATGACACTGTGACATAGTCTTGGCTTTGAGGCCTTAACTCTGGGTAAAGTGAAGCAAACATCTACCCAGGAGAGGGAAGAGTGAAGTTCTGTCATTTTTAACCCTGTTTTCAAAAACAGAAGGAGTCTAGTGCCTGCTGAGGAGCTCCCCAGCCTTGCATGGTTCTGAAGCAGCCTCTACTATAGGAGGAACAGCCTGTCAGATACTTGGTTATAAAAAAGTATACATTATTGAGACTTTATTACTAAACTTAGTTCTATTGTAATTTGTTCTTTTAAATGAAAATTATGCAGAATGCATTGTTTTTAGGAGCTTGCATTTTTGTTATAGTAAAATTCAGTACTTGAGTTTATAGAATATTTTAATATAGAATATTACAATTATAATACACAATATATAGAATATTACAATTAACAGCACTACAGGGAATTGAAGAAATGATTCCCAGGACAGACGGGGTTAACAGTGACCTAATCACAGGGCTGACTGAGATCACTGACACTCTAGAGATCTAGAGTACTTAGAGTACTTCTTAGAGTCATTTTAACCACATGATTTAGAGGTGGAGACGCAGTCAGTGGCAGAGAGCTTGCCCAGCAAGCCTGAGACCCAGCCTTGGCTTCCTAGCCTCCAACCACCAGCCAACTGCACGGTATTTTGATCATCCCTGGGTAAGAGAAGCAGAAGTTAACTTTCCATTTTCAAGAACCAATGAGCCATCAGCCATGAGGTCTTCCAGTTGAATAACAGGAAACTGTACTTGTTTTTCAAACCACTTGGCAACTGTCAGAAGTTGCTGGTCACAAAATGCACGTCCAATTAACTGCAGTCCTATTGGCAACCCTTGGTTTGAGAGGGCCACAGGGACACTCACTGCTGGCAAGCCTGAGGAAGAGAAAGAAGCCATCAGTTGAATCCTCCTTTCCCGTGCTTGTAAAGAAAGACAGAATAAGGCTTAAAATAAACTATGATAGCCAGGCGTATCTCTGAGTTTGAGGCCAGCCTGGTGTACATAGTGAGTTCTAGAACAGCCAGGGCTATGCAGATAAATCCTGTCTGAAAAAGAAAAAGGAAAAAAAGAAAGAAAGAAAATAAAAAGAAAAAAAAAGCAAAGAAAAGTAAACCACCTCTAAACTCTCCAAATTATGATAAATATATCTCTGTACTTTTGCATCGTAATTTGTCCATACAATAATTTGTATGGAATCGTTGAGTGTCAGTTCACAAAGACCCCTATTTCCTCTTTATGGCTGTACCCCCCACCCCCGCACTGCCATGCCCCCACCCCTCTCTCACCTGTCTGCTCGGCTCCCATCTCTCCTTCATACACACCCCCGCCATGCCCCCGCCCCTCTCTCACCTGTCTGCATGGCTCCCATCTCTCCTTCACCTCCCCACCTCCACTCTCCCACAGCTACATCCCTGGCCTCCTTCCAGAGAGCAGCTTCCCAATAAACCTGACTTTAATATAATCTACTCTGGCTTGAATTGGTTCATTTTACTGGTGAAGAAATAACCTATCACTACCCTAAAACAATGTTTGAAACATGAAAGGAGTAACAAAAGGAAAATCTAGGTCCTTCAGGAACAAACAGTAAAAACAGAAAACAAGTGGAACTAACAGAAGTGGGATGATATCAGTTTTCTCAGATGTGACAATGAAACTGTGTTTAGGAATCAGAGTAGTCTCAGATTTGTGCTAAAGTACTCAGCTGTAAAATGTCATGTCTTAAAGTTTTTCTTCAGATGAGACATCAAAATATAGTGTGTGTTGGGTGGGGTGGCGGACGGGGCATGTGTAGAAAAGCAGAGGAAAGTCGAAGCAGGATATTAATATGGATGGACGCAGGTAAGGGCATACACAGTAATCATTACTTATGCTTTAATTTTTATGTTTTGTTGAGATCTATCCCTTCCACCCCAAGAATAGCTATAGTCATTATGTTCCATGCCTGGCAGCTTTTTCATATCGTTGCTGTGATATGCCTGCTAGTCACTGACTCAGAAAAATAACGCAGAGCAGGGTCATGCTGATCATATCCCCTGTTGTGTTCTCTAAGTTCTGAGGTTTGTTAATCTTAAGGAATTCCACAAGTTACATAAGACCCATCAAGTTAAAGGTCAATATGAACTGTTATGTCTAAGATGACTTCAGTCAGAGCTGACCACTGGGCAGCACTTCCTGAACCTGCAAATGCGCTCACTGTATTTGTTTCCTTCATAAACCTGTCCTGAGAACAGACTGGCACCACAATGAAGCTCTCGAGTCCTTTCTGTGGTCCTGACTGTTCCGTCTTGGGGTGTGCATTCAATAACTATTCTTGTTTAGTGAGACTGGTGTTTGTATGGTTTGTGTGGAGATTCCTGAACCCCAGCAGTTTGAATATCTGAAAATAAAACTATTGCATACTGGTTAAGAAAATGTGCATATGCAGCATGCACGCACAGGATACACAGATATCCCCTCAGGTGCTCCAGAAGGGGAGGGTGCTGCTTTTAGGAAACAAGCCTGCTAGAACCTGAACTGAAGACCAGGGAGTCTGTCTAAAACTTTGGAGAGAACCACAGCAGTCTTTGGGAATCCTCACCTGCCATATTGACAGCTTGTGTGAAAATATCATCCTGGGCACTGCGTGTCCTGTTGTCTTCTTTGATGAACTCCAAGTATGGCACTGCCTCAGTCAGGGTGGTGGGGGTTAGCAGGACATCCACCCCAGACTCAAAAACATTCACGAAATCCTTCACAATGAGACGCCTCACTTTCTGTGCCTTGACGAAATAATTCTCATAATTTCTGTGGGAAAATACACAGATATCTTAAAGGCTTTCTTGGTTTCTGGCTTTTTTTTAATGGCAATTCTCTTACATTAGGGTTATTAAAGAGCCATTGGATTCTCAGCTTTACAATCAGGGACCACTAAGACTATTACTATTATTTATTTATTCACTGTTTTGGGGAGGGAGGGACAGAGGGGCTAAGCAGAAGTCTGAGGACAAACAGCCAGAATGACCTCCCTCCTTCCACAATGTCACCTCAGGAATTATACTCAGGTCATCAATCATGCTTGGTGGTAAGCAACTGAGCCATCTTGTTGGTCAGTCAAGTGTTTCAGTTTGTGAGACAGGGCATCACTATGTAGCATGGTTGGCCTAGAACTCACTATGCAGACCCTAGATATTAAAAGACCTGGCTACCACATCTGGCAGTATACCACTAAGATTCTTTTATTTTGTTTTTTCAAGACAGAGTTTCTCTGTGGAGCCTTGGCTTCCTGGAACTCTACAGTCCAAGCAGGCCTTAAACTCAGGGTTCTGCCTGACTCTGCCTCCTAAATGCTGGCATCAAAGGCATGCGCCACCATGTCCAGCTGATTGCTAACAACATATAAAGATGAATTTTGTTCAACTGTACTGTTATTCTAAAAGTTTATCATTGGAATTTATTCATAGAATTCACTACTAAATGCAATTCTACAAGAAAAACCACAAAATAATACTGTCCATTTGGGATAATGCTAAACCAAAGCGCTTATTTTGAGGTGAGATACTGGTGAGGAAGTTACTTTTAGGTACAATAGATAAAACTTGGGTCTTAAAGGCTTTTGCAATTTTCTATCACAATGTCTCAATCTATCTACAGTGTAACGATGATAACTAGCTGGTCTCACACCTGTCTGATCTACAGTGTAACGATGATAACTAACTGGTCTCACACCTGTCTGATCTACAGTTTAACGATGAAAACTAACTGGTCTCACACCTGTCTGATCTACAGTGTAACGATGATAACTAGCT
>NW_021604635.1:215408-224375 GCF_004785775.1 Grammomys surdaster | reverse complement strand
GGAGGGCACACACAGATGCAACCATGCATCAGTAACAGAGAGAGGGGAGAAGAAAACTCCCTAGCTGCCCCCAAAGCTGGTTAGCACCTCATGCTCCTCAAGTGTAAAACTGGACATGATAACCCTAGTCCCATTGAGAACCAAATATAAGAAGATAACACATGTGATTTTTCTTTTCTTTTTTTAACCCTATGGACATCATGTAGTCTTCCTGCACTATTTGACCAATGGCCGCATAGAGATACAAACACAGTGGCCTACTACTCTCCATCTACTCCTTTGTGATACGGACTTTCCCTGCAATCCCAGTGATCCTCCTGTCTCCACCCGTCAGATCTGGGGTTATAGGCACACACAGGATGCCCAGTGTGTTAAGCAGGAGCTGAGGTTGAACGCTGGTCCTCATGATTACGCAGAAGAATCTCCTTACCACTAAACTATCTTTCTAGCTCCTTATTCTCTCCTGTTGTTGTTTTATTTTGTTTTCTTTTGTTAATAGGATTTCACATCCAAGGTTAGCCTTGAACTCACTATGACGATCTTGAACTTCTAATCTCCTGCCTCTACTTCCCTAGTAATGGGACCACAGGCACCCATATCCATAATATTGATGTTGGGCATCAGACCTGGGGCCTCAGACATCTAGGCAAGTAGTCTACTAACTGAGCTAGTAAATACTAGATATGACAATTTTAAGGTTTTAAGAAAAGCAAAGATTCTAAAAGCAATTGTCTTACTCTTTTAGTAAGAAAAAGTTTCCTGAGAGAATCCTTCCTCTCACCACATCATTGAACCCTTCCTGTCTGGTTGCCGCATACATGGCTTCAGTAGACACATCCACACCAGACCTGTGACCTGAGCAGAGGGAAACATCATGTGAGAAGGAAGTAAAGGCTTAGCGGTAAAATAGTACTATGAACAACATGGATCTTAGAGAGCTTCCCTGTCCAAGTTCTTCCGTATTTGCTTTGTGACTGAATGACCACTTAGTTATGAGGACTAGTCATGGAGAGAAAAGAATAGCCATGGAGGAACTTTATGTTGTTCGTCTGTCCAGCTGTCTGTCCGCCTGTCTGTCCATGCATGTATGCATCCATGCACACTTGAATTGAGCTCCACCTTGTCAGACACTATACCACATGTGCTAGGCACATGGAGACAATCCCTTCAAGATTTTTCCTTTAGTCCAGAGAAACCAACATAAAAAAAGAGTTAGGCTGAAAACCCTAAGTTCAATACTAAAATAACAGAGGAAAAAAATTGATTTACTGATTTTACTTTCCTGACTCATACAGTAACTAGCATGTGAATGTTTCAAACATTTGAGGTATCTTAAGCAACACCAAACAGCCATATTACCATACTGTAGCCCATCGAATCTTGCCATATTCGATGCTACTTCTGATGTGCACAGGACATGGTAGCAGACAATTGAGTAGCAGGTGTGTGGCAGAGACACCTCAATCACTTTGGCTCCTTCAGACTCAAAGAGGTCAGCAGCTTGGGACCAGAGAGACCGTACTTCACTTGACAATTCTGGTACTAGGTATTCCTTAGAGAAAACAAAACAAAACAAAACAAAATACAGAAGCTGGAAAGTCTATATAGACTTGTGAACATCTGTATTTGGCAATACACTATAACTGATAATACAGCTGGTAGGCTCCTAGAGAGGCGGAGTAGAAATGCTGGTGGCATGCGCACACATTCATCAGCCAGTGCACACACATACTGGACAGCATCAGCCAGATGTAACTGTGAAGCTTGGTGGTCAGATGGACACTATCTGCCGTGTTCACTATTCATCAAATGGTCTGCTGAGGTTTTCAGAGGTTCTCTTACCTTATGTTTTCCACACCCTCCCCCCACTTCATTTTACAGATGGAAAGTATTGAAAATAGGGAGGTGAAGTAGCATTCCTACTTAAATTCCAGGTTAAAGGAAATTCATCTTGATGACTATCTTTTTAAAGGCAGCCATTCTCTACAGTAGGCTGTCACTGATAAATTCTATGGATGCGTTGGCTGTAGAGTTGTAGTGGTGAGGGGTGCTATGGCACAGGGGTAGAGGCCAGGAATGCCGCTAAACATTCTGTGATGCAAAAGATGGGTTTTCCACCACAGAACTTTCTAGAATAAAATATCACCAGTGCCAAAGTTAAGAAACCACGTTTGTCTTAGTCAGGGTTTCTATTCCTATACAAAACATCATGACCAAGAAGCAAGTTGGGAAGGAAAGGGTTTATTCAGCTTACACTTCCACATTGCTGTTCATCACCAAAGGAAGTCAGGACTGGAACTCAAGCAGGTCAGGAAGCAGGAGCTGATGCAGAGGCCATGGAGGGATGCTACTTACTGGCTTGCTTCCCCTGGCTTGCTCAGCTTGCTTTCTTATAGAACCCAAGACTAACAGCCCCGGGACGGCACCACTAACAATGGGCCTTCCCACCTTTGATCACTAATTGAGAAAATGCTTTACAGCTGGATCTCATGGAGGCATTTCCTCAAGGGAGGTTCCTTTCTCTGTGGTAACTCCAGCTTGTGCCAAGTTGACACACAAAACCAGCCAGTACAACAATATTCTGCAGGGTAATTTATTTTTCTAAAGGATTTCTAAAATCTTTTAAGTATTAATATATTATCAGGTATGCAATTGGCTAAGGTGGTACACGCCTATAATTTCAGCACCTGGATAGAGGTGCCTGAGTTGAGAGTCAGTCTGGGATCAGCAGTTAACAGCACTTGAGCCTGGTTTCCAGCACCTGTATCAGGTGGCTCACCAGCACCTGTGACTCCAGCTCCGGGACTCTGATGTCATGGATATTTACCCACATGCAGACACACACATCTACATATGACTGAAGATAATAAAAAGGACTGGGAATACGGCTCGGCAGTTAAGAGTACCGGATGCTCCTCCACAGGATGTGAATTTAACTCCCAACACCCATGTCAGACAGCTCCCCACCATCTATAGCTTCAGCTCCAGGGGACCCGATGCCCTCTTATGGTTTCCAAAGGCACCAAGATGCATACATGGTACAAATATACAGGCAGGCAGAATACCCATACACAGTTGTTTTTTTAATAAACAAAAATATAAGTAAAAAGTCCACAAAACATGCATACACAGACACATAGGTTTGATTTTTTAACTTTAAAGTGTCAGTAATTTATTACTTATATGTATAAATTATTAATTGCTATTGTAGTAAGCATAAATACCAATAATAAAAATAAATGCAATAACATTTAATGGGCCTTTACTAAAGAAGGTATGCCTATGTAAACTGTTATCACAGGCAAGACGTTATAGTTTATCCACTTCTGAAAATAAAATTTTATAGGTATACAGACATATTGCTTTATGTAAATAAGGAAATTGCCTATGGCTGCTCTTTCACTATAATGATGGTGTTAAAGAGCCCAGATCTAGCCGGGTGGTGGTGGCGCACGCCTTTAATCCCAGCACTTGGGAGGCAGAGGCAGGCGGATTTCTGGGTTCGAGGCCAGCCTGGTCTACAGAGTGAGTTCCAGGACAGCCAGGGCTACACAGAGAAACCCTGTCTCGAAAAAACAAACAAACAAACAAAAAAACAAAAAAAAAGTTTTAAGAGCCCAGATCTATGATCTACAAAGCCTACAACAGTGTCTGTTTCTTTCCAAGGAAGGTTGACAGACCCTTGTTTTATAGGATAATCAGAGTTAGTTCTCACAGCTCTCAAGATCTGCATTCTATCATCCTCATTTTACAAGTGGTGACACTGGGCTGGCTTAGTCACATGCTTAAGTTCACGAGGCCTTTAAAGGTAGTGGTCTACAGACTCGAACCCACCAGGCTGCCTCCTGCACTCTGCGTTTGACTTGCCAGCTTTTCAGTAAAGTAACAGACGGCAGTTAGTTACCTTTGGAATTCCTATACACAGTCTGCTCACATCCATCACACTGGGGATCATGGCTGGCTTAACAGGGTCTTTCACTGTGGTGGAATCTTTGGGGTCATGTCCAGCCAGTGCACCTGAAAGGAGAAATTCTTATGTGTGACAGATTGTTTTATAGTGAAGCTTTCAAATAATACGCAACCGCAGAAATACCTAACACAATTGCTGTGTCGTCCACACATCTGGTGAAGATTCCTGGCACGTCCATGGAATTCACCAGGGGAATAAGGCCGTGTCGGGAAACTAAGCCATAGCTTGGTTTGAACCCAACAATCCCACAATGGGCAGCAGGGTTCCTGGTGGATCCGCCAGTGTCCGATCCCAGAGCCCTGGGATTCAAAGAGAATTTGTTTAAGAGAACTGCCATTCTTTGACTGCATTTGGAATCTACCAAGTAAAAGTGTACTTAATCACATGGAGTAATCTTTGCTCGGCCCAAAGGATTCACACGGTATAGAAAAGCACAGAGACTCGCAACAAACACTGCTTGCACTTCGGCAGACTCTGCCTCCTGAGTGCTGCAAGTATGGCATGTACTGCTTGCTACCCAGCCTTTCAATTCTTTTTAAAAATATGCTTGTTTATTTGTTGAGAGCATTAAGTTATCCTAAGTTTCTACCCCTGTTTGTTAATAATCACCTCTTGCTGCCATTAAAATCATAAAAATTGAGGGTACATGTAAATATTGAAAAATAACTTAGGTAACAACAGGCAGTATGCTTTCCCAAACTAAACACCATCCCCAGAAACCCAGACGCCACCTCTCCGCTCGCCCACTTGAGTTCCGGCTACAGCTGTCCTGTCATTTACACAGGCAGTGATGTTGCTCTCATCTGGTGCGACAGCCTCCAGTGAGCCTTTGCTGATAAACAGCATTACCCACAAGTCTCTGCTCTTGTTTGACTGCTTTCAGGCGGCTGTCTTCTAAGTAGCAGGGTTAGTGAACAAAAGGTCTGCTTGTTATTATAAACTCTTTTCTAGAAAAAGGTTGATTGATTTATTTAATGTATATGAGTATACTCTCTTCAGACACACCAGAAGAGGGACTGAGAGCCCATTACAGATGGTTGTGAGCCACCATGTGGTTGCTGGGAATTGAACTCAGAACCTCTGGAAGAGTAGTCAGTGCTCTTTAACTGCTGAGCCATCTCTGCAGCCCATACATTCTTAACCTGTATAATGAAAATACTTGTAGCTCAGGCCATTTGTGTATTTACTTGTAGTGAGCTGTGGTTTAACGTCTCAGCAGCATCATTGAGATTTTAGAATTTTGGTCAATCTCATTAAAAGGAAATACTTGTTAAATGTTCATTTCGAAAACCTTTTCATTATCCAACAAAATGAATGGCCATTTCACAGCCTAGGCACCCAGAGGACATGTGCTATTCTGATTCAAAAACAAAAGGCAACAACAAAGACTAAGAAAATGAGTACCCTGAAGGACATCATGCTGTGTGAAGCAAGTCAGTCACAAGATGATGAATGTAGGAAGCACATGCAGGAGGGACCCACAACAGCCAGGTCCAGAGACACTGCAGGAAGAGGTTGCTAAAGTCTGGGGGCTGGGGCAGGGATAATGGGGGCTGAGTTTCAGTTTTTCAAGATGAGAAAAAAATACATTTTTAGATTATTTGCAAAATTACATATGCTTATTTTATCACAACTTGAAGTGGAAATAAGTATAAATAGAACTCATAGAGTTCTAATTCATAGAGTGATGAAGACAGAACTTGGCTTGCTGGGACAGAGACAGAGGCGGAGCTTGGCTTGCTGGGACAGACAGAGGGGGAGCTTGGCTTGCTGGGAAAGAGACAGAGGCGGAGCTTGGCTTGCTGGGACAGCTAGCTGTACAACACTTGTGGGTCTCCAGTCTTTGGTGATCTTTGCTTCGCTGAGAGGGGCATGGCTGTCTCTGCTAGGCAGTCCCACAGTGGACGTTTCCTGTTTGCTATCCCGACGCTATAGAACTGGACTGCTGGTATATCCGTGAAATGTTTGCAAATGGATCGAGCTACTGCTGCTAACCTGTGAACTGAACTGCCGATTTCCAGACAACACAGACAGGAGTTGCTCCAAGGAACCTTTTTAAAAAGGTCCACTTCCCCCATATCCTTTCTTTCCTACTACCCCTGATGGGTGGCAGTCTAAAAGGGAGGCTAAAATGTTTAAGAATCATCATTAAAAATAATGACTGAAAAAATTAAGGTTGCCGGGCGGTGGTGGCGCATGCCTTTAATCCCAGCACTTGGGAGGCAGAGGCAGGCGGATTTCTGAGTTCGTGGCCAGCCTGGTCTACCGAGTGAGTTCCAGGACAGCCCGGGCTACACAGAGAAACCCTGTCTCGAAACACCCCCCCCCAAAAAAAAAATTAAGGTTACAACAACTGAAAATTTAAGCAATTATTTAAAAGGAAGCTGTTGGACAGTACCTGCTAACGAAACGTTCAAAGAATATATGATATAGAAGTAAAAACGGTCTTACTGCAGCACCCATACGAGCCCTGTTCCACGCTCTCATCCTGACCTCTATACATGCCTGACCTCCATGCCCCAGCAAGGATTCCCCTTAGGAGTAGCTACACGTCCTGTCCTTCACTTGTCCCTCCTCACGCACCTTGGACAACTTCCCACATCCCTTTACAGTGCCCTGTCACACTCTCCCTATGGCTCAATAATACTCCAAGAACCTCCTTAAGTAAAAAGCTGCAATAGAGCAAATGAATCAAGTCAAGGGAAATAAAAGCAGGCTTCAGTTTGGAGACACTCAATCAGAAGTTGCTTTTGGTTGGTGCTTCTACTGATTATGTATATGCATACATACAGACATAGACATACATACATGTATGTGGAGATATGAATAATCTGCTGTTATATTGAAAGGAATGCTTTGGACAAGTGATGTTCCTGACAATAACACACCGCTTGTGCTCTACAGAAAATGCAATCTCACCAGGCCCATTTAAGCTACAAAATCAGTCTGCTGCTTTCATAATTTAAAAAGATATTGTCTCTTATTAGCATTCACTGACGGCTGTGTAAAGTAAAGCCTACATCTCCACAGGAATTATATGTCAAAACGCCATCTTCTCAGACTCGACTCTGAGGAGACGTACACTAAGTGGGCTGATGAAGGTGGGAAACACGCACTTGATCCTGCACTTCTAATGTGTCAGACGCTCATTAATATTAATGCAAGGCTCTAACAGTCCAGAGATAAACGAAATAGCTTTTCTTCTTAACAAGACTTCAGGAATATGAAGGAAAGAAGCTCTGAGGAACTGACAGCTCCAGTTCTAAAATATGGAAATAAATTATTGGTTGCAATGCTCGTGAAAGGTGTAGCTTCAGTGGATAATTAAAGAGAGAAAATACATAAATACTATATTACTGAGGAAACATGTTGAACCTTCTTAAATTGGGACTCATAAATAAATATTTATTTACTATTCTCTAGGTGGTTAAGAAATGTTTGACAGGCCAGACACATGCCTATGACCTCGGTACTCAGGAGCTGGAACCAGAGGATTAGAGGTTTGAGGCTACTTTCAGGGACACAGTGAGACAGGTCAACCCGGGCTGTAAGTGAGATCACACTTCAGACACTGGCTCTCCCGAGAAGAAGAGATGCTTTTAAAACTGGGACTTAAAACATGGCTGGTGGGTTCTTATCAATGCATAACAGATAATTGGCTCCTAAAGCGACTGAAAAGCTCTGCTTGGTAAGACACTGCGAGTTGTGGATTTATGGAAACTATTCTAAGTATCTTACTGATTCACACATGACTAAGGGATTGTTTTTTATTTTTTAGAGATTTTCTGAAGAATAAATCACCATGATCGGCTCAGCAGCAATGAACTAAAGCAGTCAGCAATTGCACAGTGAACAGATGCCAGAAGAAATTATCAAAAACTAAAATTCATGAAGTCCACTCACGTTCAATGTTCTGCTTGGTAAGATCCATAAAGCCATGTTTTAAAATAACCAGAGATTATAGGATAAATTTTTAAATGTCATTTTAAGTTAAGTTTTAATGTACAAAGTTCACATCAGGGTCTGGATTCCCGTGCCACTGGGCTTTGCATGTAGTTTGACCATGTGCCTGTGGGCAGGGCTTACCGCACAGACAGAAAGCATCTTACGCAAAGCAGGTGAAGGCTGCCACGGCTGCCGCGCTGCCGCCAGAGCTTCCTCCAGTTATCAGCCAGTGTGAGTCCTCCTGTGCATCCTGCCGGCTTCTCTCTCTGTACTGCTTTGAATAAGTCCAGGGGTTTTTAACTGGTCCAAACACGCCATCTGTGCTTCCAGATCTGAGATGGAGAAGCAAAGCAGTACCTTAGAAAAACTTCATTGTGTGTCCCCAGGGATACTCATGGAGCTTTTCTTAGCCTACTGTAGTTTGAGTTGGAGAAGCTGATACGACTCCCATGCAGCTAAGGGGTGTGGCACGGGAACAAGTCTGTGGAAAAGTACTAGCTAAAGGAAGATCTATCCCAGTTCATTATCCAAATCAGTCAACGATGATTTCCCTTGTGAGTTAAGCTCTATCAGTTGAAAAGATTCACACACATTTTTTAGAGGAATCTCCAACTTAGTCAGAAGTTTCAAGAAAAGCATCATCGGGTGGGTGTGGTAGCTCACACCTTCAATCTTGGCATTTAGTTGGCTGAGGCAGAAAGATTTCTATGAATTCCATGCAAGCCTGGGCTAGAGGAAAACCTGTCTCAAAAACCAAAACCCAAAACCCAGGGATGAGGAGCTGCCTCAGTGCGTAAGAACACTGTGAAAACCTGTGACCTTAATTTGAATTCCTAACACATACACAAGAAAGCCAGATATGGCCCTATGCCTGCCAGCTCAGCATTTTGGGCAGGGTGGGCATAGGCAGGCAGATCCCAGGACCTTGCTGGTCACCAGCCTAGTCTAAAGGACAAAGCTGAATTCACTAAAGACCCGGTCTCAAAGCATTGTGACTGAGTATGCCAGAGAGAGACATCTAACACGCCTGTGCGTGTGGTGCAAGGGTGCAT
>NW_021604635.1:209079-215398 GCF_004785775.1 Grammomys surdaster | reverse complement strand
CATCTAACACGCCTGTGCGTGTGGTGCAAGGGTGCATGTGCTACCACGCATGCGCATCACAGAGAGAGGGCGAGATATGGAACAACCACAACGTGGAACGTAATCAACTTATTTTCTAAGTATTTGAAGGTTTATTCTCAAGGTGAACTGAGAAACTACAGGAAGAACTTTATTTCTCTGCATCTCTTGGTAACGTCTGCTTCGCTGTTTTCATGCTGTGTCTTATACATATAATCAGACACATTTTTCCTGAACCACCTAAGGTAAGTTATAGATAACTTGGTCTTTTTCTCTAAATATTTAAGGATGTATTTAGCATGAAATTCCTAAGAATAAAAACATTCAGTTATACAGTCACAGTATATTTACCAATAGTTACAAAATTAATACCAATGTTATACAATTCAATTTTGACGGCTGGTTTAGTGCTTTACAGCAGTTTATGTGCTTCTGGAATTAAGGTCAGAAGTAGGTCTTGTATTTAGTTATTACTCTCTCTCTTCTATTTCAGTGTTTTGATTAGATTATGCTAGTTATGTGTAACAGTGGGTTTCATTATGAGATCCACTACTTATACATGTCCATGATGTGTTTAGACTATATTCTCCATGGTACCCTTTCTCTTTTATCTATTAATTTATTTTTAAATTAGGTCTTGCTATGTAGTCCTAACTGACCTCCATCCTTTAGCAACAAAAGACAACGGGTTATTTCCAGTTTGGGTTCCAGACAAAGCCACCATAGATTGTTCTGAAAGGTCCTATCCAGCACTGTGTACAAATAGAAGTCCTATCTTGTGGATAAATATGTAGACTGGAACCTACTGGGCCACATGGCATGCAAAGGTCTAGCCGTAAGAAACTAGTAGCCAGGTACAGTGGTGCACACCTCTAGTCCTAACACTGAGAGGCTGAACCAGAAAGCCAGTGAGTCTGAGGCCAGCCTGTGCGAGAGACCTGTTTCCCACGAGCTGTATATACGCATTCCTGACCTGCAACATGTAAGATATCCAATCTCTCTCCATCCTTGTCAGCTCTCCACACTATCAGTGGTAAGCGTAGACATCTTACTGTGGCTGTACATTTCATTTCCTTGGTAATTAATGACATTAAGTATTTTTCATGCATTTATGTTAATCATATATCATCTTTGATGAAATGCCTGTTTAAATATTTGCCCATTAAAAAAACCCCCATAGACCTGTAAGAATGGCTCAGTGGTTCAGCGTGCTTCCTACTCTTCCAGAGGACTAGCACGCAGTTCCAGCATCCATACCAACCACCTGTAACCCCAGCTCTAGATCCAACCTCCTCTTCTGGGCATGGGTACCCCAGACATACGGCATACACATACATAATAATACATCTTAAAAGAAAATTCTTAAGGTCTGGCCCCTGGCATGTCTATCCACCATGCTCCAATGGACGGCCTCACTCTCAGAAGTATCAGCAGCTCAAACTGGACTCTATGGCTAATTAAAGAGAAAAAAAAAAGAAGTTGAGGTAGGGAAGAAAGTAGGGGTATATCTTGACCTGAGAGGATTTAGGGGGAGGAATGGGGCATGAATATGATTGAAGTACATTGTAAGAAACTCTCAGAGTTAAGAAACTCTAGTGTCTGTCAATAAGAAGCACTGTCTTGGAATGAGAAGCACAGTTGGGAGCACTGTGGAGCACTGCTTCCTAGAGACAAGAATTAGCTTGGGCTCCAAAGCATGACTCACGAAGTTGGGCATTACCATTTCATTTGAATGTTCCCATCTCTCCCACATAGTAGGGCATTCAGTTAGTCATTCACTGAATGAAAATGTATCACATCCCTACTATGTGACAGAAACTGAAAAGCATTGACTTAGCAGGCACCAATCATTAAAACTATCTGGCCAGAGGTGGGAGTTAGGGATGGACCAAACATTCCCAACTCAAGTCCAGACAGAGAGCCTGGCTAGATTCTTGGAAGAGGCTGTGTGCTCAGGGATTTGGGACAGAGGAGTGTGGCCACACAGTTTAGAATACAGGAAAACAGTGTGGTGAAGTCACCCTCCACTTCATGAAAGCCTGTGCCACCTGCATCCCAAATATGTCATCTCAGGCAAAGCCATATATTGTACTTTAAAAAAATCAAGACAGGAATGGCTCGTTGAGTAAAAGTATACACACACACACACACATATATAAATCTTTCAATCTCTCTCTCCCTTTCTCTCTATATGTATGTGTGTATATACATATGTGTATATGTATATGTGTGTGTTTGCACGTTTATTTTTTTGAGACTGGGTGTATGTAGCCCTGGCTGTCCTGGAATTCACTCTGTAGACAAAGCTGGCCTTGAACTCACAGGGATCCACCTGCCTCTGCCTCCTGAGTGCTGAGCTAAACTTGATAGATCTTACATAACAAATTTCTAAATTTTATCATTTTAGCCTTTACATTCTTTGACCTCATACCATGGAACACTTTCAAACATCTTTCTGTTTTTATGAAATAATTTCAATAGAATGTTTCCTGATTAGACTTGGTATAGACTTCCTTGTTGCTAGTTGTGGGTTATGATTTTCCAGCTGCCTATCACGGGTCATGGTGTGCCCTCAAAGAATCACGCTGGAGACACGGCGTGTACTTTTTCCTCTTTGGCCACGTCAGTTTTGATCAGCTGAGAAAAGATAATACCTTAAAGCTCCACACTCACGCTTACTTTCATGGCTGAGCTCATTACACACGTGTCTGTGGGACTCAGAGAGATCATAAGTGACGTGGGAGTAAGACTGGAACACGGAGTTTCTATTATATAATAATTATGGAACAAATACTATGCATGTGCAAAGAACTATAGAGTGGGAAAAATCTAAAGGACTTTTGGTGACTGACTGACCATCCCCCACCCTGGCAAGAATCAGGAACAAGGCAAGGCTATCTGTTGTACATCTGCCCCTCCCTGCATATCTTAGTTACTTGTATCTATACTATGTCTGTGCACATGAGTGCAGATGACCAGAGGCCGGAGCGGGTGCTGGATCACCCGAAGCTGGAGTTACAGGTGTTCCTGAGTTAGTGACTCGGGGTGGTTGCTGGGAACTGAACTCAGAACCTCTGCAGGAGCGTAAGCACTGCATAGGCACTGCAGCGCAGAGCCACTGTCCTACCTTCCTATTGACACTTTGTCTTCAACACTGCACTGATGATTTTAACTGATTCAATAAGGCAAAATGTAGCTAATAAAAAATAAAAAACTGTCTCTGCTATCTACACAAAATACTCCAAAGAATCTATAAAGACCAATTAGACTAACAAATGAACTTGCACACGTTGATGATCCAGGTCAATTATATTTTTATGCATTGGCTATAAATAATTAGAGCATAAAGTAAGTCATGAGCTGGCCCATGGCTCGGTGGTCATCCACAAGTCACCCATGTGGTGGAAGAAAAGCTCAGACGCCCAAGAGCTGTTGTATCAACTCCACCTGTGCATGGCCAAGTCCTCAAAATACATGAATAAGTGTAATTACAAAACATAAATCACATAAGCTCTATAGAAGGCTGACAATGGAAAATCTTAAAAGCATTCCTGAGGAAAAAATAAACAAAAATCTCAACTAGCACATACTCACGATATTTGTGAGTTAGAAGACATAGACAGCTGCCCAGTTCAGAAGACACTGCTTCTAAAACTCACATGGAAGACAGGGCTGCAGTGTGCTCAGTGATTTATAAAGGGGCACAGTGAGAGGCTCTGAAGCCAGTGTCAAGACCAGATCCCGACACATGCCTACCTGTGTGTGTCTGCAGAGAACAAGGACAGGCTTGTTTTGTTTAAACAGTGCTGGGATAAGGAAGAAAGACTGGACTTTACTCACACCTTATCCCAAACCTTCAACAGCATGAGTGGCACCCCTAAGCAGGAGGGCTGACTCTGGAGACTGGGAGAAAACCCTGCCATTATGGTCTGTATCAGGACTGCTGGAAGCATCATAAAAGCATGAATCATCAAAGAAAAAAATGATGAGATGGACTTTATCAAAATTAAGAATTTCGCCTCTTTAAAAAGCACAGTGTGTATGATAGGCAACACTGATTATCAGCTTGATAAGATCAGGGTTAATGAGACAGGCTGACTCCATGACAGGCTCCACACTGGCAGTCCAGGAGACTAGGCCAACATCTCTGTTTCCAAGACCCAGGCAAGTCCAGGCAAGTCCAGGCCTCAGAAGCTGCCCTGACACCTGGCTTGAGGCAAGGACAATGGGTCAACAGCAGTTTCCAGCAAGCCAAAGACAGACGTTACCTCCCTCTCCCCTAATGCGCTTTAAATCAGGCCTGTGAGCTCACTTTGGGGTCTCCATCTGCAGAGTACAACACTCTTTGCTTTTACGTACTATTTGAGTCCAGGGTATCATTCTTTGTTTCACCTAGGAAACAAGCCTCTGGGGTGCCTCTCAGAGTGTCCATACTGGGCTGACAGCGGTGGGAAGACACTAACTGTGGGCAGCACATTCCTGAACCATGCCATGGGCCAGGGCCCCTGACTAAGTAAAGAGAGAGCTGGCTGAGCAGAGTTCACTGCTCTCTGCTTCCTGACTGTACAGCCCGCCTCAAGACCAGAGCCTCAAGTTCCCATCACTATGTCTTTCCTCCCAGGAGCACTCCTGAACCGTAAAACAAAGAAGCCCCTTTTTCTGTGGAGTCAGTTATTTGTATTACAGCAAAGCAAAAAGCAACTAATACAGACGGAGAATGAAAAGATAAGCCAAAGACTGAGAACAGATTTGCAAACTCTATCTGATAACAGACTTGGACCCAGAATTTTTCTGACTCATTAAATAAGCTACTTTACAAAAGACTGGGACAAATACCTCACTGAAGAGTCACAAATGGCTAAATAAGCATGTGACAAGGCACTGAATGTCACTATTCACCAGGGAAGTACACTCTAAAGCCCAAACAATGCATCTGCATTTTGTTAGATGCTGAACACAATCTCCTACAGGAACTAGGACTGCCATCAGGCTGGAGGCCTGGCTTAGCAGCTGAGAGCCTGTGGAGGCGTGTCGACCTCTGCTGGCCGCCACTGGTATCTATCTGCTCATGTGCCATTTACTTACATAGACACACACAGAATCAAAATAATTCAAGTAAACATTTCAAAAAGAATTCTCAGGAAGTAGCCTTGCTACCTTTAGGTATCTACATGCAATGAAATTAGGGCATCGGTGTTAAACAAAAAGAGGAAAATTTCGTTTACTTACCCCATGGCAAACTCATCTAAATTTGTTTTCCCCATGAGTAGAGCTCCCTGATCCAACAACTTCTGAACTACCGTAGCATTGTAAGGCGGTATGTAACCTAAAGAATAGTATTTTATTACACGAGAGAAACGACGAATAGGAAGCATGATTTTAAGCTTTAATTAAGCAATTACTATTGGATTGTAAGCTATTCCTAATTTAAATAGGAGGTCCACGTCTACCTCTACCACCACCACCACCTCCTACAGATTGAAACAAACAAAAGCCCCTCTGGCCTATACTCTGAAACACACTGTCGCCCATCTAAGGAAAGAGGACTCATAGAACGTTACTTTTGGTGGGCAGCATCTTTTCTTTCTCTACTTATTTGTCCTATTAGGATCCAAATGTTTTGGTAAACATTTTTGTTTTCAGCCTGATAAGTTAAAGAGATAAAGCTAAGGATTACCACACAGCTCTAAGAGATGGTGAGCAGATGCTGATGGATTCTCAGTGTCCACAGGAGGAATAACGCCTGCCAGCACCAAGTCCTCCTGAAAGGCTCCTAAACTTCATAAGCTGGACTCACTGATGGGGCTGGCCATTGCCTAAAGATTCTGTATGTAATGAGCAAGCAGGAAGAGGCAATCGTCTCTTCTCAGGACTTCCCACAAGTTGTAATTAAGCTAGGTTATCTTGAAGTGTCAGTGTTTTATCCTGAAGTGTGAAAAGCACCCATCTTTATAAAAGTATTACTGCTGTGATCAGTTAGACGTTACCTTTTAACATATTTGATGCACATGTTGTCTCAATGCCAGCTGTGCTGAAGTTGTCCTTCACAGCCACAGGGATTCCATCTAAATGTCCAAGACACTGACCTGCATTTAAAAGCCAAGAGGGGATGGACAGACGGCTCAGTGTGTCAGATCCTAGCACAACATGCCCTGCAATGAGACCCAGCATGGTCACATGACACACACCTGCCTGTAACCGCAGTGCTGGAGGGCTGAGGACAGCATGGCCACTGTGGTGCGCGCTCTCTCTCTCTCTCTCTCTCTCTCTCTCTCTCTCTCTCTCTCTCTCTCTCTCCTTC
>NW_021604635.1:91505-208679 GCF_004785775.1 Grammomys surdaster | reverse complement strand
ATAATATACTTTTTTTGGAATGAAACTTCAGAAATGAAGTTTACACTGAAAATTATTGCAGACAGGCACATATAGCATTTACACTAAACAGTTCAGGACAAATTCTTTAACCAAGGGGGATTAAGTTTAAAGCTTTACTAACTGAAAGACACACCTCCTCTTGTGACAGATCAGTGAAATACAGTTGGACATAGTTTACATTTACCTTGCTTGTATCTTTTCTCCGATTCTTCAGCTTGCTTTAAAGCCACCTCTTCTGAGACAGTAATGTAAGCATTTAGATACTTGGTTTTCTTGATGAGGGCGAAACATTTCTTGCAGAGCTCTGTTGGTGTAACCTGGCCCTGCTTCAGTGCTGCAGAAACCTACAGTATAGATAATTCAGAAACACACTTTTACAGATTCTGTACAAAGTCCAATTCTGTAAAAATCCAAATCTTGTATCAAGGGAGCTGCAGAGGTGAGGCTTGGGTTCACATTCCAGAGCCCATGCACAGCCTACACTCGGGCAGGGTGGTGAGCAAAGGGGAGCACTGAGCAGCAGAGGATGGGACGGGTGGGAGCAGTCTTCCCCTGCCTCCACTACTTTTGTTCCTATGTAGGCTTGGGGGAGCAACAGCAGCAGTAGGTGGGTGCATGCAGACCTGAAGCAGCTGAGGGCAGCCTGAGTACAGGATGGGGATGGAAAGCAGGTTCAGGGAGTAGCTTCTGTAACCCAAGGAGTACTCAGTAAAAAAGAAGCAGCACTTTATGCCACTGAATCAGACTTTATATCTACTGAGGACTTCAGATAAGAGACACCAGGTGTTCAGAAAAAAAATGCATGCTTATGATATACATACACACATAGTATCATATATAGACTCAGACTTTCTGTCTGTCTTATGCATTAAGAAGGCTGGTGGACAAAGGGCTAAAATGCACGAGAAGTGGAGTTGCAGAGACAACCCAAGAGCTAAGAGCTCATACCGCTCTAGCAGATGACTCGTTTGGCTTCCAGCACCCTTATCGCATGGCTCACAACCACCTGTAACTCCAAGTCAGGGGAAGCCAATGCCTCTGTTCCCCAGGCACCTGCACCCACATGAACATACCCACAGAAAGATGCAAACAGACATGCTCATGCATGCATGCATGTGCACATACACATACACAGATACACACATACACACACTTAAAAATAATAAAATCACACATTTAAAAAATGCATGAGAAAACTGGGCCTATTGGTGCATGACTTTAATTCCAGCTCTTGGGAAGAAGAGGCAGGTCTACCTCTGTGAGTTCAAGGCCAGCCCTGCTCTACTAAGTGAGTCTAGTACAGCCAGGGCTATACAGACAAAGCAAACCAAAAACCAACCAACCAAACAAACAAAAAACAAACCCACACACAACAACAACAACAAAACCCAAACCAAACCAAAACCCCCAAAACAAAACAAAAAGCCTTAGCAGTGACCAGCACCTACTGGTTAGCAGTGAGCCTCAGAGGAAAGGAAGATTATTTGTATTATTTGGCATTATTTGGCACGAGCTTCTGGAAGTAGTAATAGGTACTTGCTGGTCAGAAAAGGATAAGTAATAAATCAAAGATGATACCGGGCTTCCTTTGCAAACAATATGCAAAGACGCCTTAATTATCCACCTGTTATGTGAGCTCAGGGACAAGGTCTGGAAAGGAGCAATACTGAAGGAGGGTTTACCAAGTGCCAGGTACTGTTGGTTCATCTCATTAATTCACGAACAGTTAGGGCATTATTACCTTTCATGGACAAATGAAGAAACTGAAGCTCAGAGGCTGTCATTTGTCCAAAGCCACACAACAGCACAGGATACGGTGACTTCCTAATATACTTTCCTTACCACTGCCATGTCTACTCCCGTGGAAGAGTCTGTCCCACTGTTGGCTGTGTTCTCATGTCTTAGAAGTATAAAGCTAAATGTGTTTGCAGTTAGGAGAAGAGTCCACAAATGATCTACTTTTGGCTTCTAAACATACAGTCAAAGCAAAGGCATTCTTGGGGCTGAGTTTCGAGAACAGTATGATATGGAGAAAGGTTTGAGAGGCCTCTGATGCTCATGGACAAGAAGAAAGGCTTTTCACAGGGAGGCTGCAAGAGAGGTGCTGGGATGGGATGGGCAGCTAGGCGTACCATAGGGAATTCAGCGACAAGCGATGTCTGTTGCATGCTTTATAGTACGTGTAATGCTTCCGAGGTGAGGAGTTGGGAGCGATGGAAGAGAACGGTGTGCTCTAAAACTATGGAGAGAGGGCAGGGAGACCTAGAGCAAGCACACACCCAACCCCAGAGAGTTCACTTTCCTCATTTGTCCAAGAAAGCTAATAATGTCTAACTGTTCATGCATTATGAGACAAATAAACCAACCAATGGAGGTGTACACAGGCAGGCCCATCCCAAGGCAAAGCTGGACCAGCGAAGATCGAAGATCGTGCCTCCCTTGGCTGACTAAGGTGTCAAGTTGCCCTCTCACTGAGTGACTGGCATGGGGAAATGTGATTCGGTACAGTGGGCAGAGCCGGCGTAGTGGGCAGGGCCAGAGCCCAGGCCACTTACTCGAAGTAGTGCTGCCCTTCCTTAGGGCCATTTTTAGGGACTCTCAATTTGAGAAATCAGTAAGGGAATTGGAAAGAGAAGTGAAACATATATGCTAATTAGATGGAACGGCCTGGGCACGGAGTATGAGATGCAAATTGGACAGCCCTCCTGGGACAGAACGGCTGTGCCGCATCTAAATATAACTTAAAACATTCTCACTAAAAAGTGTTTTCTCCTGGAACTTCCCTGCTAATGGTAAGTGGGCTTCCTGGTTTTGCTCAGCCCTATCTATCCTGTACTACAGTCCATGGGGAAGAAGGGGTGGGCGTGTGTCCTCGTGGTCCTCCTTGTCTCTTTTCCCTTCTCTCAGAAACCCCAGGTCATCTGCAGTGCCAGCTCTCCCATCTCCCTCCCGAGAGGCTCCAGTCGGGCTAGCCTCACCTTTCATGGCAGTGGTTTCAGCACCCAGTTCACTGTGCCTTTGTGGCTATTGCCGCTGTGGTCACCCTGGTCCACAGCCTGCTTATGGTCATAGCTAGTTGATGGCTCATGTCCGCAATGCCAGCATTACGAGGTGCAAGCAAGAGTACCAGGAATTTATGGACAATCTCAACTAGAAAGTAAGTATGGGACAGCCTGGGCTACAGGAGACCCTGCCTCTAAACAAATAAAATCAACCAAAACTCCCCCTCAAGCTCGTGCAGAACAGTAGCTGGCCTCTCCATTCCCTGACCTCACTTGGTCGTAGCCATTTTCCATAATCTACAATCTCCCAGATCTTAGTTCTGGCCATCCCACATCTGTTCCCCTTTACCTCATCTACTGTGCACATAGCCAGCAATGCAGTGAGGACACCAGCTTCACAACCGGGAGGAAGTGGATTCCCCACTCCTTTTAGAGAACAAATTTAGTAAGGCTAGCCTGGGCTACATAACAAGATTCTACCTCAAAAAGAAAAAAAGAAGAACAAATTTGATTTTTCATTAACAGTATATGTGTGATGGCTATTCCCAGTTGTCAACTTGACTATCTGATATGCCACATACAATGTAGGATTTTATATATATCTCAGATACAATGTACGGTAATTGTATATATATGTATATAAAATATACATATTATATAATTATACATATAATTATATATGTACATACACATATGTTAATGTATATGCACATATATAGGCATATATACATATATGTTAACTTAATATCTCTATATCACTGAAATGGTGCCATCTGAGAGAGAAGAGACTTCTCAAATGGAGACACACAGGGAAAGGGAAGCAGTAGGCAGGACAAGTACTCAATGCTAGGTTACCAGGATCTACCCAGAGACCCCACTGAGCCACATCCTCTGGGCTTTAATCACACAGATCTCTCTGAGTCTAGAGGAGGAACCAGCTGAAGTTTTACCTAAGGCCCCAGGTGATTCTGAGTGGACAAGCAGACTGCTGTAAAGCTGGAGAGAGTTTGGCCCCAAACAAAGGCAGGTGAGCCATATTAGAGCAAGACTAAGAATTAAGGCAGGGCTTATTAAGTAACAGACTACAGGGCTTGTGAGTTGATGGACAGAGAGAGTGAAGGACGGTGTACAGACCCATGGGGAACAGGTGTGCTTCCCGGTTTTGTTCCGGGCTTGGGTAATGGCACCTCTGCTTTGTTTATCGAATTCTGGGCTTTTGGAAGGGCTCCTCTGAAGGCACTCACAGATAAGAGCCTGGGCAGAGCTTCTAAGGCTTCTTCCACTCACTATCCTTTTCTGCCAGATAAGCTTTGCAAAGCACAGGTATACTGAGATACGAAGTAGGTATACAAGGTATTTATTGCTAAATCATAAAGAATTTGATTTTAAAGCAATTCTTTGGAGGCTAGAGTAACGCCTCAGCAGCCAAGAGCACTGACTGCTCTTCCAGAGGTCCTGAGTTCAATTCCCAGCACCCATAAGGCAGCTCTCAACCATCTAGACTTTAGTGGCATGGCATCTGATACGTTCTTCTGGTGTGCAGACAGACGTTCATGCAGCCAAAGTATCCATATACAATAAATAAATAGATATTTACAAAGTTCTTTGGTATACATAATTTTACTATTAAAGATGAAAGCAAATCTGCATACCAATAAATGCACAGACTTGCTTATTTTTAAATAAAGAATTAAATAATGGCTGCAGGTTGATGCAATGCTTTCCATTTTTTTCAGTTCACTAATATTTTGATTTGATATATCAGTGCTGAGAACACCACTTTGCATAAATATGTTGTGCGAAATGGTGGGATCATGTTTAGAGCCATATTGGAAAAAGCTGGATAATCTCACGTCAAAACTTACTTAATGATCTTTGAATGAAACTCAAGTCAATAACTCAAACAGCCATTTTTAGAATCAAGCACCTTAATGCAACAAAACCCAGAGATACACAAATTTCACACTTGGAGTATGACAAGCTGAGGAACGATTTAGGGAATTATTAAAAGGCATTGCTTTCTGCAATTAAACAATTATGTTTCTACACGTTTAGAAAAGTTGTCTACACGTTAAATCCTAACGCACGGCACTCTGGATTCTGAGTGGAGATGTTTCGGGCAGCATTTGCTGGGCACTGCTCTGAACCTTGCTGCAGAGAAGTCGTGAGGGAGCAACGCTGGATGCTGTCAGAAACACCTTGAATTCACAACGCGTTTGATTTTGAATGAACTTAGCCCACTGTTTCTCAGAAACACTCCCGTTTCTTCTTTTAAACTGCTGTCAAATTGTCTCCTACACTTGGAGTTGCGACCTACACCTTAAGTAGGGGTTCAAACACGATGTAGTAGAAATCCTAGTTGTTCCGCCGTTTTTTTGTTTTTTGTTTTTTGTTTTTAAGCCACCAATTTTTGTTGTTGTTGTTTGAAATTTGCATGCTGCATATCACCCCGTCCCTAAGCGAGAAGCTACAGGATTGAAATGGCTTGTCTGAGAAACCTTTCCCAAATCGCGCGGGAGGGATGTAATTCCACTCCACGGATCGGGGGTTCAAACATTTCTCTTGACGCCCTGGGAATTGATAAAGCGTGTATGTAAGAGCCTAGGTTCGAATCCCACTTCCCATGCAGGAATGTAGGCGGCCAGGCGGGGCTTGCCGTGCGGGGTGACCCGAGACGACCTTGAACTTCCGAGCCTTTCAGTGCCTCCGCCCTCCTTGGTTCCCTCCTGGCCAAGTCCACTCACTTCTCGGAGAGTCCGGCCCAGCATAGTCCTCGGAGTCAGCCCAGTACCACAAAGTCCCGGAGCGGAGGAAGGAACCAACGTCTGCCACCGGCGTTACATGGGCGCAGACATCTTGGATCCTCTCCTCAACAACGAGCGCCCGGATTGGTTGAGTTCCCGGCTGCGGAAATGATCTCTGCACACGATTGGCTCGCGCGCCGGCGGCAGGAGGCGCGCGGACAGGCAAGGAGACCGCGGCTGGGGTCGCGACAGGAATCCGCCTGTCCTCCGGGTTGCAAGCTCGTCCCACTGAGGGCTCCCTGCTTGCTTGCTTTTTTCCTCAAGGGGAAGGAGAGCGTAAGGAAGGAATGGCCAGAGTACTGACTGGGCGCCAACTGGGACATTTCTGATGTGGGGAGCACAGTAGCAATTCTATTTTCTCCCGTTGCTGCTTTAGGTTGAGTTTGTTTCTGAAAGCTCCTCCTCCCTAATTGACCAGTGGGTTTGGCAGAATTGGTTGAATTGAAATGTGTTAGTTTGACCCGCTTCAGGTCCTTTCTCCGTCCCCTCTTTCTTTCCTTTTTCTTTTTCTTTTTTTTTCTTTTTTTTTTTTTTTTTTTTTGAGGAAACATTCTCCATCCCTGCTCAGGATGGAAGTTTTGAAGATCTGTGTACTTAGAAGAAGTGCTGCCTCCTGCTTCTGGAGAAGGAAAGTTATCCCAAAGCCACCATTTAGAGGCATTAGTACTACGTCTGCGAGGAGCACTGTCATGCCCGCTTGGGTGATAGATAAATATGGAAAGAATGAAGTCCTTCGGTTCACCCAGAACATGTTGCTACCTATTATACACTATCCAAACGAAGTCATTATCAAAGTGCATGCTGCCAGTGTAAATCCTATAGACGTTAATATGAGAAGTAAGTTGTCCAGCCTCGTTTTTTTTTTTAAAATCAAAATTCACTGGGCGCACAGGTGTTTTGTTTGTGTAGTTTTGTTTTTGTTTTGAAACAAGGGTTTGTTGTGTAGCCCAGGCTGGCCTCCAACTCACTGTATACCCCTGACTAGTCTGCACTCTGCAGCCCTCCTGTTCTGCCTCTCCAGTCCTGGGATACAGCAGGTTAGACCACCACACCTAGTTACTAGACTATGTCTAGGTTGGCTTGAAGGATTCATTTAGGTTCCCTATTCCATGTATTTATTTTGTGTTTGGGTGTGTGGAACAGCGCACACGTGGAGGTCAAAGGACATCTTGTGGGAGTGAGTTTCTTCCTTCTACCATTTAGGTTCAGGGGATTAAACTGACCCTCAGGTTTGGTGGCAAGCACTACTATAGGCAGAGCCATCTGAAATCCTGTAGGTCTCTGATACTATCCCTGCAAATATTTCTGAAGTTTTGATGTCACAACTGCCAAGGTATACTTTAATCTTGTATTAAATGTGTTTGCTTCCTTTCACATGCGAATTGGGACTGAAAAGTCATGTCTACTGTTGATTTGCTCTGTGGTAATTTTAACATACAGCACAGATTCCAGAGTTTGGTTATGTTTCCACATCAGTTTAGAGTTTGGGTTTATGTAATTCCTGTATCCTTCTTGCTGTCCTACTGTTCACAACTTCTGTTATAGCCCCATGGACCAAGCAACAGACCAGGACTCCTGACATGGGCACAGCCTCCTCCTCATCTCTATGTTCCCACCCCCCATGCCCCACCCTGGCTAAAATGTGTTTTCTTCTTATAGACCTCTTGAAGCTGGGATAATGTTATCTATTTTTCTGGGACATGTTGAAAAGCTTGGGGAGAGCATTCCTTAAATGTATTCTTATATTCTATACTGTGATTCTACTATGGTGGTGAACAGATTGATTTGTATTTATAAATTACTTTAATTCTGGAAAAAACTGGCAAAAATATTGTCAGTCCTGTTTATGGGAACTCATCCGAGTCTTCTGAAGATGAATATCTTCTAAGATGACTAATTCCCAGGCAATTCACTCTCTAGTGTTTAAGGAAGCTGCCAAATGCTTAACCCTGGGCCAGTATTCTGAAGGGCTTCCGTGGGGTCTACAGTGGCCTTCAGTGCCTCAGCAACAGTGTTCATGTATGACTTGGTATGGGACAAACTTAGTTTCTATGTTTGTATATGTACATATGTGTGTGTGTGTTTGTATGCACGTGTGTGAGTGTGTGTATCTGTGCTTGTGCTTGTGTGTGTGCGTATATGTGCACATGTGAGTGTGTGCGTGTGCATGTCTGTGTGTATTGTCTGGTTACCAATTAAGTTAAAAGTAGAAGAAGATGTTAAGATCAACTTTACTTTTTCTCCAGAAATGATGTAATAGAGTAGCAATTCTCAAACTAGACTCAGTCTCATTGGTACCTAAAAAATGACTGATTTTTATATAAGCTATCATCATCTTATTAGAAATTTGAACAGATGCTAAAATTTTTATTTTAAAATATAGTAAATACAAAATTAAAACAGGAGAAAAGTATGAACTAGCTAAGAGACAGGTATGTGCACCGCTCTGTTGGGCAGTGGCTGGTATAGCACAGGATTTAACTCCAAAGAGTTTTCTGGACTAGAAGAACTATTTATGTCAGTGAGATGGCCCAGTGGGGAAATGCACTTGCTGCCAGACCCAAGTTCAGTCCCTGTGACTTACCTGGTAGAAGGAGAGAAATCACCATGGAAAGTTGCCTGTGGCACGTTTTACTATGCCCTAAGTAAATAAAATTTAATAAGTTGTAAAAATTATTTTCCAAAATAAGCCAGGAAATTTATTGAGATGGTTAATATTATTTTATACTTCAGTACATTTCTTTGATGCCTGGTTTAATAGAACATCTGGATTTTCATACATGGTTCTGTATTCTGTTACAGTGTTATTTGAAATAATGATGAAAAAGTAGGCCCATAAAGACCGTTGGAAAAGAAGAAACGTGTTTTAGACTCATTGTTCAGATTGCAGGCATACCAAATCTGGAGAACCTCTGGATTTGGGGAGTCACATCCAGATTCATAGATGTTAGGTTAGCACAGTGACTTGAGTTTTGTTGCTGTGGCTAGTAGCCACTAGCCATATAGGGCTTTGAGCAGCAGATGTTGCTGGTCTGAATTGAAAGTGCAGTGGTGGCGCACACCTTTAATCTCACAGCGCTTGGGAGGCAGACGCAGGTGAATTACTGAGTTTGAGGCCAGCTTGATCTACAGAGTGAGTTCCAGGACAGCCAGGGCTACACAGAGAAACCCTGCCTCGAAAAACCAAAAAAAAAAGAAAAGAAAAGAAAAGAAAAGAAAAGAAAAGAAAAGAAAAGAAAAGAAAGTACAGTCACTGTAAAATATACTAGACTTCAAAGAGAGCAGAGAGTTAAATATGTCTTGGAGGTAAGGCTGGCTTAGTGGTAGTAATTCCCTTAGTGGTAGTAATAGCCATGTAAGGCTCTGGGCCAGATCTCCAACATTAACAGCAACAAACAGACATAAAACAAAAGCCAAGAATTCTATATTAATTACATGTTATCTAGATAATATCTGTGGATATTTGAGTAAAGTAGTCCTAAAATTGCTTTTGTTTCTCTTTATCTGGTAGAATAATGACTAGTAGCTTTTCTTCAGAGGAAAAAACTTGGAGAAAGGTTTGGAGTCTTAAAGTGTTAAAATGTTTGTAGCTGGAAAACTGAAACTAGGGAGATAGCTTGAGTGAGGCGTACCTAACCAGAACCCTGGCTTGAGATCCAGCACTGCAGAAGCGGGGCGTGGCAGTGCACACCTGCAGTCCTGTCACTGCAGAAGCAGGGTGTGGCAGTGCACACCTGCAGTCCTGGCATTGCAGAAGTAGGGCAGGAGCACTGAAAGGTTATACTCTGCTACACCAGAGTCTGAGGTTGGCCTAGGTACTGTCTGAGAACAGCAAACAAATCACCAGCAGGAGGTGGGAGCTCAAGGCCATCTAGGGCTGGGCCATTAAAGTGTCTCCAAAAACCAAAATAACAACAACAATAACAATACGTTGAAAACACCTTTCCTCGACTGTCTCCTTTGAACTTTTTTTCAGTGCTGGGGTGTTTCAGTTCTCCCCCTCTAGCTTTGAGTAGATGGAATGATTGCTATTCCTAGCTGCATGTGATTTTACTTCATTCTAAATGTTTTATTTTTACATTGAGCTTAAAGGTAATTCTGTTTTATAAAATGTGCATATACACTTTGTGCTGTGTACAGTTTCATTTCAGTAGAGTGGCCGTGTCCAGATGTTTCTTGGCTACGGTTTTGGGTAATACCATAGCACAGTTTACTTTTATAGAGTATTTTTGAGGTGATCTAGTGTCTTACTACTAGACTGGGTAATATTATTTGCAAGTTATCTTTTAGCTCATGGCTGCTTTTTGAGACAGTATTATTGTTGCAGAAGATACCTGAAAATGGTAGCTTTGGGAGATATTTGAGTAGAAAATTATTTCCCAAGAGAAGAAAACAAGAGATGCATCTATTATGATGGATAAAGGCTGCTTTTCTGAAAATGGCTACTACTGTTAGACATAAAACAATAAATCATAGAAATGGCTAAATCAATAAATAATTTAAAAATAACATACCCAACAGTATGTGCAACACATTTTGGTTTCTTTAGATGGAATTGAAGTCTCTGAAATTGAGGAAATCTTGGGGATTTTCTAATTTAGCCTTACTCTGAACAAGTTATGCCCCTGTCAGGAAGAGCCTCTTTTTTTGGGGAGGGGGTGGAAAGAGTCCCTTATGGGTGGACTGGCCCAGACAATGCAGCTGAGAATGATCTTGAACTCCCAATCCTCCTGCCTGTGTTCCATAAGCACTAAGATTCCAGGTGTGCACGTGCCACCACCCACAGCTGGGAAGACAAGTTCAAACCCCATTTTGTCACTAAACAGGTTCTATTTCTCATGGCTAGCTAGGCCTAGCTACTCTTGGTATATTAGCATATTAGAGTTATTAAGAAAACTGTTGGAAGCAACCTGAACTGTTGGCTTGGAAGCTCAGAAAGGGCTGGGACCTTTTTGCAAGTTTACAACAAAATTATGACAAGGCTGAATGTCTACTTCTGTTTCCCAAACCACAAAGGGTTTCAGTGAGTAAATTGCTATGCCTTAGTAGAGGGAAATAAATACAAGACAGGGAAAAAGAGCACGGGCCTTTGCGAGTCTGTTTTGTTCCGTGATGGAGTGAGTACAGCTCCAGCTCGCCAGATGGTAAATGTGGAGTGTTGGCATAAGGACCAGCAGCTTAGATTTTTCTGCTACTATCCCAACTTTTATTTTTTCCCATGTGGCTTGATTTTTTTTTTTTTTTAATTAGAAAAACAACTTGTGCAGACTACCCACCTACCAGCCTCTGTCCATATCTACCTTTCCTTGTGTGGTGTAGACCGGTTGTCACTGTCCCTCTAGGGCCAATCTTCTGCTTGTCATCCTGATCCCATCCTCTCGCCTTCTCTGGGGCGCCTGTTCTCTCCTGCATTTCTATCTTCTTTTGTGCTGGATCATTCACACAAGCTACAACTTTATCATCATTATTTTTTATTTATTCTGCCATGGTCTGTGTTGTTATACATACTTCGTTTAGAGTTTTCCTTAGCTGTTTTTGATCTTACTTGAAAAGAGCATTAAATATTTTCAAGGGCCTTCCTTTGGCTTTCAGAACTCCAGTGGAATAGCTAGGCCCAACTATTACTTGGGATTATTATTGTAGATAGAGTAGTTAATTTATTTGAACCAAAATAATGGTTTCAGTTTATTTTTCTGTTATTGGTATAAATATCCTTAAAAACAAGGTATGGGTTTGCATGTAGTACTGCACACCTTTAATCCTAACACTGGGGAGGCAGAGGCAGACAGGTAGGTCTTTGTGAGGCTGGCTTGGTCTACATAGCAAGTCCAGGTCAGCCCAAGGCTACATAGTAAGACTGTCTCAAAAATAAAAAACCAACCAATGTCCCCATTCCTATCCCCCACCCCTCGTCCCCAGGTATAATGCAATTGACTTGGTCAGACATGGCTCTTTTCCTCTAAAATTCTTTGCTCTTACTCAAAATCACTATTCTAGATAGATTTTTAGGAAGTGTGGACTAGAACTCAAACTTATTACTAGTATCAGGTACTTTAATGCCCATGACTTCTTTCTATCCTGAACATGTTTCTTATTTATAGCGAGTGTGAGTAGCAGGTACATTAATATGCAGGAGTTCTTTATAACTTGAACATTTTTCTTCTTTACCAGCCTTAGTACTAAATTAAAACTATTTGTGTGTGTTGTTAAACAAAATTATGCAAGCACAGTGGCACTTAACTGTAATCCCAACATTCAGGCTGAGACAGGAGGGGCAAATAGAGCCAGCCTGGTTACACAGCAAGATCCTGTCTATAAACTTAAGTTTGCAAACAGGTAAATTTGTGGAGATACCACAAAGTCTGAGTTTCAAAGAGACTTTGAGCAATAGTGATTTTAGTTTAATAACTGACTGCAGCTTTCTAAGTAATTTTCTTTAAAAGGAACAACACCTGGTTTTTATGCTTTACTGTATGGTGGCAAAAACTGTGAAGTTTGTTGTGTTAGAGCCTACATTTTGAGCGTCTGATACTGGCCTGCTTGTAATCCTATAGTATTTTAAAATCATCCTAACCCTTTCCTTTAAGACACAGATACATTGTATTTTACAGGCGGCTATGGAGCCACTGCTCTAAATATGAAGCGTGACCCTCTGCACATGAGAACCAGAGGAGAAGAATTTCCTCTGACTCTGGGTCGGGATGTCTCTGGTGTGGTGATGGAGTGTGGACTTGATGTGAAGTATTTCCAGCCTGGAGATGAGGTGAGCTGGTCCTTTTAACTTCCTGTCTCTTCCTCACCTTCCCTCTCCTCTTCCATCCCCTTCTTCCCTCCCCTCCCCCTCTCCTCCCCTCCTCTTTCCTCTCCCCCTCCCTTTCTTTTTGTTTTTGGAGACTGGTTTTTATGCTAGCTAAGCTGATCTCAACTTCTTATATAGGTAAGGTCTTAGTTACAGTTCTGTCACCCTGAAGAGATACCATGACCAAGGAACTCTTAAGAACTCTTAGTGTTTAATTGGGGCTTGTTTATAGTTTCCGAGGGTTGGTCCATGGTTGGGAGCATGCAGGCAGACATGACACTAGAGCAGTAGCTGAGAAGTTTTTACCTACTGATCCAAGAGGCATTGGGCCTAGCCTGGGATTTTTGACCTCAGGGACACACCTCCTCCATCATGGACATATCTACTCCAGCAAGGTCATACCTTCTAACCCTCACCAAACAGTCTGTCAGCTAAGCATGCGGATATGTGAGCCTATGGGGTCATTCCCCTTCACACCACCACAGCGAGGGTGTGCTCGAACTTACAGTTCTGCTCTGTCTGCGTCTCAAAGGTCAGGTTTACTGGCATGGCCCACTATGCCTAGCCCCCTCACTCTTCATCCCTATTCTAAGTATGCAATTTTCATTCTAACATATATACATACATGTTTATTTACACACCATACATAACATACATATAACACGCACACACACTCACACACACACACACACACACACACACACACACACACACCCCTACCCCTCCCTGTGTTTTGAGACAAGGTTTCTTATGTAATAGCCTTGACTGTCCTGTTACTCACTATGTAGACCAGGCTGGCTTCAAACTCACAGAGGTCTGCTTGCCTCTGCCTCCCAAGGGGTGGATTAAAGGTGTGCACCACAACATCCAGCTTCTACTTTTGATTTTATTTATTTGTTTATTTATTTATTTTTTGTAAAGATTTGCTTTATTTCTATTGGGGGAAGGAATAGGATAGATATAACTGTTATCTAATCTGCTGTCCACTGTGTACACACATACCCACACACATACATATACACACACCAAAAGTTCCCCCCCGCCAAAAAAACAAAAACCACCCTCAAACTGTACCAATGCTTCATATTTTGACCAAAAGAATAGATCCTGGGAAGAAGTGCAAAATGCAAAATCAAATGACCGAGAAATGCTGAGCAAACAGCATCATTAATATACAAAATGTTTATGTTACTGAACTAATAACAGGTGATGTTCTCCATGTCTCTAAAACTTTGGAACAACAGAGCTGATTGTTAAATCTAGTCCATGCCAGCTTCCAAAACCCAGAGGATTTTAGGTAGCTTCATTTTTCGATGCTTCATCAAAATTTTCTACAAGGTCTGGACCATCATCATCCTCTTCATCAATGTCTTCTGGTTTGGGTGCTTTACTATCCAATACTTGTCGTGGGAACTGCTCAGCTAACTTTCTAAGGCTTGTCAAGCTGTCTGCACCAAGCTGACTTAATATTCTAGGAAGCATTTCTGTGATTGGTTTGGCTTCTGCATGACCAGTAATTGCAAAGGTGTTAGCGGAGAGGGAAGCTTGGACTTTGGGATTGTTGAAATGAATAACTGTCCCATCGTCTTTAATCATGTTCACCTCTTCAATGCCAGCTATAGTGTTCACAGCCAGTTTCTTTAGTGGACTTTGCAGCTTTTTGTCATCAGCAGTAGCTGTCCTATGTACCACCTTCTTCTTCCTGCGAGCTGTCCCCTTGCCCCTTAACCAGACCTGAGTTTGAAGTTTGGCTAACTTTTCTTGATTCATGCTGTTGGTAAATCTGCAGCGGGGAGGGTCCTCCAACACCAGCACGCAACAAGAGCCAGCTTCTACTTTTTAATTTTTAAAATAATTTTTAGACTGGCTATAGCTGGTCTTGAACTCGCTTTGCTGCTGAGGATGGTTGTGGTCCTAATCCTGCTCCACCCCCTGTCCTGGGATCGCAGGTGTGCAGTCCCTCCGGCTCACCCTACTGCCTTTGGAAATAGACTGTACCACTGAGCGGTTACTTGTTAGTGTGTGTACCGACCGACCTCTGGCTGGAACACTTTAGGTTCTTGTTTTGTTTCGTTTCGTTTTGTTTTGTTTGAGACAGGGTCTTGCTGGCTTGGAGCACACTGTAGCCCAGGCTTGTCCTGCACTTGTGGCTGTGCCTTGGCCTCCTCAGTGCTACAGTTATGGCTTAAGCCACTGTGCCCATGCTCAGCTTGTATTCGAGCTCTCTAAATTCAGTCCTTAAGAACTGGAAGGCTTTAAAACAGATAGTGTTAGGACACCTGCTTTATTTTGTTGAGTCTTTAAGTGAGTTTCTGCCTTATGGGTTAGCTGCTTTTGAGATAGCTAAGTTTCTACTATAACATATAAGTGCTATAATGTTCTGTAAGTTGTCACTTTGGACATTCTTGCCAAGACATAGGAGAGGGTACGTGATAGTAGCTGTGTTCTGCTTCCTTTTCACAGAGGAGATTAATCCCTGTAAGTTAGCACAGCCAGGCCAGGTTGCAGGCAGGGAAGCCCTGCTATGAGGCCAGCAGCGTGTGGTCAGGTTCACCTGTAATCGCAGCTCTGGCGAGTCTGAGGTGAGAAGATGGGAGTTTGTGGTCACTCTGGGTTACCCAGTGAGATCGGTCTATATAGGTAAATATGGGTAAGTAGACAGAAGCTGGGAGCCACAGTTAGTAAGCAGCAGAGCCACTACTGAAGCCCTGGAAGAGCCTTACCGAGTGCAGCAGGATATTTTACTGTGTGTTTCCAGTGTGATTGAGTTGGTAACTCCAGAATCATACTTAGCAAAAGAATTTGTATCATGTTAAACTTAGCTGTTTTGCACTGGAGCCCCCCCTTTCCCCTCCTCTGGGTAGCTAGCTGTGTATTAGGGAGTATCTTCATGCTTAGTTTCAGTCAGAAATTTCTGTATCTAGTAAAACTGTATGTCTGTGTGTTTCAGGTCTGGGCTGCAGTTCCTCCTTGGAAACAAGGCACTCTCTCAGAATTTGTTGTGGTCAGTGGGAACGAGGTAACTCTCACTGTCTGTGCTGAAATGCATAGCTGTGTAAGAACGACTGGCCGGTGTCTCTAGAGTCCCTGGTGGCTTTTCAGAGTAGCTTTGTATTTTAGAGAGAGCTAAAATAAAGAATAGGAAACTTTGGAAGGCTGAGAAATACTTGGTGTTTCTGTTAGCACTGCCTGCCAGAGCAGCTGTCTTTATCCCATAGAGCAGAGACTTGGACAGAGATTCGGAGATTGCCCAGTTTCTTCACTCCACCCAGTATGAACCACGCATATCCAAGCGAGAGGTGTGGAGGGGTCACACTGTTTAGAATAGCTGTTGGAGAGTCAAGGGACCTAGATCTAAGTAGAGAGCAAGGGTTAAGATTGAGGAAATTGGCCCCAGAAGGAAGCCTGGAGGCCCAGTTGGGAGTAGCTACTAGGGTATGAAAAAGTCTAGAAAACTACTTTCCAGAAAACAGAATAAGGAAGCAGTTAATCTCAAAGACTCATTAAAATGTGTTTATCAGGATTTGAAGTTTATTTGAGTTTAAGTCTGGGAAAAAAGTTGGATCTAACATGAATCCACATATGGTTTTTTAAAATAAACAATGAAGTATCTGTATCTAATAATGTAGCCTGCAAAACATTACTGAGCCTCTAGGATACAGGCGAAGAGCTGCTTGGAGACTGTTCCAAGACTAGCTTTGGAGTGGGGTGTGCAGTAAACCCTGAACCCAGAGTAGTTTACAAAGTTCTCTGTGCAAATTCTTGCTTTCCCTGAGGCTAAATGTTCTTAGCTGTATCTGTAGGCTTGCAAGTTCCTGCTTAGCTTTGGCCGTTTTCTTTCGATGTAGGTCTCACACAAGCCCAAATCGCTCACTCATACTCAAGCTGCCTCGCTGCCATACGTGGCGCTCACAGCCTGGTCTGCCATAAACAAGGTCGGTGGCCTGAATGACAGGAACTGCGTGGGGAAACGGTAAGTGGTCGATGGCGAGCGAACAAGCATTGGCCGAAGGTCCTTTTCTCTCTGCTAGTTCTTGACGGCAGGTCTGCTCCTGCTGAGGTTCCCATCAGCTGCATGGGAGTCGTGCTAACACTTGATACATTTTATTTTAAAGCCTCATTCTCAGCTGAATCAAATGGGAATTAAAAGATGTATCGTTGGGATCTCTAGGAGTCAGAGTCTCCTATTTGAGGGCGTTTGAACTTTTTTCTTTACATATATGTGTACTGTATGTATGCCTGTGAGTTTATGTGCACCAGATGCATGCAAGTGTGTTGGCTGGAAGAAAGCATTAGATCTCTTGGAGCTGGAGTTACAGGAGCCACTCAGTGTGTGCCCTAAAAGGGAGCCTGTGTCCTCTGCAAGAGCACAGGCTAGCATAACAGCTGAGCCATCTCTTGAGCCCGGGGGCAGCATTTTCTATGTGAACCTCCTGAGACAAGGCCAGCTTTTGTGCGGCTCCTAGAAAGGGCGAGGGCCTTCTGCTATGTGTGAAGAGCGCGCCAAGCTGAGAGCCGTGCTTTCTGCGCTGGCCTGGGCCTGCTCACAGTTTGTAGATGTTAATGAACCTACGAAATGCTGTTGAATGTTCTTGAGTTTCCCTCGAGGTTGGTTCTGATGCTCTGGTGACTGGAATGAGCTGGCTTAGGTCAGCTATGATGCAGTGACAGTCCTGGGCTCAGTTGTCCTCGTCGTGCATGTCAGTCTCCTGTGAACAACCAGAGTCTGAGATGGACGGCAAGTTCAGGAGAGTGAGCTGTTCTGAGAGAGCGAGAGGGAGACCGCTCGTCCTTGGGACTTTTATTACAGCACAGTGCTACATTACCTGCTCTGTTATAAACGACAAGGCTCTATTTATTATTTTACCCAATCTATAAACCTAATCATGGTTGTGTCTGCAGAAGAGCAACCAGTGTGCAAGGAGCCTGTAGGACAGATAACCACAGCGGTTCTGACCCTGTGGAGCGGGGTCTTAGCTTCTCATTCACGTTCTGAGTCTGCTGCTTCATAGCTGGGTGACCTAGTCAGTCATTTCTCTGAGTTTTGTTTTAAAGATCAAATGAGATTATACATGTAAAGCTGGTGGCACTCAATAAATGGTGGCTTCTGCTATTAACAAGGACATAATAGTGTAGTTAGTATCTTAGAAAGTTGACATAGGGACCAGTGAACTGGCTCAGCAGATAAAGGTGCTTCAGCTGAGCCAATAGCTGGAGGTCATGAGAGAACACACCCCTCCCCAGTAATGTTAAATGTTAACATTTTTAACATAAGTGTTAAAAAGCTCTTTTACAAAGAAAGTTGGCAGTGAAAATCATGATTTTGTCTGTTTGTTGGTAGGAAAGTAGGTATTCTGGACCGATTAGTCACTGGAAGGTTGGGGAGAGCTACATGTAGTTAATACTGGAATAAAATAACACAGTTTATTTGTGTATGTGGGGCAGAGATGTGCACTCTCAGAGGGCAAGTTACTGGTTCCCTCCTTCCATCTCCTGAGCCCCCAAATGGAACTCAGGTCCCCAGGCTTGGTGGCAGGTGACTTTACTCACTGACCCCTCTTCCCAGCCCCATAGTTCTTTTCTTTATTTCTTATTACAAACAAGGCCTATGTCACCCTGCTTTCCCATTATGAAACATTGCACTTTAATGTGGGACCAATAAAGCATTGTATTTGTAGACATTTAGGCTTTATTTCTGAAAGCATTTTGAAGGCTGTTTGTCGGATGAGGTGCTACTATGCATCTCAGAATTAAAGGCAAATATTTATTCTAAAGGCCAACCTTCTTTTTCCAGTTTTCCTGGGTTGTCTGTTTCGCAGTTGCCATTCTGGTCAGACAAGGTTTAAATGGAATAGCTTGACCATGGGCTCTGTTCCTTTCTGACCTGCAGAGATCTTGCAGATGTTTAGAAGTCTGTTGGAGGCGTTATTGTTTTGATTGCTTTCCCTTAAGAACCCTGGGCTCACTGTGCCTGTTCGGCTGTGTCCATGGTATGGTTGCAGACCTCTTGGTTCTTTTGCTGGCTCGGAGCTCTTGGAGCTCTCGGAGGATGTTTTAGTATACTGTAAAAAACAAACAAACAAAAAAACAAACAACAACAAAAAACAATGTAGGGACAATGTCTTAGGGTTTCATTGCTGTGAACAGACACCATGACCATGGCAACTCTTATAAAGGACAACACTAAATTGGGGCTGGCTCACAGGTTCAGAAGTTCAGTCTATTATTGTTGTGACAGGAAGCATGGCAGTGTCCAGGCAGACATGGTGCTGGAAGAGCTGAGAATTCTATATCTTGATCTGAAGGCAGCCAGGAGGAGACCATGTACCACAATGGGTGTAGCTAGAACATATGAGACCTTACGCCCACCCCCACAGTGACGCACGTCCTCCAACAAGGCCACACCTACTCCAACAAGGCCACACCTCCTAATACTGCTACTCCCTATGGTTCAGGCATTCAAACACATGAGCCTGTGGGAGCCATACCTGTTCATCCTACCACAGACAGAAATTTAGCTGCTTTTCCTTAGATTTGTCACTATCAATGCCCAACTTGCTGTTCATTTATGGGTAATTATTTGGCTTACTGTTATTGTCTGTTAAAGCCTAGTACTGGGGTCTCAGAGCCCTGGGATCTCCTCTGTTCTCTGCTGTTACCTCACCAAATGGTCACATGCTGTTTGTGGTCTCTTTGCTGTTTCCTCTGAGTGTCTGAACATGAGATCCTAAGTTGTGAGAAGAGTTTGAGAAGTGGGTTCATTTTATGTCTTTCAGGGTCATTACATATTCTAAAAGTGTAAACAGAATTTAAATTATATTTTATTTAACTTACTTTGTGGGTGAGAGCATGTGCATACCACAGGGTGTGTGGAGTTCAGAGGACAATGTTTAGAAGTTGGTTCTTGCCACCACAGAGGTTCTGGCAACCAACTCGGTTTTCAGACTTAGTGACAAATGCTTTAACCCAATGGTCCATCTTGCTGGCTGCAGGGCCATTAAATAAAGATATTAGACTGTGTCTGTTAATTGATGTAGCCCCTGAGAATGGACCTGGAGTCAGTTCCTCAAGGAGCCTCAGTAATCCACATCAGAGACTTCCTGTGCGCAGACGGCCTGGTTCCCGGCCCCCTTCCCCTCCTAGAACAAAATGCTACAGAGTGACGGCTTTTAAACAGCAGAAGTGTATTCCTCACATTTCTGGAGTCTAGAAAGGCCAAGATCAAAGTACTTGATGTGGGAAGCGGGTGAACTTCTGGTAGGTGTACAGTCTTCACATGCTGGAAAGACCAAGATCCTTGGGAGGTCCTTCAGAGGGCTCCACCCACATGACCTAAAATACCGCTTGCACCTTCACCTGGAGTTCAGAGAGCAGTGTCAGAGTTTTGGAGGGACACATTATAAACATTGGAACTGTGGCCGTTGGTACTTGATGGTCCCAGAAATATCAGCTTGATGAAATTATTACATGTGAGTTACAGTAATAGCCTAACTCTAGCCTAATTACTTAGTTGTGACGATCACAAGAAGTGGAAGTACCTTAAAATACTGGGAATATGCATGTATGTGTGCATGTGTATGTGTGCATGCATGTGTGTACATGTGTGCGTGTATGTGTGCATGTGTGTGTGCCTGTGAGTGTGTGTGTGCTCATGTGTGCGTGTGTGTGTGTGTTGGAAACCTTGAGCCATACACATGTTCTTCCCCCTCAGACTCCAAGTTGTAAATTTGGTATACCTCATTTTTAAAATACGATACAATTTAATGGTTTTATTGATTGGTAGGGCTGTGGGCACACCTGAGTATCATGCTCTGCCTGAAATTCATCTCTTGCTGGGAAAATTGTAGTTCACTGTGTTTGGCAGAAGCAGTAAATAGTGTTAGAGGTTAAAGTATACCTGCCACACCAAATAAATTTCACTTTTGAATTGTGCCCACTTGAAACTCAATTCGTTGATAGAAGTACTTTGCAGGTTTTGGTGTTTTGGTTTGGTTTTTATTCTGAGATTAGGATCTTTGTCAGGTAATATAAATTAGGTGCCTCATTCTGTTTAAAGAATTAGGCTGAAATTTTCCAACATCCACTCCCCACCCCCTAATGTATGCTTACCTTGAAATTAGAATGTCTGCCTGGTGATCCCCCAGTTTCCTTCCTTGTTGTACCTTCAGGTGCCCGGCCTTCACTTTGTCACCCTTGTTTTTTTTTTTCACTCCACTTCTGCCCCTGCCAGCTTTCGGTTTTCATCCCCATCTGACCCTGACCTGCTTGCTTGGCTACTGGGGAGAGCAAGAAGAAAGCAAGCCCAGGAACTGTCTTGCTTTGGAACTGTGTGGCTTCACACAGGAAGAGAACCTGGTTGGAGGCCTGGGCCTGCTGTCTTTGAGGATTAGAGACTGTCACTCTTCACTGCATGGTGGCCCTCTCTGAGCTCACGGTCACTTGCAGCTTCCGTGTGAGGTCAAGTGCTCCATCCACTGATGCTCCTGCCTCTCCTCCGGGGACTGCACTTTCTTATCTCCCAATGAGCACCCTCCCTCACTTCTTTTGTTTAATTTTGCTGTTGTCTTCAGGGCTTCCACTGTCTTCTCTGTCTCCCAGGCTCAGCTCATTCACTGCCCGACAACCCTCTAAGTCTTGGTGATGCACAGGTCTGTATTTAACTGTAGCTTCTCTACTGAGCCCCAGCCAGCTCCCCACTTTGTAGCTTAACCATAACTTGTGGAAAATAAGCCTCCCAGTGGGTTCTTCCTCTGCATTTCGATTTTTTAAAGTTGTATTCACCTATGTATATGTGTGCCTGTGGGTGTCATAACATGCACGGGGAGGTCTTAGGACAACTCAAAAAAGTCAGTTCTCTCCTTCCACATGTGCATTCTGGGGATCACACTCAGAGCTTCTAGCCAGCATCTTCACCAGTTGGGCCCTCTCATAGACTCTTAAAGGAAAGGATTTGTGTGGGTTATGTTGGTGCACAGCATACACACATGTGCAGAGGGCAGAGGACAACTTTTGTTGGAATTGAGTTTTTCCTTCAGGTTCCATGGATCAGGCCCAGGTCCTCCACCTGCTGAGCCATCTTGCCAGTCTGAAGTAGGTTCTTCTTGTGTACTCTAGGCTGACTTTCAACATTTGTTCTTCTCCTCAGGCTCCTGAGTGTTGGGATTGTAAGCCTGCACTATTCCCCCTGGCTTGGGAGGCATTATTAAGCTGCGATAGCTAGCAAGAACTATGCAGAAATTCTTGGAATTCTATGCAGAAATGACTTGGAATCACAGATAATATTTCCCACTAAATCCAAAGCAAATGGACAGCAGTTCTTCGTATCCATGAAGGATAACTTCCAGCGGATTCTGAATCTCCAGATAAAACAGACTCATTTTATTGATGTGCTCTTGTAAAAGTTATTTCAATCTTAGACATCATTTAATTTTATAATTTTGAATTTTTTGTTTTGGGGCCACAGTTGAGGGTGGGTAATTAGAACCACAGAATGTGAAACCACAAATAGGAAGAGACCAGTGTGTCTCTAAGTCAACTTATCAGCCAAATCTAGTGTCCCTGGTAGAGGGGGAGGATGATGAGCCAGGAGAGGAGGGGGAGGAGACCTCCTGTCTTAGCTGATTGTGATTGGCATAGCTTAGTTTTGTTAAATTGTACAAAGCTCTGTGTGTGCAAATTTGCTGCCAGGGCTCCTTTGTGGGTGAAAGGCTCACTCTAACAATGAACCTGACAATTCATCCTGCTTTGAACATTCAGCTTCTCATATTTGTTACTGTCAGTAGCCCTCCCTTCAGTCTGCTTCTGAGTATGACCCAAGGAGCTCGTGATCCACCTGTTCCTAGGGCCTGTCCTATGGACGATCCATCTCAAGGTCCAGTTGAAATTCTGAATAATCTTAGGTAATAGAACTGTTGTTAGTCGGTATCTGAAGTTCTTGATCCATTATGGGTTAGAGGTAGTTACACTGGGCATTTACCAAAGCTTATAGGTAACTGTGTGTTCATGGGACAGTGGGTTTACATGTCAGATGTCTTAACTCATACATGAACTATTCTGTAAACTGGAAAATGTCAGTATGACTTACAGGGTTAGAAGGAAAGGAAGCCAGTCCAGGCTGGCTTAGTCTCATTCGGTTGCTTTGGTTTGTAACTGTATTATATCTCACTTAGTCAAAGTGTCTCATCCACGTCAGTAGGGAACTTAGCATAGTAAGTAAGCAGCGTGTTGTGCGAGGATAGGTTGGCTGCAGCGTCACCTGTCTCTGTCTCTCCACTCCTGCATTGAACAGTAGCTTGTGAAAACTCAAATGTGGGTGATCGTCAGTTCTTATTTCCTAATGGTCATTGTTTTTACCTGTAGAGAATGTAGCCGGACTTAATCTTTCTTTCTAAGGCATTAAGATCTAATAGGTGGTATTTTAATCTCTCGGGGAATCACGAAGCCTGGGTTAGAAAGCACGACATGAATCAGTGCCAAGATCTGTGTGTACATTTGCAGCCCAGGTTTCTTCAGGCCAAGACAGACAGAAACTTGAGGGTAAGTTCCTCCTTCTGGGTCCCTCCCACCCTGTGGCTCCCCTCGTGTGTGTGTGTGTGTGTGTGTGTGTGTGTGTGTGTGTGTGTTGTTTAAAGATGTATTTTATTTTTACTTGTGTTTGTGTCTGTGTGAATGTATGCCACATGTAGGAGAGCACTTATGGAAACCAGAAGTCTGATCTCCTTGAAGTAGAGTTATAGCAATTAAAAGCCACCTAACATGGGTGCTGGGAACTGAACTCAGGTCCTCTGGAAGAGCACCAAGTGTTCTTAACTGCTGAGCCATCTCTCCAAAGAAACCAGCGTTAAATCAGTACATTGTTGGCTTATTCAGAGAGACTTCAGACATTAGGCAGAAATGACAGAGCAAGTTAGGATTTAGAGTTTAAGAAAGCAATTATGGTAGCACATACCTGTAACCCCACTCTGGAGGCTGACATAGGATGGTCAGGAGTTCAAGACCAGCCTCAGTTACATAGCAAGTCTGAGACCAGCTGGGGCTCCCTAATACTCTGTCTCAACAACAAAGAGGAATGCCTAGCATTATAATAATCATTCCTGTTTTCCGGTGTTTTCAAGATCTGCCATTAGTTCAGTCTTCAGAATTTTTAGAGTAAGCTGTGGTCTACGAAGTGAGGGGCCAAGTATTAAAGACCTGGACAATCTTGAGTTACAATGTTCAGGGGCTTTTTCCTATAGAAGCCAGAGATTCTTAACCTGTGGGTTGTAACCCCTTTGGCAAACATCTGTCTCCAAAAATATTTACATTATGATTTATAATAGTAGCAAAATTACAGTGATGAAATAGCAATGAAAGCAGTTTTATGTTTGGGAGTCTCCACAACATGAACTGTCTCAAAGGCTGCGGCCACTGATAGAAAATAGCAAACAGCACAGTGCTTTCACCATGCCAAGGTTTCAACTTTGGTTGGGTGTGCATGTGGAGTATGATCACACAGCAAGCTAGGTAAGAAGATACTCCTGAGCGGCACCGAGAGACGGCTGCTTGTGAGTGAGTGTGCGTGCCATAGCCTATAGGTTAGCAACAGAGCATCAGCTGATTGCTGGCTTTTGCCTGCTGTTCTTTTAGAGATTGACTTTGTTTGAAAACAGAACAGTCCCTGCCTGACCCTACACAAAACTAAAGTTTGTGCTGCCAGAAAAATGTGCGTCCTCCCCCAGTGTCTTCAGCACTTCTTGAGTCTGCTTCTGGGCTCGTTTGCGCTTTGAGGGTGCCCTCAGGTGGTAGCGTTTGGAACTGACACTGGATGCAGAGCCTCACTCTACTGCCGAGCCCTCCTTTGTGAGATAATTTTGCTGTTTCATTTAGGAAGCGAGGCTGTTTCAGATTAAGGGTTATGGGGAAGAGATGAGCTGACAAGAAGGAAGGCAGAGACCTGTCTGGAAGTTGGACCCCAGGCAGCCATTATATGTGCTATCCTTTTAATCCTGTCGTCCAAGTGTGTCCTCCTTTATCTCCAACCCTTCTACAAAAGCAGACAAACCCAGCAGTAATGCTAATGCATTATCAGCAATGCGTTTCTCAGAATAATGGCCTCAGAGCTGCAGCTTCCATAGGCAAATGTCCTCAAGCCACCAGAAAGGGATTTTCCTAAACAGATAGCCTTATGACTCAAAAATCCCCAGTGCTAGACAAGTAAAGACTCGATAAAATGCCTGTCTTTTCTCTGTCCTGTATCGACTAAAGGAAAAGTGCGATGCTACTCAAAGGAGAATGTCTAATTTAGACAATCATCAAAAAGTCACGGTCACATATTTTGTGGGTAAATTATTGCTGAATGTCTGTATGAGAGGTGTTTTACTGTTGTTTACAGTGATTTGGTTTGAGACGGGTTCTCACTGAATCGTCCAGGCTGACCTTGAGCTCACAATCCTCCTGCCTCAGCCTCCTGAGTGCTGGGATTGCGGCGTGTCCCAGCATCTCAGCTGTGTGACAGCTCCCTTTGTCTTTCCCACACTATAGCATGGGGCTGAAGTGAGGAGCAGGTGGACATCTTCAGAGTGTCGCCTGTCCTTCACTAGGGATGCTTTTGAGATGAAAACCACTTGTAGAAGTAACATGATTTTCAAGGAGACTTCTTTTAATTATATTTAATGGTATTTCAAAGGGAACAGCTGGCTTGGAAATTATAGTCATAACTTTTAACACATAGCAGATGATAATAATCAGCCTCTGTGATTCGAGTGAGGGACAGGAAAGATGAAGTAGTAAGATTACAGGCAGGGTGAGTGTTCTAAGGCTCAGTGCACTGGTTAGCGGTAGGTGGCAAAATTCTATACTGTCTCATAGTGAAGACAGAAGGCCATAACTAGTAGTTATATAATGATAGTGGTAGACAGACGGCAGGCGCTCCCTCCACTTATCTCAGCAGCGTTTTCTGAGGGCACTCAGAGAATTTTCATGAAATAGCCTCCATAATAGTTAATATAGTATCAGATACCAGACAACCATTGTGCAGTGTCCTTCCACCTCTACTGGGAGCACAGCGTCCTGCAGTCCAATACAATGATCCAGGTGTTTGAGACCACAAAGTCCAAGTTCTCTGTCTCTCTCTCAGTCTCCCTCCCTCTCTCTCCCCACCTCTGTGTGTGTGTGTGTGTGCACGTTCCATAGCACACGTATGGAGGCAGACAACAACTTCTAGGTGTTTGTTCTGCCCCCCCCCCCCCCCCCGTGGGTGCCGATGGTTGATCTCAGGTGGTCAGACTTTCACTTTAAGCTCTTTTACCCACTGAGCCATCGTGCCTGCCTGATGCCGGGAGTTTTGGCTACGCTTTCAGATCACAGACTTGTTTGGGAAGTGGATGGTGGCTCTGTACCCTTCTCTGACTACGCACACCTAGCCTTGCATTACATTTAAGGGAGTCACACATGTAGAGGGTCAGGATCTCTCCCTCCCGTCTTATCTCTGCCTCTCTCTCCATGGACTTCAGGCTAAGTCGTCGTCTCCCCCAGCCCAGGTCTCAAGTGGCAGCAGGGCCACTGCGTAGCTGTGGTAAGAGCCTAGAGCCCAGGATGCTTGTGCTGACAGGACACAGTCGTTGGCTTCCACAGGACATCATACGGAGGATGAGTGTGTCTGTAACACTTGATGAACTTAGCAAGACGTGCCTGAACACGAGGTGTCCCTCCGCCTTGGCAGGAATGTGCTCAGGAATGTGACTTCTGAGAGAACCACATTGAGAGGTTTCCTCTTTACACACAAGTGTGCTAGCTTTAGCCTAGAATAATTAATTGTGAAGTGGAGGTTACAAAGCACCATCCAAGCTACCTGCAGAAGTAAATTGCTGGTCTGGGAGTGTTTTGTGTTCTCAGTTAAGAGTTTGCAAAAGTTTTCATTTTAACTATCTGCAGCTTCTTGGTGAAATCTGTGTAGTTTGCCTTGGGAAGGAGGATGACTTTATTTGCTGTGGGGATTGCTTGTTACTGTGGAAGTTTCCTCTTTAGAAGTCCTGTTCATCAGGTGTGCCTGCCCAGTGTCTCACCGCTTGCCTTTTCTTCTGTTGCAGTGCGCTAATCTTGGGTGCGTCAGGTGGAGTTGGTACTTTTGCGATACAGGTAAAAGGATTTCTTAATCTTGTGACTAGGAAAATTTTTGTTTATTATATGAATTTATAAATTCATATATTATAAATTACTCTCCTCAAAAGCCGAGTCTGGTGTGCTGTCTAGTTTTGTTAACTTAACACCAACTATAGTTACCTGGGAAGAGGGAATATCTATCAAACCGGCTTATGAGCATGTTCATCGGGCATTTTTTGATTAATGGTCAATGTGGGAGGGCCAGCCCACTGTGGATGCTGCCACACCAGGACAGGTGGTCCTGAGTTGTATAAAGAAAGCAGGCTGACCAAGCCATGGAAACCCAGCCAGTGAGCAGCGCTCCTCCGTGGCCTCTGCTTCAGTGTGTGCCTTGAGTTTCTGCCCTGCCTTCCTCTCTAATGCACTGGCGTCTGTAAGGTGAGATACTGGACTCCCCAGATTGGGTTGGGTCAGTTTTAACACAGTAACAAAAAGCTCGGGCATCTAGGAAACGCCTTTTAATATCAGTGACCTGAATGAGCATACCTAATAATTAAAGGAGACACTAGCCTCTCCAGTAGTTTCACATGGAAAAGTTAAAACAGTTAAAGAGTAAAAACAATTGAGCGTGTGGAGCAAAGCCCTTTGGGAGGAAGACCATGGTGGTCGTAGAGACTAGTTTGCAGTAAGCAGCATATGCCAAAAGCTACTGCTGTTTGCAGTCAAGAATGTTGCAGGCTTTTTGTAGAAATTAATACGCTGATTCTAAACTATACAGGGAACTGCGGTAGCCAGAATATCATTTAAAAAGCTAGTGCACTTTCAAAGTGATCTGTGCATTCAGTGTAAAGCCAGTAAAAAGGTCAACTACCTTTTCTCCATATGTGGCAAGTTTATCCTGAAATGTACATACAATTGCAAGGTAACACACATAGCCAAATTTTTGAAAAGGAATAAAATTATTCCAGATTTCCAAACCTCAAACTTATTATTAAGCTAGAGTAATCAAATTATTGGGATAGTGGCATAAGATGGCTCGCTCTCCTCCTCCTCTCTCCTTCTGCCTCCCCCCCCCTTTGTGTGTGTGTGTGGAGGGAGGGAGGGATTGAGAGAGGGAGGGAAGGAGAGAGAGACAGACAGACAGATAGACAAAGAGAGACAGAGAGAGAGAGAGAGAGAGAGAGAGAGAGAGAGAGAGAGAGAGACCGAGCACATGATGGAAAAGAGTCAAATATCCGGAGACAGATCTATACGTATATAGTCAGATTGCTGTTTAAAGTGTCTGTGTCTGTGTGAGAGTGTGCCATGTGTGTACAGGTGTCCGATGTGAGAGTGTGCCATGTGTGTACAGGTGTCCGAGAGGCCAGAAGAGGCCATTAGACCCTGAGGTTGGAGTGACAGTGTTATGAGCTGGTGCCTGATGAAGGGTCCCGTGGGGGAGCAGCCAGAGCTTTTAACTTGGGAGCCGTGTCTCCAGCCCCATCACCTGATCTTTAACAAGGAATGGCAAAATCATTACGTGAGAGAAAGTGTCCTTCTAACAGATGATAAGACAATTTGATGTCCACATACAGAGGAAGCAAATTGGACCCACATGATACACAAAAATAATTCAAGGTGAATCAAAGATTAAACATAAGAGCACTAACCAGAAAACTTTTAGAAAAAACAGCTATAAATATTCATTACTTTAAATTTGGCAGCACATTCTTAGATGTGACACTAAAAATATAAGCAAGTAAGTTGAACTTTATCAAGTTAAAAATCTTGATACATCAAAGGGCACTATCAGGGAATGAGAAGAAAAGCAGCCCACGTGCCTTAGGCACGTTCCCTGTGCCTGTGACAGGAGAAAGGACCTGTTCTGGCTCACAGTCCCAGGATGCAGTCCACGTGTCAGGGGAGGCATGGCAGCAGTCTTGGGGCAGCCGATCTTACCCCTGCAGCCAGGAAGCAGAGAGCCATGGACGCTGGTGCTCAGCCAGCTCTCCTTTCTCTGCAGTCTGGGACCACAGCCCAGGAAACGGGGCTGCTCTCGAGACTCCCCACCTCAGTTATCTACCTGATGTAAATAATCCCTCACAGGCGTGCTCAGAGGCTTGTCCAGGCGAATTCAGATCCTGATAAGTTATCAGTTAGTATTAACCATCATACAATGGAGAGTATTTACAAGTTATTAATCCAAAATGGGTTTGATCTCCATACTACAGAACCCATGCTTGAACAACAAAAAGACAGTACCACTTTTAAACCAGAAAAGGTGCCAACCGTGGTGGTAAATGCTTGTAATCCAGCACTTGGAAGGTTGAGACAGGAGATCTTTATATGGCCCAGCCAAGGCTACATAGTGAGATCCTGTGTTAAGGAAACAAAGCACAATGAAGCACATTATTACTTACAGTTAAGTACACTAATAAAAAACTTGAGAAAAGGGCTGGAGAGATGGCTCAGCGGTTAAGAGCACACCGTCTGCTCTTCCAGAGGTCCTGAGTTCAATACCCAGCAACCACATGGTGGCTCACAACCATCTGTGATGGGACCTGATGCCCTCTTCTGGTGTGTGTGAAGAGAGCTACACTGTACTTCTATACATGAAATAAATAAATAGATAAATAAATAAATCTTTAAAAAACAACAACAACAACAAAAAAAAAAAACCATGGGAAAAACTGAGTAGACTATTGTCTATGGCCTGTAAGTTTCTGAGAAGCCGCCGAACGTTCCTCCTTTGGGAACTATCACTCAAAACTACGATGAGATTGTGTTGAGCACAGCAGGAAGGTCCTTGTCTCCACAGATCTCCAGAGAAGCCAGGAGTGTTAAGCACACAGGATTGTCTTTCTAATAGGAAAGTGAAAGACCTGTTTTTCCACAGAAAGCAGAGAACTGGAAGTGGTTAACAGCCTGGTGATCTGTTATCTGTTGGCCAGGCCGTATCAAGCTCCTACAGCCAGGACCAACGGTGGCTGTGACTGGTGATCTAAATGACCCTTACTGCCAGGGAGTCCCCCAGCTCCACAGCCTAGGAGTCTAAATGACCCTTTGTTATCTGGGTGCTGCACACACGGCCTACACTCACGTGTCCACAGACGTGTACCTACATCTAGAGAATCTTTTAGTTTTCTGTTGTGAAATATAACTCAAAAGAAGTATAAGTGATAGAAATGTATAGTCAACAATTATCACAAAGCAAACATGACAGGCATGAGCTGTATTCTAATCAGTAGATATTCTGGAGAAGGGTTCTAGGGATTGGACTCAGCCTCGGCATGCCGAGCTCTGCCCCCACCGCAGTCAGTCCTCAGCCTCAGTCTCCTACTGAATGTGGTTGCGTGTATAGATGTGGGAAACTTCTTTCATGGAGGACGCAGAGCCTCTTAGAGAAGTGGGACGTCACAGAGGGAGCGCAGTGTGGGAGTGAGCACAGTGGGGACACTGTCAAACAGTGTCGGAGTTGGGAGCCATCTTACAGACTGCCAAAGATGTGACAGTTTCAGCTTCTGTAAAGATAATTATGGTAGCCTGAGTCCATATAGAGACATTTAAATTCATAAGTTTATAATTTTTTCAAAAAGTAATTAATTTTGGAATGTTATGAGGAATAAGTTATAAATTGATAAAGGGAAATAAATATTCCTCTCATCACATCACTCCCATTTTATATGAAATGTATGACTGACCATATCATATTTGAAGGGAGGCATCCCTGAAAAGGGATGGCATTTGAACATCTCTACTTGACAGTCCTCAGTGGATAGACATATGTCCTGAGCCTGGCAGCCTGCTGAAGTCTCTAGCCTTGTCAAATACCGTGCAGGGTTTTCTATAGAGATTGAAACCCAGCCTTGTCCAGTCTTCAGAACGCAGAGGACACAGCACCATGCAGAACCGACCTCTGTGCAGTCAGAAGCTCCACACTATAGAGCAGCTCTGCAGGTCAAATGGCCTAGATTCTTCCATGATAAATTATAAGAGAACAAAGAGATAGAACAGTATCCTGTGATTGAGAAGAGGCTTTTCCCCTACAGTTTAAAAATGATCACAACCAAATTAATTATGCCTCAGGAGTGAATATTTGGATGACATTTTTAAAATTCTAGGAATTGATTACTGTAAAAAATCAAGATAAAGGTGACTTAAAAAGGAGATATTTGAAAAAAAAAAAGATATTTGGAAGAGGGCTGTGTACTGAGACAGGACACAAGAAAAACCTTTGGCTCCTAGTGTTCTGTTTCTTTATCCAAGTTGTATCTGCCTTCTACGAACTTTCCGTATTCAAACTTCGTTTGACATGAAAACTTCCTCACTAAACTTCTTAGTAAAGAAAACTAGTTAGTGCAGTGGGTTAGGAGAAGCTAGGTGTTAAGGGACAAAGATCTGAACTGTTAGATCGTCTTCCTGAGCAGTTACTGCTGTTTAAACAGAACAGGGGGCAGGCTGGCTGGCTCGGCCATTTGGAGTGTTGGCTGCTCTTCATAGACTGGGGGTTGTTTCCCTGCACCCTCATGGCAGCTCACAATTGTCTGTAACTCCAGTCTCAGGGTCCAGTGCACCTTCTGGTCTGTGTGGGCAGCAGGTATGGGTGTGATACACACATGGCAAGCATTCATATGTATAAAACAAGTACAAATAAATCCTTAAGAAGATGCAGTATCTGCACTATTAGCACATTTCCTTTTCCTCGGCAATGTCTCGTGTAGATTTTGGGGAAAGGGTGGCCATGATGAGTTTTCATTAGATTCCACACCTCACGTATTTGACTCTGGACTTGCTGTTGAGAGCAACAGATTCATTTACTCATGAGGCCCTGTCTACAACCCACACACATAAAAATTATATGTTAGAGTTCCTAAGCGGCTCAGTTTCCTCAGATTTTCAGGTTATATGAATCCTTGGGAGATATTTTTGTTGTTGTTGACTTGAGATAGGATCTCATGCATCGTAGGCTGACCCTAAATACCCTGTATAGTTAAGGATGACCTGGAATTTCTGATCCTTTGACTCTGTACCCCAAAGTATTGGGATTGCATGTGTATGTCACCATACTTACTTTGATCCATAACTATTAATATCAAAATTTCTTGATAGATTTCAAGTATCTTGCCTGCTAATAGACTGAAACTCGTCAGTCCCCTGACAGCTCTGTGAACCTGATATCATAGAGAAAGTATATCAGATATGGAGGGCAATTTCAGATACTTAAAGCTGAATAACATTACAGTTATGTATTCTTTTATTTAAGTATATCTTTAACTATGCTGTATGCATTTTAAAAACATTTATCTAGACCTTCTTACTCTTAAGGGAGAGGACCCAATTCATGTTATAAAGCTAAAGTGTCCATATTTTCTTAGTTATCTAGCATCTGAGAGCTGACTGCTGTGTGTTTGTGGGTGTGCATCTGCGTGTGCATGCATGCGGAGGCCAGAGCTGACACTGTCTCTTCCATCACTCACCGTTTGTACTTAAGGCAGTGTCTGCTACTTGAACCTGGAACTCATTGATTTTGCTAGACTAGCTGGCTGAAAAGCTCCAGGGATATTGCTATCTCTGCCTCCCCAGCACTGGCTCTATGGGCATATACTACAGTGCCTGACCTTTTACATGGGTGCTGGGGATCTGAACTCAGGTGTTTGTGCTTGTCTAGCAGGCACTGTGCCATCTGGTTGTCATCGCAGCCCCAGATGTGCTGCCTGACTCCACACAATCTGGTTATGCAGATGAAGAGGAGTCGCAATTTTGTGTTCCGGGTGCTTGTCAGATAGGAAGTGTGTGGACATGTGCTTTCTCTTTTCTCTGCCGTTTGCCCTTTAGCATTGAAGGTGTGAAAGCTGAAGCTTGTGATTCTCCTGTTTTCTCTGATCCTAGTAGGGCACGTCATAAACATCAAGCCTGAGGTCTAGTGGGTTATCTTGACAAACATTTGTACCATAGCTAGCAGGTAGCGTCCTGGAGTTCTAGTTAAGGGGGGACTTAAAAGTTCTCTAGAGATTACACTCAGATGAGTGTACACCAGGGACCAGTGTTTTCTTTTTAAAAATGCAGTGTTTTCTCTTTACCCTCTTCTCTCCCTCCCCTTGGCAGGTAATGAAAGTATGGGGTGCCCATGTGACGGCAGTTTGCTCGAAAGATGCCAGCGAGCTTGTAAGGAAGCTCGGAGCAGACGAAGTCATTGATTACACGCTGGGAAGTGTGGAAGAGCAACTGAAGTCTCTAAAACTGTAAGTCGTAGAGCAGTGTCCTGTGGGGACGGAGGCACAGGACCGCTGAGTGTGCAGGTCTGGGGGATTGGTAGCTTCTGGTCATGTTGCAGTCTTTTAGAAGAGTCTAAAAGCATTCCTGTCCTTTGGATTCATTCTACATAGTATGTACTTTGGAAGTTACTTTTTATCCACGGTCTGATGGATGGATGAACCAGCTTTTGTCGCTGGCTTATAAGAAGTCTGAAGGCAGTACTGAGAAGTGCAGTCCTTCTGTGGCATCATGACAGGAAGAACAGAGAGGCGGACATAAACCACATGATTACTACTAAACACAGTCTCAGTGTTTCGGCCCAGTGAGGACATAAGAAAGAAACAGTATGAGAAGAAATGCTGGCAGGAGCAGTGTGGTGTGTGCCGAATGCCAGAAAGCCCGCCTGTGGTTTGGCCTAAGATACCAGATAGGGCGGACCTGGGAACTCTCTCAAGCCCTGTTGCTCTTGCCTGTGGTCTGTCTGATAAACTGAAGCTGAAGCTACAGCTCACAAGTATTTGGCTACAATTTCAGAGGTTCTTCTTTCTTTTTAAAAAAGTCCATTTATAGAAGCCAATTATTTTTGGCCATACTGACTAGAAGTCTAATTTTAAAGGTTGAGAGCAAAACAAGATGCTCCCCTCTGCACTGCTCCCTTCTGTAGTGCTCCCCTCTGCAGTGCTCCCCTCTGCAGCACTCCCCTCTGCAGTGCTCCCAGAGCAGCCAGCTAACGCTTTATGCATTCTGCCCTTTATGAAGCTTCACTGGTTGCCAGGCACTGTTCTAGACACAGACATACCTACCTCCTCCTTCATAGAGTGAACGCTCCATTTGCAGGATTTTAGTGACTAGTGCTTGCCTTAGTCAGGGTTACTGTTGCTGTGGAGGAACACCATGACCAAAGCAACTTGGGGAGAAAAGGACTTATTTGGCTTACACTACATCACTGTTCTTCATCAAAGTTAAGTCAGGACAGGAACTCAAACAGGGCAGGAACCTGGAGGCAGAGGCTCTGGGGGAGTGTGCTTACGAGCAGTCACTAATTAAGAAAATGCCCTCTGGGCCCACCTACAACCCAGTCTCTGTAGGGATTTTCTCAGTGGAGTGTCCCTCTTCTCTGATTATTCTAGCTCGTGTAAAGTCGACCTAAGACTAGCCAACACACACAGACTCCTTGTCAGCTTGATACACAGACATACCACTGACAAGATACAGCCTTTCCTTTCTCATTGTCCCCAATATCACATTAATAAAGATATCACAATATAAAACATTTTACAAACTATTGAAAAGTCTCAGCTTTACAAATTCAAACACTTTGAAAGTTGTCTCTTTAAAAATACCTAGTCTCTTAAAATCTAAAAGTTCGTAAAATTCCAACCCTCCTCCTCCTCCTCCTCCTCCTCCTCCTCCTCCTCCTCCTCCTCCTCCTTCTTCTCTCTCTCTCTCTCTCTCTCTCTCTCTCTCTCTCTCTCTCTCTCTCAGGGGCTTGGGTCACTGCTTTGGCCCCACCGTCTGCAGCACACACACTTGTCTCTTCTAAGCTGGGCAGGATCCAGTCCACTGCTGCTGCTGGTCTTGGTGCTCATGCCATGGTCCTGGCATCCCCAAACTGCCGGGTGCTCTGCTGCAGCTGGGCTGCACATTCACCAGTAGCCTTTCCTGTACTTTCTTCACGGTGCTGAGCCTCAGCTTCTCTTTATGACTCCTCAGTCCTGGGCCTTCATCTGCTACTGAGGCTGCGTCTTCACCGATGGCCTCCCATGGCCTCTCACAGTGCTAAGCCTCAGCTGCTCTCCATGACACCTTCATGCCTTCAAAACCAGTACCACCTGGGTGACTGTTGCATATTATAAAGTTTGGCTGCCAGCGTGAGGTATGACTGTGGCCACTTCAAACATGGCATCTGTGGGCTGACTCTGAGGAAATATTTCCTAAAGTATTTCACTTCAGTGATGGTGGTCTCTTCTTAGTCAGTGCTAATAGCTTAGCTCTATTGACCGGCATCAGTTGTCCCAGTGAAGCAAAGGTTTTACTTCAGAGGTTCTGGTCTCTTTTTAATCACAGCCTATATTCTTCAGCTTTGATTCTCAGTTCAAAATAGCAGATAGCCATGACAGAGTCTTTAAGGGATTCTCGGACTTCCCTCTAGAACTTCACAAGCCAGGCCCCATCGTCTGCATTGCTTTCAACATCTTTTCTCCCAGGCTTCCAAAGAACAGTTCACCAAGCTTTGAACACCCAATGGCTTTTCTCACCCAAAGTCCCAAAATCCTTCCACAAGCCCTGCCCAAAGCAGCATGGTAAGGTCTGTCACAGCCATACTTCACGATCCTGGTACCAGTTTGTCCTAGTTAGACTTTCTATTGCTGTGGTGAAACATCATGATCAATGTAACCTGAGGAAGAAAGGGTTTATTTGGGTTATGTCTCCATATCACTGTTCATCATTGAAGAAAGTCAGGATAGTGTAGAAGTTAGGTCTGGTGCTACCTCCCAGCCCAGTGTTCCCAGAAAAAGACTCAGACTCAAAATATATTTATAAATACCTTGGCCATATACGTAGGCTCTTGTCTGACTAGATCATAACTAAAGATAACCCATTTACTCTAGTCTACATTCTGCCACATGGCTCAGGTTCCATGCATCCATCTAGGTACGGCTTCCCCTGGGAATCTTCCACACCTCTCTTCCCTATCAATCACTAATTAAGAAAATGCCCTATAGGCTTGCCTACAGCTGATCTTATGGAGGCATTTTCTCAGTCGAGCTGCTTTCCTCTCTGATGACACTAGCTGTGTCTGTCCAGCATGGTACTGTGTGGAACACTGAATCGGGGAAAGGGAGAACAACTGACTAGGGAGGGGGTGGTCACAGTGGGCAGAAAAAGAATCTGCAGAGGCTTCAGTTAAGCTGCTCTTGTTCTTGACTTCTGTCTCCACCTGGTGCTATATAGTATTTGATTCATTGTGTGTGTGCATGCGCGTTCATTCATTCATGGGCCTAGGTGGAGGACAGAAGAGGGTGTCATATATTCCCCTCTGTCACTTTCCACCTGTTCCTTTGAGGCAGGATCTCTCCCTCCACCTGGGATTCATGTTTTCTTGGCTAGACTGTAAGCCAGCAAGCACTAGTGATCTTCCTGCTTGAACCAGATGCTATCCTGTTAAACAGTGCTGGAATCCAAACTCTGTCCTCAGGATGGTGTAGCAAATACTCTTAAGCACCAGACCATCTCTCAAGCTCTTTCTTTAATTATTGAGGGAATCTAGAAGAACGGTTGTTCTTTTTTGAAGCAAAAGTACATGTGAAGCTCCTGTGTCAAGAACATATGTAATGTGATTGAGAAATCAGAGCTAAGTATCTGAGTGTCAGGGTAAATCATGAACCATGGTCTCTAAGGATTGGCTTCTGGATAGCGGTAGTTTAAGTTGATCTCCTATTTTCTGCTGTTGGTAAGACCAGCATGACCCAAAGGCCATAGCCAACCTGTTCTCCTCTGTTGGCCTTTAATTGTATCTATGTTTGTGATTCATTTCCAGAAGAGAACCCGACAGCCAGAATGCTGAGGGACACTTAGTCTGGCCTCTCAGATCAGTGTGACAGTCCCCTCAGCTTCTCTGGCAAGAGCATTGCTGGTTGTACTTTTCCAGTAGGGGCTTTTTTGGCTTATAAATGCAGGCCTTTACCTTTCCTTCCTCCTCTATCCTTCCTTCCCCTCCCTCTTCTTATCTCTTTCTTTCCTCTTTCTTCCTCTTCCTTCAATAATGTCTTTTCTGTTGCTGTGAAGAGACACCATGACCAAGGCAACATATAAACCAAAGCATTTAATTACATCAACAACCATATGTGTGTGTGTGTGTGTGTGTGGAGAGAGAGAGAGAGAGAGAGAGAGAGAGAGAGAGAGAGAGAGAGAGAACGCATTCACTAACTGGGAATGGCGTGGGCTTTTGAAACCTCAAAGCTCACCCCCAGTGGTATATCTCCATTAAGGCCACACCTCCTAATTGGTCCCCAAAATTCCAACCAACTGGGAACAAATCATTGAAATATATGAGCATGCTGGGGCCATTGTCATTCAAACCAGCACAGACAGCTTAGTTGAAGTTAATCCTTACAATTATAACCTCTGTCTAGAGGTTGAACTCTGACTCTGTCTGTAGTAAACTTGTGACTTCTCCAAGTAGCAACTTTCTTGATACTTGAATCTTAGAAATTTTACAGCAAGAGATTGAACTCTCTTTCTAATCCAATTATACCGTGGTCGAGAAAGCAGAGGTGGGGCCTTATGGATGTTTTGTTAGCTTAAGGTCATGCCATTAATCAATCATTCCTGGCATAACTGAGCCTACAGCGTGTCTCCAGGCTTCTTTTCAGTTTGCCCATTTCACAACAGCAGTTTTAAGTTTACCACAGCTTCAGTAGCATCATACAATGCATTAGGAACAGAGTGGACACTCTCCGAATGAGAGGCGTGGTCCTCTGGTAAGGTCACTCCTGCCTTGCACAGCCTTTAATTTTTGTGTCTGTAGTTGAATCCCATGAAAGACTTAGTACTCTTGAAGCTGGCCAGAGCCAGTTTAGAAGCTTTGATGTTTGACTTCCTCCAGATCAATTTGGAAGGGAAAACTTTACCCAAGAGGAATTCTCAGTTGATTTGTTTAGTTTATACACACACATTTTCTAAACAGAACTTTGGTTTTGAAAGTACTTAAAAGCTTTCATGGTTTTCTCTCCCTTCTGAGCATGGTTTAATGATTACAGCAGTGTTAGGTTAGATTTAGAGATCTGAATATCTGTCAGTTCTGTGAAATCTATTATGTCACTCTGGGGTTGGAGCACGTCAGAGTAACGCTGAAGGCTGAGAGGAGGGTGTTGGTTTTTCTCTTTTCTTTCTTTTTATTCTTTTGTGCATTATCTTGATGCTATATATAAAACATACAAAAAGAACATTCCAGAAGATAAAGAGGACACATTTCTAATGAGTCATTTTTACGGGCAAACACTTTGAGTTTGAGTATACTTCTCTTTCAAGTAGTCATGTATACTGAAAAACACACTGCTGCTATTGGAACCCGGCTCTGTGGTCTTCACAGTGATGGCAGGGTCCCTCAGGCCAGACAGCCTCAGCTCTTCAGGGACTGTGTGGGACCCAGATCACCTGGCTCAGACCCACTTGCTTAAGGGGCATCTGCCCCTCCGTGGGAAGTACAGTGCACATGGTTTGTGAGCTGTCACTGAATACCCCGTGTAGCCAGCTGCAAATGGACTAGAGAGGATCCGTGTCCTGAGTAGACTGGCGGAGTGTTTCTATTTAATCCTTTCCCTCCAGGTTTGACTTTATCCTTGATAATGTTGGTGGATCTACTGAAACATGGGCTCTCAATTTTCTCAAGAAGTGGTCAGGAGCCACCTATGTGACTCTGGTGACTCCTTTCCTCCTGAACATGGACCGACTGGGCATTGCTGATGGCATGTTGCAGACCGGAGTCACCGTGGGTACAAAGGCATTGAAGGTAGGAAGGCAATCCTGATTGGTGGGAGTCAACAGGGGCCTGTTGGTTTGCCACTTGGCCCCTCTTCTCTCAGAGCCAGCCGACCACAGGGGCTGCCAGCATGCTCTCTGGACTCAAACAGCTGGGTTCAGATTCTGACCTCTGTGTAGTAACTGTGTGACCCTGAGCATGTTCCTTACTGTTTTTAAGCCCAGTGTCTGCCCATAAGGTGAGGTTGCTAATCTATGTACTTTACTGTGTTCTGTGAGCACTGACTAAGACAGTCCACATGACGAGCGTAGCACAAGACCCTGGACAGAAAGGCTTTTATTCATGCAGTCTGGTGAACTGTTATTACTTCTCTTGATTCCATGGGATACACCTTCTGCTTCCTTCCTGCCTGTACCTAAAGCTTTGCTTTCTCAGCAGCCTGAGAGCATGCGCAGCCTTGTACATAAAGGCAGAGACTTTACCGAGGCAGTTTCTGGCTGCCGCACTCATGGCAACAGTGGGATATATGTCTGGTTCCCAGGCAGAGGCCCTCGAACCTTTAGAGGTCTGTGGGGTACACAGCCTTAAGGACATTGTTGTTTTACTTCAGCAGCTGTGAAGGCTGACAGTCTCCTGCCTTTGCTGGCATTGTCTCTCCTGTCCCCACACTGCTTGTCTCTAGTGAATTACTGTTGGCGTGACGGGAGGTTGGGGGACTTTAGGTCAGTCAGGTTGACTGTATCGACAGGTCACTATGTCTTGGAATGTGTGATGCTCTAACGGCCAAACTGAATGCCTCCAGGGAGTGGTAGGCCTTGGAAATCAGTGCACATCACCTCTGCTACAGGAATGAGAGTAGGGCTTAAGTGTCCCTCTCTACTGAATGCCGTTACTTCTTGTCACCACAGAGGGTACAGAGGCTGATAAAATTTCAAGTTGTAAATTAGGGTAATTCTAGGGTATTGAATTAGAGGTGAAATGGTATACATGATAAAAGAAAATGAAGATAAAGATAAATTTTTTTTGCTTTTTTTTTGAGACAGGGTTTCTGTGTAGTCCTTGTTGTCTTGGAACTCACTCTATAGACCAGGCTGGCCTTGAACTCCTAGAGGTCTATCTTAAAGATGTGTGCCACCACCACCCAGAATGTTATTTTCTTAATTAGACTAGATAGTTCAGATTCAAGGCCCTCAAAGTAAAAGCTTGTTCATGGGTGGACTTAGCCAGCTTCACCGTGTGGACTTAGCCAGCTTCACCGTGTGGACTTAGCCAGCTTCACCGTGTGGACTTAGCCGGCTTTACCGTGTGGAGTTAGCCGGCTTCACCGTGTGGACTTAGCCGACTTCACTGTGTGGCTGGTTTTAGCTTTCTTCCCTTTCCTTCTATTGTTTTCTTTTCATTTTTCTGCATGTTTTTTTTAATGAGTTGCTAGAGATTGAACTTGGCCTCACCCATGTTGAGCAAGAAGTGCCATTGAGTCACACCCTGGCCCTTGAGATGGCTTTTTTGTTTTGTTTTCTTTTTAGATGGGGTTTCATTATGGAAGCTAGGCTTACCTGAAACTTGTGATCCTCCTGCCTCCACCTCCTAAGTGCTTGGATGGCAGATGTGAGCCACTGTGCTCAGCCTTTAGCTGCTACTTTCTAACAGTTATTATCTGTATCTTATGTGTGTGTGTATTTCCTGCATGTATGTATGTATACTGTGTGTATCCCCATTGCCGTTAGAGACGAGAGGAGAAGGCTGGTCGATCTCTTGGGACTGGTGTTGAGGACGATCGTAAGCTACCATGTCGGTATTGGGAACCAGAGCCAGACCCTCTGCCAGGACAGCGAGTGCTGAGCCAGCTCTAGCCCTCTTTAGTTATGCTAAAGATAAACGTGGGCACCATTTAGATTTAGAAATTAAGACTTTGGTTTCTTAAATTCCAAGGACTCACCTTGTTAGAGGTAGTACAGAGTGACAAGATGACTCGTTAACCTGACACATGCACGGTGCAGAGGTGAACAGAGTGGTCGCTGAGTTACTTCCCTTCATTCAGACCCTGTCCAGAAGCAATTTAAGGAAAACCATAAGTAGCTGTTGGCAGAGAAGGAATCTTAACTGTTCTTTGTTTCAAAACTTGGATTTCCAGACTTTAAAAGGCAAGCTTAGCCTGTGTGTAAGACTTCATAGTTACATGGAAAGACCTTATAAATTAACCTCCAAAGTTGTCCTTTGAGAGCGCAGCGACTCCTCTCTCTCTCTCTCTCCCCTCTCACTGGAAAGATGATAGTTCTCAGTGTCCTAAAAGCGCACGGTTAATGCCTGATCGTCACACTTCTAACTCTGACCTGCTCTGCTTTACCTTCTCAGCCGCAGTGGCCTGGGAAGACCCATGCAGACATCTTCTAGCAGAACATGAAACTGTGCTGTTGCAAATCAAGTGGTTGGCTTTGCAGAGGAACGTGTTGTGAGGGGCTTCAGATGTGGCAGTTGTGACCATTTTAGTTCCATTTTATTACCTTGAACAGTTACCAGAATGTTTTCACTGTGGTCCCGGAAGCCATGGCAGACCTTAGGAGAATCAGCTGAACAGGTCTCCTGTGGTTGTCATTTACTGGGTAGGCCTTGTGCTGAGGACAGCTTGGCATATCAGTGACTAGCTATATACACTGAGACAGAGCCTTTAACTGTTAGCTTTTTCATGACCTGTGCATTCGGTTGTATGACTCCATGTGTGGACATGACCCGCAGCGTAGGAAGCCCTGCTCTAGAACAGCTGTGATCAGATAGACTCCCTGTCCTCCTTGGTCGCATGGCAGAGCCTGAGCTGAGGGACTTTGCAGTTGCTTGTAGGAGCAGGTAGGGCAGCGCTGTGGTACTGAGTGTCCTTGTCCACCTCTGAGGACTCAGGTCACACAGAGATGTCTGAGAGCTTGGCTTACCTCACCTTGATAGTGTTTCCCTCAGCTCCTGCATAAAGGCAGCACTGTTCGAATGTAGCATGGGCCGCACGATGAGACCCTGTCTCAACGGTGAAAAGAATGACAGTTGTAAGTGGGCACACAGGTGGAGTGGAATCTTCTCTGTGTAGGAGTTTTGTCCATCTTTATCTTGAGAGGTTTTGCTCCATAAAGATTAGATGGCTTGGCACTTACAAGAACTACCATGGGTAGACCCAGCCATGATATAAAAACAATTTTACACTCTTTCTTTGAAGCTTCTTTACTCCTTTCAGAGTTAGGAACAGAAAACAACTTTTATTGACTATTGTTCCTAAAGCAGTTTTAAATGTAATAAGTCTCTTTTTGGCTTCCTGAAAACTTCAGTGGGGAATGCCTGGGGCTCTGGGCCCTAATTTCTTGTAGGTCAGCAGTTCTGTGCATGGGACTATTTGGACTATCATTGAAGGAAAGTTTTCCCATGTCGGTCATACAGGAAGACACCTGAGTTTACATGGACACGTCCTGCTCATTTGCTTATTCCATATATGGTATGGAATATCTGCTCTCCATCAGTCTCCAGGCCAAGGTCCTGGGCATACAATCACATGTCAGTGTGAAACAGGAAATAGGTTCATCTGTCTTAGCCACGCAGGAAATGTCTTTTGTTAGCAGCAGTTGGCCAGGTCTTCTTTTCTATACACTTACCATGATTATTTTCTTCCCTTTAGCATCTCTGGCAAGGAGTTCATTACAGATGGGCCTTCTTCATGGCCAGTGGCCCATATCTAGATGAAATTGCAGAACTGGTGGATGCAGGAAAGGTAGGTCCGCCCAGAAACCCTTTCTTGGTAACTTTGCGTTGGTGGCACTCCTCCTGTAGACTGTCCCCTAGGCCACATCCCTGGGAACACCGCAGGAGGAGGGAGGGAGCTGTGTGTTGTTTCTGTTACCATGGGGTTCGTGGAGAGCCCACTCTGTGTGCATAGTAACTCACCCTGTTTAGTCTCCCCCCGTGGTTTATACGTCAAGGGACAAGCCAGGGAAGGCCATTAGATGATGCTCTTCAGTTCTTAAAGGTGCATAGTTCGCAAGTAGCAGAGCTGGGATCTGAGCTGGGTGGTTAGTATTTTGGTGATGATATTTGAAAGATGGCACCCTCTGCACAAAGAGGAGAGGGTGCCTGCAGGTTCTCAACTCCTGGAGCTGTCTCAGTGATGGTGAGGCTGCCCTGGAGGGAGGCCTTTCCAGGGAAGAGGGAGAGCAGTATTGGATTTAAATCCCCATACCTGGGTGAGATGTAGTTCCCCAGTTTCCAGTCCAAGGTTAGTGTGTTCTAAACATAGACACAATTCAGAAGAGTGCAAGCACCAGCAAGGACGAGCCTGAGCAGAGACAACCACTGCTCCTCTTGCTGCTGCTGCCTGGCCTGGAGGGACTTCATGGAAAACGAATGTTGCAATTTCATCCTGTTGACGGTGTCCTTTGCCTTACAGAAGCTTTTCAGTTTCAGGAGATCCCTTTTATCAATTGTTGACTTAGAATCTAAGCTCTCAGTGTTCTTTCTGTTCAGGAAATTTCCCCTGTGCTAGTGCATTTGAGGCTTTCCTCCACTTTCTCTTCTATTAGACTCTGTGTATCTGGTTCTATTTTGAAGTCCTTGATCCACTTGGACTTGAGCTTTGTACAAGGAGATAAGACTGGATCAATGCGGATTCTTCTACATGCCGACCTCCAGTTGAACTAGCACCATTTGTTGAAAATGCTGTCCTTTTTCCACTGGATGATTTTAGCTCCTTTGTCAAAGATCAAGTGACCATAGGTGTGTGGATTCATTTCTGGGTCTTCAGTTCTATTCCACTGATCTTCTTGTCTGTGTCAGTACCAATACCATACAGTTTTTATCACTATTGCTCTGTAGTACAGCTTGAGGTCAGGGATGATGATTTTCCTAGACTTTTTTTATTGAGAATTGTTTTGGCTATCCTGGGTTTTATGTTTTTCCATATGAAGTTGAGGATTGCTCTTTCCATGTCTGTGAAGAATTGAGTTGGGATTTTGATGGAGATTGCATTGAATTTGTAGATTGCCTTTGGTAAGGTGGCCATGTTTACTTTGTTAATCCTACCAATCCATGAGCATGGGAAATCTTTCCATTTTCTGAGGTCTTAATCGATTTCTTTCTTCAGGGACTTGAAATTCTCATACAGATCTTTTACTTGCTTGGTTAGAGTTACACCAAGATATTATTACACCAAGATTTATATTATTTGTGGTTATTATGAAGGCTGCTGTTTCCCTAATTTCTTTCTCAGCCCATTTATCATTTGTATAAAGGAAGGCTACTGATTTTTTTGAGCTAATTTTATATCTAGCCACTTTGCTGAAGTTGTTTATCAGAGGTGAAGGGGAAGGGGATGGAGGATAAGGGGAAGAACTCTTCGAGTGGGAGCTGGGAGGGGGAGTAACATTTAGAATGTAAATAAATAAAATAATTAATTAGTTAAAAAAAATGAATGTTGCTGAGAGTTTTACTTCTCCCCTTAGGGGTATTGAGTCTTTTCAGGGCTGCCCAGATACCACCTTCAGTGGGTTGTTGTTGTTGTTGTTGTTTTATTCACTCATACAATAAATACATCCTGACTGCAGCTTCCCCTCCCTCTGCTGTTCGGTGCCCCTACCTCTCCTCGTCCCTGGATCCTGAGTGGCTACTTTTCAGACATTTAGGCTTGTTTGTTCAATTCTGTTGTAGCCAAGGGACTGTATATGTGGTCCATGATAGCCTGCATTAGCAGGAACTACTTTGGGGTTCAATTTTTGAACCTTGTCATGGACGTCTCAGGGTTGGTGTGTCCTGAGTAGAAACAGCCTTGCATTTTGTATGTATAGGACTCTCCCACATCCCACTCTTTGCTTTGCTTTACTCTTACCAAGAAAGGAACCATTGCTCAATACATGAGTGTCAGAGCCCCATAATCGCAGAGGACTCTGTCCCCAAGGCCTGCGTGAATGCTGGTGTTTGTCCTGATGACTGCTCACGATGCCCACATGCTTGTCATGTTCTCTTGTATTCAAAATATCAGGACTTTGTCTCTACTTGGAAATTGCTATTTACCCAACAGAGATGAGAGGTGATTTGTGTATATGTTCCAGTTAAATTTGGCAGATAACCAGTGGAACAGCTCAGAAGGGACAGGAGAGAAAGAAGAGGCCTTTGATGTATGTCAGCCTGGAGGAGGTCTGACTCTCTGTCCTGCTCAGGCTGCTAAGCTTGGGACTTGTTTTGACAGTGAAGAGCTCTGGGCCTGTGTAAGCCGGATTGGTGACTCTGGACACAGGGAGGTCAGGTGTCTTGTCAGGTCTCTGCTTTGAGGTGAGTGTGAGGTCACTGGGAAACTGCAGGGGGCAACAACAGACCTTGAAGACTGTCATTAGAAGAGCCTTGCTCAGCTGAACAAGGACAGTTCAATTCTTCAAAGCTCGGAGGAATGCTTAAGGAATCTGGCTAGCAGGAGCTAGTTGTGATGTAAAGACAGAACAACTAAGCCAACTGCTCTAGTTTTTTAGATAAATATATTCATAAGGTTCAGACTGGAAGTTGAGGTTATTTCAGATAGCTGTGTTTGACTGCATTCCTTGGTCACCAAGGTTCTGCTTGACTTAGACAAAACCAGCATACTATTTCCTGAAAAATCACAAAGGCAATCTATTCAAACAGGACAGGACAAAGGAGCACTGAGTTTGGGATCTGAGCTGGGTGGTTAGTATTTTGGTGATGATATTTGAAAGATGGCACCCTCTGCACAAAGAGGAGAGGGTGCCTGCAGGTTCTCAACTCCTGGAGCTGTCTCAGTGATGGTGAGGCTGCCCTGGAGGAGGGAGGCCTTTCCAGGGAAGAGGGAGAGCAGTATTGGATCTAAATCCCCATGCCTGACAGAGTCGTATTTCTGCGAGTAGTGAGTTGTCTCACTCTCCCTTTTGTTTTAACCCCCTTCTTATTTATTTCACATTAGGATATTAAAATGTCCGTCAGTCTTTATTTTGTAAATGGTTATGTTAATATTCCCCTGCACAGGTGTGCCAATATTTATTTGATCTTTTACAAACAGTGCTTCAGTGGCTAACCCAGCTTTGTTTTAAGTACTAACTGTGAGTAGATTCATTTCAGTTCTGGGAAATGCAATTACTGAGCCCCAAGTATTTTGATAAGTAGTCAGACAGCAGCTTTTGAAATCCAGTGTTTAGTGTTTGCCATATCTCTTCGTCCCCTTGCTCCTCTCTCTAGTGTCCTCTTGCCCTTTGCTTGTTTCACCTCGGGACTGACTTGTCTTGGAAACGTGGAGAAGACCTGGTGTTCTTCACTTGTAACCTGAACTTTCTGGTTATAAACCATGTTTGGGGCTGAGGAGGTGGCTTCTTGGGTGACATGCTTGCCAAAAAGCATCTGCAGCAGCCACACAGAGGCAGGCATGCTGGCACAGGCCTACAGTCTCAGCACAGGGAGGCTTCAAAGGTTCGCTGGCCAGTCAAGATAGCCAGTCAGTGAACTCCAGGTTCAGTGACAGACCCTGCCTCAAAACAGAGTGGACAGTAGAGGAAGACACTTAAGGTCAACCTCTGGCCTCCACATCTACACATAGTGATGCGTACAGAGGCCACCTCCTCACGCACAGCACCTGACTTACGTCTTCCTAGTGGAGTCTTGTCAGCCCTGTGTGCACCACAAGCATGGAGAAGCTGCAGATCACAGTGCCACAGTACTAAGGAGTCAGACAGAACAGCATTGTCCCACACTCTCACTTTGCTTTCTGGCAGGGTGGCATTCTGTAAATATTTCTGTCATTACACTCCTACCATTCTCAGGCCCAAGTGATAAGGAGCTGGCATTTACAAGTATTTGGGGCCTTACCATCATTTCTTCTAGAAATTCAGACTCAGGCGTTGCTCTCACTGGACTGTGACCATGAGACTTTCTGACCATAGTAGAATTTTGTATATACATTTATTGTAGCCATATACAATTTGGATCTAGATTTTAAGACTGGTATAATATTTTTTAGTGTCTTAACCAGGGACTAGAATAATATAGTCAGTGAGCTAAATCCAATCTTATGTCTGGTGGTTTCTTTTTCTTTTCTGTCCCTAAGCTGAGAATGGCTTTTATATTTTAAAAGCATTTAAAATTTTTTATTGTTTATTTTATGTGTGTGTGGGGTGTGTGTGTGTGTGAACGTTCAGGTTATATGTGTGTTTAGCTGTTTGTGTAGTGTCTGTGTATGTTCATATGTGTACAGATACAAATGCACCTGTGTATATGTGCACATGGTGGCCAGAGAACAAAATTGTTCTTGTCACCTTATTTTCTGAGAGAGGGTCTCTTACTGAACCTTGAGCTAGACTGGCTGGCCACAGAGCTCCAGGGATCTGTCCGACTCTGCCTCCACTTGCTTGCCTTACCCCAGAGCTGGGGTTATAGATGCATGTTGTGACTCTCAGCCTTTTACATGGGTGCCTCTGGACTTAAGTCTTTGTGATTGTGCCTACTTTTACCTACTGAGCCATCTCCCCAGCCCCAGATTTACATTTGTAATGGATTTTTAATTAAATTAAATTAAATTTAATTTTAATGGGTATGGGTGTTTTTGCCTACATGTGTCTGTGTACCACGTATTGTGCCTGGTGCCTATGCAGGCCAGAAGAGGACATCAAATCCCCTGGAATTGGAGTTACAGACAGTTGTGAGCTGCACTGTGGGTACTGGGAATTGAACCTGAGTCCTCTGGAAGAGCAACTAGTTCAGATGAACAGTTGAGCCATTTCTCTACCCCCTCCCCCAAACAAGACAACAAAACCACAACCCTGCAGATCATGTGTGGCCCAAAGCATTGTTCACTAATTAGTCTATTACTGAAAGTCTTGTAAGCAGTAGTCTGGTAGCTTGTGCCTGCCTCAGTGCCAAGTAGAACAACTACCATGAGTTCAAAACCAGCGTGGGCTATAATGTAAGACCCTGTATTTAAAAAGGAAAAAGAAAGAAAGAAAGAAAGAAAGAAAGGAAGGAAGGAAGGAAGGAAGGAAGGAAGGAAGGAAGGAAGGAAAGAAAGAGAAAGAAAAAGGAAAAGAAAATAAACCAAGTTAGAGAGGAGTTGAAAGTTTCCTAACCCTGAAGGAGAAAAACAAAAAGAGAAAAATTTCCTGATCCTTATCTTAGGTACATTGTTAACTTGGTTGTAACCAAAGGAACTGATCATATATAGAAGCGGCAGAGAGGAACCTGTGCTGGTGGCAGGATGGCAGACAGTGGCCTTCCCTGCTAGCTTCCTCTTTTCAGCTGCTCCCACAGCCGAAGGACCTGGGCTCTCAGACATCACTGTGAAAACACTGTTCTAACCAAGCCTCACAGGAGCATCAGAGACCAGAGCATCAGTGGCTAGATCATCGGTGACCAGAGCATTGGTGGCCAGAGCGGAGCATTGGTGGCCAGAACATTGGTGGCCAGAACATTGGTGGCTAGAACAGAGCATCAGTGGCTAGAGCAGAGCATCAGTGGCCAGAGCAGAGCATTGGTGGCCAGAACAGAGCATTGGAGGCTATAGCAGAGCATCGGTGGCCAGAGCAGAGCATCGGTGGCCACAGCAGAGCATTGGAGGCTAGAGCAGAGCATTGGAGGCTAGAGCAGAGCATTGGAGGCTAGAGCAGAGCATCGGTGGCCAGAGCAGAGCATTGGAGGCTAGAGCAGAGCACTGGAGGCTAGAGCAGAGCATCGGTGGCCAGAGCAGAGCATTGGAGGCTAGAGCAGAGCATCGGTGGCCAGAGCAGAGCATTGGCGGTCAGAGCATTGAGTGTAACGAGCTGCTTCTGAAAGCCGGCCTTGGGCATGCCGCAGTTCATTGGCATTGCCTCCTAAGCACAATAAGCGTCCTGTTATACCATCTGGTGAATTGTTTGTAGTTGGAATTGAAAAAGCTGTGGCAAAAAGTGAGCCATGTTTATACCATTGGTTAGCATAGGTTAGAAAGAGAAACCTTGATGCCTCTCTGTTGTCCTCTGTAGGCGGCTTCTGGGAAGAATGACTGTATTGGGGAAAAATATTTATTCACACTTGTTTATATACACACACATTAGCCTCTGATAGAAATAAAGCACCACAAACAGCATGGCTTAGTGTCACACACATTTATTATTTTATAGTCTTGAGAGTCAGTAGTCTGACATGGTCGGAGACCGGCCTGTCTTCTAAAGATCCTATGCTCTACTTTGTTGATCCAAGGCTTTGGGTACCTTTAACTTAATCACATCTGCAAAGCCCTTTGCTACTTCCTGTCGCAGACTTAGGGAACTGGGGTGTGAGTGTTCTGGGTGAGGCCAGTATTCTGCCTGACCCAGTGCACAGGAATCCTGGAATACTGGTGCTCTTGAAGAGGGAAACCAGATGGCTATAGACCAAGAATGGAAGGAAGAGGCTTTATTTCCTTATCATTTTGTTATATATTTTAAAGTATCTGCTAGCCTGGAGCTCCTAGGCTCAAGTGATGCTGTCACTTTAGCTCCCTGAGGAGCTGGATAACAGGATTGTACTGCCTCGATCCCATTGACTGATTTAGTGATTGATTGATTGAGAAAAGGTCTTTCTATGTAGCCCTGACTGGCCTAGAACCTTATATATAGATGAGGCTAGTGTCAAAACCACAGAGATTAAAAGCCACACCCAGCCCCCTTTAGCCTTTTGCACATCCTTACCTGCACACTTATATTCCTTACACAATTTTTTATTTGTTTTTGTTTTGAGACAGGGTCCTGACTGACCTGGAACGCACTCACTATGTTGATAGATCTGGCTGGCCTGGAACTCACAGAGATCTAGCCTTCTGAGTGCTAGGGTTAAAGGCGTGCACTACTATGCCTGCCTATGAAAATTTTAAGCCCCTTTCATGTCATGTACTTAATGCTCAGGTCTCTTCCGAATTCTAGGTGAGGATTCAAGCTTGGCTGAGCAGTGACATAATCTTCCCGGACTTTATGTCTTTGTTTTTGTTGCCATCAGAAGAGCTCCCATGTAACCCGAGCTCAGTCTACAGAGTCCACTGAGGACTCCCTCGTGCTCTGTTTTGTGTGTTTGCTGGGAGTAGTCACTTCCCCGTCAGCACTGCCCATCAGAGCTTTCTGTAGTGGTGGCAGTGCCTCTCCAGGCGGTCAGCAGGCGCCACTGAAGCCCTCAGGACATTGCGTATTAGGATTGTGGCTAGTGCAGCTGGGAGTCTGACCTTTCCAGTCTGGTTACTCACTTGATTGAATTTAACTAGTCACATGTGTCAGGAGGTCGCTGTATTAGACGTTAGCTTTGCAGGAATGCAGAGTTCTGAGGTAGATGATTTCCTGTATATGGCCAGGCTACCTCAGCAGTAGACCATGATCCAAGCCTCAAGCTTCATGCTGCAACTGGATCCTGCTCCATTGGAGGAATATGACCGTTAGATCCTGACAACCACTAGAAAGGGTTAGCTTACCTGATACCTCAGCATCTCATCTTGTAGCCTTGACGCTTCTGGATTCCTCTTATTTTCTTGTTTGTTTTTTGCCTTTGTTTTTTATTTGTTTAATTTTTTTAAAACACGGTTCCAGGTCTCAGTATGTAGCCCAGGCTGGCCTTGAATTCATATGCTCTCATAGCTAGCCCCTGGCTTTGGGTCACATATGTGACCATCATGCTTGGCTTTTCTGACTTTTATTTCCAAGCTCTTGGAATTGTCTCCTCCACACGCCTGGCTGGGAGGGACTGCTTCGTGCATGCTCTCCTGATGGGTGCATCCGTTCTCTTAGAGCACAGCTTCACCCACCATCCCCATCCCTCAGTGCTCCTTTCTGAGCATAGGAAGTGCCCAAGAAACAGCAGACGGGAACAGAACTTGCCTCTTCCTGTTGTCTTCTTATCCCTGGAGATTGAGAACCTCCTTCCTCCTGGATATTGACACTGATAGGTCTGGGAAGTCCTGGGCTAACAGAAACTGGGTGTGGCCATTCCAGAGATGGCTCTGGGACTGTGGTCCTGGCGGCATTCACAGGGGTGTGGATTTGGACTCCGGCTGGGCTCCTGAGAGCTTTGGCTTTGCATGGACCACTGGTGCACTTGTGTTCCAGTTTCCTGTCCTAAATTCTCAGGCACTCATCCCCTGTAGCTCTTCCTGCCCCTCAAAGGCTTGCCTAGGGGCTGGTCAGCAGCAGTGCTGTATGTGGTAAGCTCATACTTAGGGAGGGTGAATTTCCTGAGTCCCCGTGTTAAAAGGATGCCAGGGAGCAAGTGCCAGGCCCTGGGTCCCGTGTAAGGGAGGGAAGGTGTGCTCAGGAGACCACACACTTGGCTCCCACACTGAATAAGGGCTGCTGCCGTGGGCGTTTCCTGGTCACCTGTGAGCCCCGGTGTGAGGCTTTGAGCCTGCCTGCTTTATAACAGGGCTCCCCTTGCCAAGTGCACTATAGCAGTGTCATCACATAATGTCGCACTTGACTTTGAGTAAGCTTTCTCTCCCCCCTGGAGTTAACTCTAATACCTTTGTCTTTAACAGACAGGCATTCTAGGTCCAGCGTGTGGCTGTATAGTGGTCACCCGTGCATTGTGCGGCTAATCTCCCCGGACTGTCACAGATTCAGCCACTGGGGGCATTTGCTTGACTGTAGTTTGAAAGCCTTTTTTCCCCCATTGTCATTTACAGGAATTGCTAAATGACTTATTATGCCATGGTCAGCCCTCTCCGGCTCTTTGTCACAAAGGGCCTGCCCAGTCAAATTAAAGTGTGCAGCCACCACAAGCGTCCGGTCAGCAGGTCAGCTTCTGTGGCTCTGGCAGAGAGCGCTGAGGGGGGCATGGCTTATGGCTCAGGCAGTGCGTTCTGGAGTGGAGTCTGGTTTGTGTACCTGCTCTAGCTAGTGCTCTGCAGGCAGGAGGCTTAGTGAGCTTTGTAGAATGGAGGAATATGTGGATGGTGGTGTCTGGTGTATAAGAATAAAGCAAAAAAGGCAGAGATTCTCTCAGAAGTATGTACGTACCTTTCTGGAACTTACTCAGAACGTGTTCTGTTCCCTACCCCCAGAGTCTGATTGCATTGTACTGAGAGGCGCTGGAGAATGTCTTCCCTGTGCTTGCAGTCATCCATTTACCAGCTAAATGGCATTGGGTAAAGCGTCCTTGGAGCCTCCTAGGGGAGTGATAGGCTTAGGGTTCAATACAGAGAAGGCAGCTCAGCCCAGCCCTTAATGTGCTTCTGTAGTGCTGTGGAAGGGTCAGGTCCTACTCAGAGCTGGGGGTCATCAGCTAGTGATATTCTCTAAGCAGTGTACCATGTCGTCTGCCATCTTTGGGGGGCTGGACGCAGGCTTTAGAGGCCAGCTCTTCAGCTGACATATGGAAGGAAGGTTAGGATTCAGGTTGTGATAACTCACTGTAACCCCTGGATACCTTTCCGCTCCTTCCTGGGTAGGGGGAGAGCATCAGATGGTAGTGACAGGCCTGTGCAGTGGAGGGAACAGCGGCAGTGACATTAGGTGAGTCCTGCCACTCGGCACAGTAACTCAGCCCTGTGCCCCAGAGTGTCAGAGGAAAGGAGTGACACTTACCTGGAAGGCATGTCACTTGGGGGGGTTCCTCCAACAGTGAGGGTGCTCCCCACTCTATTGTGACTCTGGACTTGCAGGCTTGTGGGTGCAGAGGAATCTTCAGCTCTTGGGAACGTTAGGTGTCTGAGCTCTGAAAGTCACATCAGGAAATTGCATCAGATGCATCTGAATGTCGTAAACCATCTCTTCCTTTGTCAAAGGAAAAGACTCATTTAGGCTGAGTCAGGGTGAGCCTGTGGCAGCTGATCCTTGTCAGTGGAGCTGTGAGAAGCAGTCCAGGGAGGTGTCCAGTGGACAGTGACTGTGTCTGCTAGACATTTGGGAGGAGGAGTTGAGGTGGACTTCTGCATAGAGATTGGGTGTTGCTGGGACCTGCTCTCAGGAGGCTTCTGTCAGTACTGAGGCACTGTTAGGGTAGCTAGCAGTACTCAGACCCCACTGAAGTGGCTGGGCTGGCGTTCCTCATCCTGTACAGTGTAAGCATTGTGCTGCTGCTGAGTGGAATTCCCAAGGCCCAGAGAACTAACATAGGGCTCCTGTTTCCTACCTCACCGCTTTTCAGTTTAGTGACTTAAGTACCCCATGTGTCGTGTCGGTATTATACATGTTGGTGTTACAGATGTATAAATGTATAAATGTGTACAGTACATGTTGGTGTTACAGATGTATAAATGTATAAATGTGTACAGTACATGTTGGTGTTACAGATGTATACAGTACATGTTGGTGTTACAGATGTATACAGTACATGTTGGTGTTACAGATGTATAGATGTACAAATGTGTACAGTACATGGTGTTACAGATGTATAGATGTATAAGTGTATACAGTACATGTTGGTGTTACAGATGTATACAGTACATGTTGGTATCGTAGATTAGTATAAAGATGTGGTCTATGCACAGATACTTTCTGCTCTAAGTATCTATGCAGATGTTTAAGACTAGAAAACAAGCTATGCTGTGTGCTACTTCCTGTACAACAGGGAACACGTCAGAGCCTTGTACTCAGCTGTAGTAAGGTCATGATTTGAGAAGGGCTCAGTGGCTCGTGGAGCGGCTCAGAGGGGAGAGCACCTGCAGGTGAAGGGTAGAAAGGGCTGGGAGGCCAGGATGCAGGTGTGTGGACAAGAGGCTAACAGAGTTACCACAGCATGCAGAATTAGAAAGTAACTGAGGGCTAGTGGGATGGCTCAGTGTAATGGCGTTTGCCAAGCAAATCTGATGCCAACCTTGATTGCCAGAAACCAGGGCAGAAGGACTAGGCTTTATTTAGTTTATTTTATGTGCACTTGAGTTTGTGTGCTGTGGGTGTTTGAGCCCCAGGAACTGTAGTTGCAGACAACTGTGAGCTGCCATGTGGGTGTTGGAATCTGAACGCTGTTCCTTTGGAAGAGCAGCAGCCAGTGCTTTTAACTGCTGAGCCATCTCTCCAGCCCCATGCGTAGGAAGGATAGAAGGAGAGAACTGATTCCTGAGAGTCATCTGATTTCTACATGTAACAGACAATGCATTTATCTACACCCACCACACACACACACACACACACACACACACACACACACACACGTCATACCATACACACATTATACCATGCACACACAACCACACACATCACACCACACACAACCACATGCTAATAAATAAAATAGAATTTTCTAAAAGTGAAAATGTCAAGCAGCATGAAGGCCAAGGTTAGGGTGTAGGGTCTTGGAATGGCAGGGCTCTTAGCAGGAGTGTCAGCATCACAGAGTAGGGATGAGGTGGAGTAAAGGTGAAACTGAGGGTAAGATTGGAGAGGTGAGATGGAATGAGGAGAAGTCGGGGAAGCTGGAGCTCCTGATGTCAGCACATGGCAAGGAGGCCCTGCCGTGAGGCAGCCTTGAGGGATGTCTGCAGACACTCTCTGCCTTGGCAAGGTAGGCGTTCTTCTCAACCGTTGGTCTCCTCTTGTGTTTTATAGATTCGGCCAGTTATTGAACGGACCTTTCCTTTTTCTGAAGTCCCAGAAGCCTTCCTGAAGGTGGAGAGAGGCCACGCCCGAGGAAAGACTGTGGTTAACGTAGTCTAAATCAATGTGTGCGTGCCAGCCATCAGCTGCTGCTCTCTGCTTGCCGAGTGCCTCTGATCCGGACATCTGGCTCTCACCAGACATTCTCCCAAGTCAGACTTTACATTTCATGATCTGTATAAAACCTAAATCTGGGCTGGTGAGAGAGCTCACAGCTACGTTGCCCACAGTGCAGCGTGGCTACCTGAGTTTAGTTCCCGGAGCCCACATGAGGGAGGGGGAGCTGATTCCACAGGATTGTTCTCTCGCCCCACCCCCACCCCCACGCCCACCCCCACCCATGCACACACCTCCACAATGATAAAGAAAATATATAATGCATGTGTGGGCACACGTGACAGGCGCACTTGTGGACATCACAGAAAACCTTTGGTGTCAGTGCTTCTACCATGTAGGTTCTGGGGTAGAACCTAGGTCATTATGTTTGGTGGCAGGTGCCTTTACTGAGTCATCTCACTGGCCCAATAAAAAAACATTTTAAAAATACATGTTTTTAAAAATACTTTTAAAATTAATTATTTAAGTTGACATACAGAATAGTTTCTTTATGGCAGTCCATGTGTACATTCATGGAATGTAGCCTTTTTTGCTAATCATTTGCCAATGCTCAATACAAAACAGTCAGCTCCTGCACTTGCCTATAGTCAGTGGGAAGTACAGGGTGGCTTGTTTTAATGTATTTCTATTTTCTGTCGTGTGTATGGGTATTTTGCTTATATATATATAAGACACATGGCATGTCTTATACCTGGGGAGGCCAGAGGAGGGTGTCATGTGCCCCGGAACTAGAATTAACAGGTGATTGTGAGCTGCCATGTAGGTGCTGGGAACTGAACCTGAGTCCTCGGGAAGAGCAGCCGGTGTACTTAACTGCAGAGTGTCTCCAGCCTCTGCACAGTGGTTTTGGTTTTGTAATCTGTGATCTGACCCAGCTGTGTAGATTTTTGTGACGTTTTTGAGTTCAGACCCCACCATCTTACCTAATGTCTGTGAGATTCTAAAATGGGTCAGAACATCTCCCGAGGACCTACATGTGCAACATACACTCGTGATAATATTGGGAGGTGGCAGAACTTTAGGTAGGACCCAGTGGGAGGAAGTGGGGCGGTGCTGTTGGAGGAGATACCAGGGCCCAGTTCTTTCCTGCTCCTATGTCCTGATCACCTGTAGGCAAGCCTGTGGAGTATTTTCTTGACTGATGATTGATGTGGGTGGGTCCAGCCCTCTGTGGGAGGTGCCATCCCTGGGTAGGTAGTCATGGGGTGTCTAAGAAACCAAACTGAGTAAGCTAAGGGGAGCAAGCCAGTCAGCAGCACTCCTCTGTGGCCTCTGCTTTGGTCCCCGCCTCCAGACTCCTTCATTCCTTGAGTTCCTGCCCTCCACGATGGACTGTAATCTGTGAAGTGTAATAAACCCTTTCCTCCTCAAGTTTGGTTTTGGTTACCAATTTTATCACAGCAGTGGAATCCTAACTAAGACAGAAATCAGAACCAGGAGTGGGATTTTCTGTGAGTTCTGACCATGTTGTTTGGCAAGGATTATTTGGAGCTTTGGGTGGAAAAGCCGTTAAGCACTTAAAGCTTAACGGGCTGTTCTGTGGGAGCTTGGGATCCAGGTGTGCTTAAAGGGAGCCCTGTGATGGAGGCCTGGCCCACAAAGTTCAGAGGCAAGCAAAGACGCCTGGAACCATTTGTGATATATTTTAAATGTAGAATCTGTGGTTCTGGTCAGCTGGGGCTGAAGAACCAGTTGTGATGGAACTACTGAAGCAAAACCTTTGCTTTGACTGATGCCGAGAAACCACTGGTGAAGGTGCTGCCTCAGTGGTCGTGGTGACCCACACATATTGGAGATACCAGTACCATGGGGTGGACCACCAAGGACATCATCAGCCGCAGCGAAGAGCCAACTCTAGCTTATGAGACAAACTGGACACGGAATGGCAGAGACGGAGAAGTGGAGCTTCCTAGGCCCTTGGTGCCCAGATGATCATGAGTGGGTCCCAGATATCAAGCACGGAACATCTTTGCTCTGAATTGTGATTATGCCCTGGTTCTTCCTCTTGGAATAAAAAGGTATGTTAGTGTGTGTGTGTGTGTGTGTGTGTTTGTGTGTGTGTATAGGAGCCCACAGATCAGAAATTTGGACTTTTAAAAAGACACTTGAGTTTTCTAAGAGAACTTAGACTTTTACAGTGCTGAAAAATTTAAAGACCGGGACTTCTAAAGGTCCGTTATGTTTTATATTGTGATGTGATACTGACATGACACCTTGGGGACAAATAAGGAAAGGTTATAAATGACTAGCAATGTGTTTGTGTGTCAAGTTGAAAAGGGACCAGTTGTGCTGGCTAGCTTTTTGTGAACTTGATACAAGCTAGCGTTGTCTGAGAACAGATAACTTCAGTTAAGAAAATGTCCCATCAGATTGGCCTAGGCAAGCCCGAGAGGCATTGTTTTGATAGAATTGATGTTGAAGGACCCAGTCCACTGTGGGTGGGTTCCCTCAGCCATTGGCCGGGTGGTCCTGGGGTGAGCAAGGCGGGAGGAGCAAGCCAGTCAGCAGCCTTCTCCCGTGGTCTCTGTTTCAGTTTTACCCCCAGGTTCCTATCTTGAGTTCCTGCCTCAGCTTTCTCCAGGATGGCCTGTAATCTGTGAGGTGAAACCCTTTCCTCCCCAAGTTGTTTTCTCTTGTTTTTTAACTGCAGTCCATACCTAAGACACCTGCCATGATGTGCTGTCTCACTATAGTGTCAGAAGCAGCTGAATCCACCTCAGATGAAACCTCCAACTGTGACAGCTTCTTCCTGAGACATTACCTCAGATGCTTTGTCACAGTATGTGGTGTGTGTGTGTGTGTGATATCTCCTTTTAATACTAGAAGATTTCTTTACTTTTTCTTTTGGGACCAGGATCTCCCGTAGCTGAGGATGACTTTGAACTCAAGTGCTGGGATTATAAGTGTATACTGCCACACCTGGCTGGCGACTCTAAAGCCCTTACACTGTGCATGGAGGCTGGGCTTCTTTCAATGCTGGCACCATGCTTCTCTGAGGGTTTACTGTGGATGTTGCCGCAGTTCACTTTCCTGACCTCATGTGCCCACCATGGTGTCAGCCTGCCACTCTTAGTCTTGTCTCCATCTGTTCAAGGCGTTGATTGCTGTTCTGTACTCATCTTCCTTACTGTCCCTTAGCTACGTGCTTCTAGCCTTTCACGTAAATAGACCTGTTTTGGGAAGCTCTCTCCTCCGTTTATCCCTATCTGGTGTCTGTTTAGTATTATGTTGGATATGAGGTTTCCTCTGAAGACACTGCAGAATTTTCTCAGTACAGATTTACCTGTTTGACATATACAGATGTTTTGCCTGCATGTATACAAGTGCACTGTTGCATGCAGTGCCTGCCGAGGCCAGACGAGGGCGTCAGATCCCTCGTCTCTGGAGGTAGACAATATTCACTGTCATGTAGGTGCTGGAAACTGAACCTGATCTGCAAGAGCACCGAGTGCTCGTAACTGCTGATCCCTCTCTCCAGTCCCTGTACAACAAGCAGGACATGGTGGTCCATGCCTTTAATCTCAGCACTTGGGAGGCAAAGGCAGGCAGATCTCTGTGAGTTTGAAGCCTGGTCTACATAGTGAGTTCCAGGACAGCCAGGGTGACATGGAGAGCCTGTCTCATATAATTAATTGTAAATGCCAATGCCACTTGACTTCTGTCTAGACCATCTCAGCTCTCGTCCCTGAGCGCCCCCAGGTGGCAGTGCATTAAATCCTTGAGTGCACAGGGCACCTTGAACAGGACAGTGACTATAAGATTTCCTGCCAGCCATGTCCCAGTCTGCCCGCTGACGCCTGCTGGAATCGGAGGGCTGCTGAATTGATTCCAAGATTTCATCCTGTAGTTAACCAGGAATAAGTTTATTCAAGAGACAAACTCAACAGGCTTTTACAGGACATCTTACCCCACTGTACTGTAGCGACACACACAAAAGGACTACAGCCAGAGATGTACACAGAACAAGACAGATATGCTGGATGCTGCTGTCTGTGCACTGCTTAAACTGCAGATAGGCTATCCTGACGATCACTTGCCTATCCTTGGCTCCAGAGAGGAAGCAGGTGAAACAGAAGTAGGATTTGTTCAGCCTCTGACAAGAGCACCAGTGATGAGGAAGGTCTGTTCCAGGAAATGTCTGGCAGTTTGGCTTAGAAAGCACAGTGTGCTGTTTGAGCAGCATGGCTGGGCCAGTGAATCACACAGTTGCTCCTGATCTGCCCACTGAGATCTGTGACCCTCTGCAACAACACTGCACAGAGCCCTTGGGATATCTCCCTCACTCTGCACACCTCTGCTGCAGAAGAGAGGTCCTGGTGTCCTCGGTTCCAAAGCAGTCATCCTGCTGGTGGCCCTAGAGAAACCAGGCTGAAAGGTCTTTGTTTAGCCAAAAGTATAGAGTATGGCTTTAGCATTATGTGTGGATAGCAAAGTTAGGGTTAATAAGTTAGGCCATAATACTGTCCCAAGAGCAGCTGTAAGGAAGCCATTAAACTACCTGTAGACACTTGAGGGCAGTCCATAGGTTAACTAAAGTAACCCAAGTTCTGTTCATGAGCAGACATCAACATGAAATTTTGTAAATTTATTCATTTGAATATTAACTGAAAATAGTCTTTTGTTTATACTTATTAAACTTCTTGGAATAAGTATATAGGACTTTGCCACTCTGCCATCCAGCATAAGTGGTCCTGGAAGTGTTAAGGCCTGGATCAGAAGTCTGGCAACACATGCTCCAATGCTAAAATCTTCTGACAGCCAACTTGGGCTTTTATCCTTCCCTCTAAGGGACTCTATCTGTATGTCGACACTCAGAGGTCTTGTCCCCTCTTGTTTCTGGAAAAAAAAAAATCACGACGTGATCTTGTCTTGATTTTTAAAACATCTTTATACCCTACAGCTGCGACTGGGGCAGCCTGTTGAAGGAGCTACTGAGGAAATACAAGGCAAAAACAAGAACAACGAACTATTGGCTTCAAACTCAAATGGTTTTGAAAAGATAATTCTGTCTGCCATGGCCTCCGGTCCACTTTCCACTTGACTCTCCCAGCAGCTCTGTAATTGTATTTTTCTTCAATAAGGTGGCCAGAGAACCCCCTGGAAATACTCCTCCAGCAGTCGTGGTTCAGCCTCACAGGACCATGGCTTCCCACACTTGCGTTAGCTTCTCTGCATTCATTGTGTTGAGGATGATGTGATTTTGATCATACTGCGCACCCCCTGAATGAAAGAAAAAAAAGTAAGAACAGTGTGGGGGGAAAAGAAGGGAGGAAGTGTTTGTAGAAACATCTGAAGAGCAAAAGAGAACCCGGAGTAAAAGTGCTGTAGGGAGGGGGCAGGGGGAGGGGCAGGGGGAGGGAGCTGGCACCCAGATGATTAGATCATCTTGTTGGGAGTGTGGCTAGAATCCATCATGGAGGACCAGCAACTTCATTACAGCCCTTCTTATCTTCTGGCTCTCACTTTTCTACCCAGCTATACAGGCCAGTCTAACTACTATTAGCACATCTGAAATGGGGGCAGCAGGGTAAAACCTAGAGGAAGGGAAAAGCAAAGATGCCGTACAGAACTGGAGAGACCGTAGATGGGAGATGCCAGTGAGGTGGCACAGCTGGTGCTGGAAAGAGAAGAGAAAGGCTGTGCGGGAGGCAGCAGGGGAAAGGAGTTCTGCATGTACGAGAAAACAGCTGTAATTAGGTTAAAGGTTTGAGTGATACCCCAAGGGATGCAGAGGACACAGAAGACCCCCACTGCTGGGAACATGGGTGCATCAAGCAATGCTGAGTGCCGCTTTGTAAGAACCCTGTATTTCTCTCACTCGCATGTTGGAAGGGGCCCTCTTACAGGTGCTTGCTGAAAACATGAGGTATTTCTGTGCTAGAGGTAGCCAGTACTTTCTTTCAGTAGAAGAAACATTAAAACATAGAAGGTTATCTGATTTCCCCCAATGTGGATTAACCATCCTTTCTGGTGATTTATCTGCTTAAGCAGAAGCCTCTCGACCACGGACCCCATGGAAATTAAAATCTGCATTTGGATGCAGAGCATAGAATCCATGTGCCATCATCAGATAAGAAGAAACAACATTCATCTGTCCCTTAAACCATTTAGAACAGCAAAAGAGACTGAGAAAGTAGGTGGTAAAGGAAGTCATGACCTCATGTTTAAGAACATGGGTGTCATGACTGGTGTCAGCCAGCACCACGGCTCTCCAGGGCAGAGTGCAGTACAGAGCACAGGGCCAGGAAGGACTTGCAAGCCTTGCCTCCAGCCCCAGCAAGCCCTGCTCTCTCTCAATCAGGACAACACAGGCCTTAGCTGGAGACATGGTGTGGCACTTAGCGCACTTCTTGTTCTTATAGAGGACCTGGTTAGACTCCCAGCACCAACATGGCAGCTCAAAACCACCCACAATTGGTCCCAGGGAATCCAATGTCCTTTTCTGACCTGGGAGGACACCAGACATTCAAGTGTGCACACACACACATGTGCATAAAACACTTATACACATTAGTATACCTAATTTAAAAAAAAAATAAAGACAACAGACTCCAATAGCTCAGTATTAGGGACATGGTGTCATTTCATTCATTCTTAAGAATCTGGTGCCTTTACATACTTTCTGTGTTTAGTGCCATTAGACCCACAAAGTTCTTGAATAACAATCTGATTAATTAGTTTGCCTTTGAAAAGAGTTTAAAACATTTTTTTTCTCTTAGAAAACATTTCTGTTGACTGTCTGATACAGACGACAGTGAGGGGTAGGTGAATAGGTAAACGGCTGTGAATCCACACCACAGGCACCCTCCTTCTTGCCATGTGTTAAGAGACAGGTAGGAAGAGGTTACTTTTCTTTAAGTTTCCCTGAAGGCCAGGTCTCAGGCCACCACTGCCAGTAGTCCCGACACACCTGCCACCTGTGCATTCTGAGGTGGTGCTCACACCTGTCCATCTGTCTGAGAACGATTCTGTTGTTAGAGGTATGTTTGAGTTCTTGGCACACGGGACTGAGGAGGTGTAATTTGAAAGAAAGTTTACATCCCAATTAAAATAAATCACTAGTATTCCCTTAAATGGCAGCTTATGCTAGAACGATGCAGTCTGGTGTGGCTGAAGGAGAAAGGTTACAGATTTATGGCCAGCATCGGGGACAAAGAAAAGATAATCTCCTGGGGTTACCTTTTCTGTATTGGTTAATGTTCAGTTTCTGTGTCTTACATAGTAGTTTGATTTGCCTATTGAGCGTGCAACCCGACCAGGCTTTGGTGTCTTTTGATCAGAGTGAGTCAGCTTCCACTACTGTCATAGGATACCCTATCTGGAATCAAACTCCAGCACTCACTAAAACAACTCACTCCCCACATGAATACAAGAGAAAAGACTTGATCAGACTGCTGAGTCTTAGCAGGTTTCGCAGATAACAAAGGAAAATCACAGGCTCCTTCCTACTAAGCACAGAAGAGCACAGCTAGCTGTGCCTGGGCTTCTCTTGCCAGGGTGCTGGCCATGCAGCCTGCTCTTGTGTCCAGAAGGTGGCGCTGATTCCCCACATTCTGAGAAACCTAAATTCAGGGGAACAAGAAAGTTGCTGCTGCACTGTGGCAGAAGCCACTGAGAACCCACAAACCTACAGGCTAGCACCTTCACTCCAGAGGGGAGGACTCTAAAGAGTCCCATAGAGAGCAGAGCCAGCTATTTTCTTCACTTTAGTACCCAAACAACAGTGTCTAACAGCCTGGAACACAGTGAAGACTGCTAAAAAAAAAACAAAAAACAAAAAACAAAAAAAAACTTGAGGCGTGTCCTAAGGACCACGGTACCTTAACCCTGGACACAGAAGCTCACCATATCTCAGTAAGAAACACAGAGTTTGTTCAGCTGCATCTGGGAACTAAATATTGTTACCCTCCCCACCCCCACTCAGTACTGCATCTTTCCAACTTAGTTACATTTTTCTGGGGCTCCCTCTTAGGGAAGGTGAGACTAGGGATGGATCCAAGCATTCTATCACCAAGCTAGGAGCCCAGCCTCTTGTGGTTTTGAGACTTACCTTGTGCTGGCAGCATGGATGACCCTATAGGAATAAAGGCCCGTCTAGGTCAGTGCTTCTCAAACGGTTCACACTTGGGGCCATCTGTGAGCTGGACCTCTTGTGTGACTGTAGATGCAGTGTGGGAGGGATGCTACCTACAGCTGCCCATTTTCCATACCCAGGGCTTCCACTTGCCTTCTATGTGAAGTGCTTGGTTTCCATGCAGCCTGTAGTCAGTGACGTAACTTAATTTTTGATGCTGTCTGTATCTGCCTTCATTCAGCCTAGTTTGTTTGCCTCTCTGAACACCATCTAGCTCCTTGGTCTCTTTGTGTTTACTCTTACTGGTGAGTGGGTTGGCCGCCTACCCACCGGGACCACCGGGATTGCAAAGCACGTCTGCTTCCTATGTAGCTACGAACGCCCCATTTCCCATTCTCCAAAAGTGTCTTAAGGACCAAGCTGTCACCATTTCTTTGCCCTGACTTACTCGTTTTTAAATGACAGCTTTGGCTCAGAGCCCTGAGTGAATAGCGGTTTAGAAGCCTAGGTAGCATACTGTGGCCACTGACGACCACCAGTTCACCATTACATCCTTTCCTCATGGGGAATAGCGAGTGTGTTAACGGCTGAAGGCACCGGGGTGTGGCGGAGGACGGGCCTATAATTCCAGAATTTAGGATGCTGAGGTAGGTGAGCTGCTCAGAGTTACAGGGTAGCCTGGGCTACCATCACCCCCAGCAACACCTAGGAACCTGTTAGAAAACCACATCTGGGGGCCACGTCCAGACCTCCTAGATCAGGAACTCTGAGGAGGATGCCCAGTAATCTGTGCTTTAACATACCCATACCCCAGAAACCGACCACAGGACCAGTGTTCCTTCCTAAGCACCATTCGTTCTCTCTGGAGAAGCTTCACTGACACTTCATCACCTTGCATCGGCACCCCTCGAGTTCTGCGACAGCGAGTCTGGCTGTCAGGTTGACTATATCTGGATTAGCTAAAACCCAAAAATGGCTGCACACACCCATGAGGGATTTTTGCTTAAGTCATTTGAAGTGGGAACATCCACTTCGGATCCAATCTTTGAAGTGGGAAGACCCACCTATAATCTGGGCCACACCTGCTGAAAGTCTGTATAAGAGTGGGTTCTCAACCAGTGGGTCACGACTAACCCTTTCACAGGGTCACCTAAGACCATGGGAAAACACAGATACCTACACAATTCATAGCGGTAGCAAAATCACAGTTATGAAGTAGCAATGAAAACCATGTTTCTGGCCGAGGGTCCCCACAGCATGAGGAGCTGTGTAAGAGGGTTACAGCGTTGGGAGGGTTGAGAGCCTCTGCTGTATAAGGCCATGGGAGAAGGAAGCCCTCCTCTGCCCGCTGGCTCTAGCTCTCGATGGCAAGCCCATTCCTTCACTGGCGTTAGAGCCTACTTCTTCAGGGTTGTAGTGTATTCTGACGACCAACTAAGACATACAGTTACACAGAAATTTCCCACTCAGATCAGACTAAACTATTGTGTTCTTGGACTTTCCATTCATAGGCAGCCATTGTTGGATAGGCTGGACCATATTCTAAGTCGTTCTAATAACTACTCTTTCTCTATAGAGAGATTCATTCTATAAGTTCTGTAACTCTAGAGAACTCTAATGCACTGTAATTCCTTCTAGAACTCAAGGTTTTCAATGAAACACTACCTTTATGCACATCAACTACACTGACCAAATAAGGTCACAGCCTAACTACTATAAAAATAGGACTGAGGATATAGCTCAGTGCACACATGCTTAGCATAGGTTAGACCTTGGTTAAAAAACCCGTTCTTGGCTCCCCACAGTGTATTAGCAGCACATTGGCATTTCCCAGCAGGCTTTTCTTTAAGGCAGGGGATGGCACAGGGAGAGAAACAGTCCTTACCTTTCACATCCAACACTAAGTTTGGTTTCAGCTTGCTGTAGATCCTACCGTCCGACTTCATGCACCAGAACTGACTGTCGACGTTTTGATCGAGGGCCAGTCCTAGTTTGGAGCCAGACGTGACGAGGCTGCCCACGATCGTCAGGCAGCAGTCTTCTGCTATCTGCTTAGGGGACAACAGGTTGTCTCAGAACTCCCACTCCGAAGTCCCTGACTGGCTTTATCCCACACGAGCCTTTTAAGCCAAGCACCAAGCTTGTATTTCAGACGACGGGTGTGCTGGTGAGCCTCGTTCCCTGTGCACTGCAGGACTGCCCCTTGTAAGACTCTGACTGTTAAGAGAAGGCTCAGGAGGACTGAGTGGTTATCACAGCTGCTCTTTTGAAGAAGCACCAATTTTCAGTTCCCAGCACCCACACGGTGACTAACAACTCTCTGTAACTCCAGTCCTGGGGCATCTAATGCCCTTTTCTGGCCTCTCTAGACACCAGGCAAGCACGAGTGCATATACATGCAGACAATATCCATACACTTAAAAATTAAAACAAAAAACCTCCCCAAACCCCTAGAAGAACCTTGGGACAGTCAATTGCCCACAGATGATTCTCCCTGTCAGCAGTGAGCATGCTCAGAAGCTGCATCTGAAGCTCACACTTGGCCTGAGTTTCCAGCTCATGCCTGCTCTGCTCTGTAGCTACATTAGAGCAGCCACAGAACACCCCCCCTCTTAAACCTGGAGTTACATTCACTTATTCCTCGACTTTCCTTCATGAGAAACATCTAAAATTTTCTAAATTGGCATGCTATTCAGATATAAAAAGTAGAAAAATGCAAACCCAGAAGAGGGTGCCTAAATCCAAGGATTTAAAAGTTCCCCCGAAGTAACAAACAGCACTGCTCACCGCTAAAACCATGCTACAGTGAAAGCATATTAAAAGTGGACTGTTCTGGACAGGGGGCATGGCTCAGCAGGTGAGTGCATGGTTAGTACTTGTGGGGCCTTGGGTGTGGTACACGTGTACACACACACACACACACACACACACACACGTGCTGGTAAAAGCCTGGTGAGTGTATGGCACATTTCACCTTTTCTCCTCGATCTACTGAAACAAGATATCAAATAAGATCCCCGGAATGTTGGGACCACTGAGGGTACCACTCTCTTGTACTGAGATGACCAAAGGCAGAACTTGCTGCCTTCTCAGCTCCGGTCCTTCATCTACCTGTTGTCCTGATGCTTTCTTCTGTGTGTCTAAGCATCACCTCTGCTCATAAACACATGCCTGTGTCCCCCTCAGGCACACAGTCAGAGTGAACGGGTGTGCTCCTGCTGACTCACAGGGACCAAGGTTTTAAAGTACCAGGAGCAAACTGTCAAGCTCATAAAGTCAAGGAGTGGAGAAGAGACCCAGTGTGATGCTCGCCTCGTGACCTCTGGCCACTGCTTCCAGTGTCTGCTGCGGCAGGAGCCATTCCCATCTGTACAGTGGTGACCTTTAGGACGAGGGCACAGCATACCCGCCTCTCTCTCCACCCTGGGAGTGGCCTCAGATGTGCCAGTGCTCTAGTTAGTGTCTCTGAGTAAACTCACGTCACTCCCCTGCTGGATTCTCTTCCTATTGTAAGTTCCTAACCCTGACTCTGATTCTGTCACAGCTGGGAAGTATTTTCACAGGGAAAACCTCCCAATTTACCTCTGGAACGGTGGGTGTCGCAGCATCTACCTGAAAAGGTCAAAGGCACAGTAAGGCAAAGGGCTGCGCAGCGCTAATTGCTCACCCGGCATTTGATGCACCCTTCCTGATAGATCCAAATCTGATCATCGGCACCAACGTCTTCCATGACCTGGACTCGGAGAAGCTTCAGGTCCTCTAAGTTCCCGTTGGTAGACATAAATAGTCCCGTCGCTTTGTTTCGAAGTCTGAAGTAAATTCGTTTCTAGAAGACAAAAACCCCAGTGGTAGTTACATACAACCGTGTGGTCGGAAGCACTGAGATGCTGGCGTCTGGAAGAATCCAGAATGGAGCAGAATGCTTAGGGAGGGCTACGGGACTAAGTGCTGTTCTCAGTGCTAGCAGTGTGGGGACATTCCAGCGTGACTGAGGCATGGAGTGTGCCTGTGACAGCCAGAGGTGACACATGCACATGTGCTGTTGGGCTTGACAGTATGTCTGAGATACCTTTGCTTCTAGGTGCCAGCCTCATGTCCAGAGGCTGAGGGAAGAGAGGCCAGTGTCAAGCTTCTAGCAAAACTAAAATGGTGAACTATATTTACAAAACTACTTTTCTAGAAGAGTCTACGCACAGTGAGGAGGGGAATTTCACATACCTGAGCAAAGGGCCGGAGGGAACCTATTTGGCGACAGGCACTGAACTCATACCAATTTGGCACTTCTGCAGGAGACAGTAGGAACTGCCGGCCTCTGTAATTGCCATATTCATAAGTAACCCATCTGAAAAGAGAACAAACCACAGCTGATGACAACTTCCATTTGATGGTGGGCCCTGACGGTTACAGTTGCTTTTAGAGTGCTGTAAATTTCTCTTCTCTCCTCTTCTTCTTCTCTTTCTCTTTCTCCTTCTCCTTCTTCTTCTTCCCTCCTTCCCTTTCTCCCTCCCTCCTTCCCTTTTTCTTTTCTGTTTTTGAAACAGAGTCTCTCTGTGTAGCCCTAGGTGTCCTAGACCTGGATATGTAGCTCAAGCTGGCCTGCCTCTGCCTCCCAAATGTAGGGGAAAAGGTGTGCCCCATCATGTCCCGCTCAGAACATGCTGAACTTTTAATACATATTGGAGGGAAAATAAGCCTACGTTCTAGAGCATTCAAAGCTATTTCTTGATAAATAGTGAATTTTTGGAGGATCAGGAGTAATTATTTATGTCAGCATTCATTCCGAGAAGTAGGTAAGTTTTACTTTTCCTCCAATAAAGCAATGAGATAATTATGCTCTCCCAGTGGGACTCTGCAGTCCTTTCTGAAAATTGTTCATAAAACATATTCAGGTTATGGATCTTAAATGTTATATTATCTTAAATAATCAACACTAAATGTAATGCTATCCTAAATAGTTACCAATTACAAAGTTCTCATGTGTGCACTGTTGAGTTTAATGCTTGGATAAAGATAAATTCTTTACGAGTGGAGGAAAGAGGGTCTACAAAATAAGGTATGCAAGAAGCCATGACAGAGCCTGTTACTTCCGTGCTAACTTAAGATACATTGTAAAACAATTACAAAACAGTTTTGTTGTTGTTTAAAGTAAGACGGACTCTTCCCCAAATCCCCAAACTGTTAAGCTAAGTTTCTTCCACCCTCATACTGGCTTGCCAACCTGAGAACCCTACAGATTGAATATCCCATGATCCTCCTGCTCTGCCGATCATTGGAGAAGGATGTTCTCTATTTAAACCCCAGAGCTCTAAATGCACATATTTCATCCATCTTACAAAATAGTCATTAAAATTTATTGAAAAAAAAAAACCACTAAAAGCTTCAGCCCTAATAATTCCTTAATCGTTTCTAGTGAGCATGCTTCAGCCCCTCCACCCACAGCAGATGCAGTCCCCTCAATAGCCATGATCTCAGCACGCCTTAACATGTTTTAATCAAAGAAAAATGTTTTCATAGAAAAATGTATTACATTGATATGTGTCTATGCCCGAGTTAGTTTTAGAATTACACAGAGTTACTGGTGAGTTTAAAAATAGTTGGCTGATGGAGACTGGGCGTGGTGATGGGCGCTCCCAGCATACGGGAGAAGGCAGGTGGATTCCTGTGAGTCTGAGGCTAGGCTGACCTATAGAGCAAGTGCCAACCCAGCCAAGACTCCCACAGAGCGACCCTGCCGAAGGAGGAAGGAAGGAAGGAAGGAAGGAAGGAAGGAAGGAAGGAAGGAAGGGAGGAGGAAGGGAGGGAGGGAGGAAAAAAGAGAAGAAGAAAGATTGGGTGGTGGTATAACTTTTTATTATTTTGTGTGTGTGTGTGTGTGTATGTGTAAGTATGATGGGCTGGAGACATGCAAAAGCATGCATGTGGAGGTCAGAAAACAACTCTCCATAGTCAGTTCTGTGTTGTAGGGAGTAGACCCAGGTCATCAGGCCCGCATGGTGAGTGCCTTTCAGTCACTCAGTCATCTCCCCGCCCCTCCCAGTGGACTTAATAATCTGTACAGCATCTGCAATCAAAGAAAAAAGTCTACCCTTTGCTCTAAAATCAAAGAGCAAGGTCTTTCAGTCTGTCAAAGGATAAAAACAAACAAAACAAAGAAACCTAGTTCTCTCTATTTTGCTACAAAAAAAAATGCTTTATGAATTTACTGAGTATTATGTTGTGAGTTCCCCATCCTTAACCTAAACTTAAGCAAAAAAAAAAAAATTGCTGGATACATGGATGAATGATGCTTTTACACAGGCTTGACCCATCAAGACAAAAATGTCATGGAGTTATGTAATGTTAACCCACAAAGACGGCCAAAGACCGCCTGTCGGTTCATTTACGGTGACGTAAGGTGCGTCTGATGTTCCCTTGACACATCTACTCACACTCACATCAGTCAGTCACTTAATGACGGTGTTCATTTCTGTTTCCACTGGGAAGAAACGGAGATGCGTACAGACTGAGCTGGCACATTTGAGGGTATGTATATGTATGCCTTCATATGTATTTTTAAAATGTGCTTCATAGGAAAAGCTTGTCTGTGAAAGCAAGAAAAAGGGCACTCGTCCATTTTAGCAGATGAACAAGTAACTCACTCACATGCCACCAACGACCCGCACGGAGCGGATCTGAGTGCTGAATCCCAGGGAGCGGAGATTGACTGCTTCGGCGGTCAGTTCTATCTTTTTTCCTTTGAAGTTTTCTCTTTCAAAAAGAATAATTGTTGGTTCGGAAAATTCCTGTTTGGAGGTAAATTTGTTCATCTGTTAATAATGCAAAGCTTTTGTAGATAGCCTGAAGGAGACGAGACACCGTCTACTCTCACGGACAAGGCACAGGCTTTCCCTATCTATAAACTTAGCCAATTGGGATGTTTCTAGCCTGGAAACTCGAAGAGAGGAAGGATGGGAGGGTAGGAAACTCTCCTATTGCACCTGCAGACACATTAAAATAGACCACAGGAAAGCAGGGACACAGACAGCCCAGGCCTAGGGAAATGGCTGTATGCATGAACACCAGCCCTGTATGACATTTCTTTCATCTTAGCGAGACAAGGCTGGATGGAAAGTCACAGACATTAACGGAGAGGGCCAGATAGCTGTGGTAGCCTGGTGTCCAGTGGCCAGGTGATATGGCAGTGTTCTTAGGAGCCCAGGAGCCTTCCCCTTGCAGGTACTTCTGGTGTCTGGAGCTTTGGTTTGTTTGGGTTGGGTGATCTGGATTTCTGAGCCTATGTTAGATGACTGGGCATTCAAGGTAGTGCAGTATAAATGTGAGCTCCCTTTAATTGTCAGTAACGAGGATTCTATAGGCTCATGTTCCCAAACCCTCTTGTAGGAGTTATTACCAGCAGGGGACAAAGACCACAGGTAGAAGCCACAGACATTTTAGAGGACAGCAGCTCCCTACTGATTTTCAGACAAGAGAAAAGTTGAAGTTTATGCTTGTTTTCACATACAGACCCTCTGCCCCCAGGCTCTAACGATATCCCCAAGATCACAAATGACACATGAACAAAGCATACAGGGATCAACCTGCTTCAAGCCGTGTAGCAAGGGTGAGACCCAGTGCTGCTCATTAGTGTGGGTGTGCCCTGATGTGCAGGACAGAGTCCGACTGCCCTCAGTGAACATCAGAGTACTGTGTGGTGATCGGTCCCATGGCCCAGGAGTTAGAATATATAAAACACAGGAGGGAACCAGACAAAACCTACGGGAATACTTCTTCGAATGTTTACTATATACGTAGAGATGACATATGGATAACATCCTAAACACTCAAATACGCTGTCAGAAATAATTGTGTGTGGGAAGGGGTCCTCCTGGGGTATCCAGGGTGGAAGTGCTGCTGTGGGGGGAGGGGTCCCCCTGGGGTTCCTTACTGTTGAAAATACATAGGGCAAAGGATATGGATACAGTGCTTGCCTAGCATGCGTGAGGGCCCGTGTTTGCTACCCAGCACTGCAGAAACTGCTAACTCAAATACACACAATGTATGATCGCATTCTGGTAGATCTCTGTAAAGGGATACCATCTTTAAGTGACCAAAGGATGCAAATGTATGTGCCAAGAAGGGATGGCACCAGGAAACTGCAAATATAAACTTTTAATATATACTTTTTATATACTATATAAGTAGCTTTTAGAATTCTAGGCATACTAATTTTTTTTTAAGTCTTATTTCATGACTTGGATTGTTTTGTTTTCAAACAGGGTCTGATACAGCCCCCTGCTGGGCCCAGATTCACTCTGTGGCCAAGTGTGACCCTGAACTTCTAATCCTTCTTCTATCTCCCATGTGCTGAGAATCCAGATGTACGCCACTGTGCTCAGTGTGTGTGTGTGTGGGGGGGGGCTGAGGCTCCAACCCAGGGCTTCATTCATCCAGGCAAGCACTCCAGCAGCTGAGCCACACGCCAGCCTTCGTCTGTAAGCTGATGAGTCTGCATTATCCCATGTTTCATTGTTACTGTTTTCCTGCCTCAACAGCATCTTACTATTTATATAGGCAAGCAGGAAGAAGTGCTATAAAGCCAACACACACATCCTTCCTACATTTAAGACTAAAATCATAGGAATGTTTAAAGCATTTTATGAGACTGTCAAAAGCAAATAATTCTTTCCAAAACTATAGACACACCTAGATGTAAGTATACGGACATCATCTTCTGGTTCTGTTGTATTGAATATATTGCTTTGATTAGCCCACATGAAAGATCCTATTCAAAGGGGACACTATCACCTGGACTAGAACACAGTTGATAGTCTGAGTTGATGATAATTTTTAAGCAGGACTGGAAAGTGGGCTCAGTGATTAAGAACATTTGCTGCTCTTGCAGGGGACCCTGGCTCAGTTCTTAGTGCCCACATGGCAGCTCACAACCATTGTAACTCCAGTTCCCAAGGATCAATGTCCTCTTCTGGCCTTTGCAGGGGCTGGTATGTGGGACACAGGTACACATGCAGGCAAAACACCATCCATGCAAAACAATGAAAAAGAATAGAGTGAAGATAGGCTAAACCACAAGGGATTTCTGCAGACTAACAATGGGAATCGGAATCTACAGGAGATGGCTAACAGAAACCCAAATAACGTGTAGAGACCAAACTGCCAACAGTGAGACAGCCTGGAGGGAGGAGCTGTCCGGCTGCTACCGACAGCTCTTCAAAAACGATAACATTAATATCTGAATTAAGTCTACAAGAGTGAGAACTATACATAACGATGGTATAAAATTAAAGGTTCTACCTACATGCTTTTTAAAAACACACATTTTACAGAATATTTAAGCTGTGTCCATCCAACACAAAGCATGGCTACAAAGGGGAGAGGGGTGGAAATGAGAGTTTGGAAAAGAGACAGCATGGGGGAAAGCGGGACAGTGCTCTAAAGCTAGCATGTGAATAAGTGAACATCCGAGCAGGAAGTCAGAGAGAGCAAGGAAGAGGCCTGGTTTTAACAGTCATAAAATGCACAAAAGCTGGGGGTCGAGAGATGGTTAAGGGTGCTTGCTGCTCTTCCAGAGGATCCAAGTTCAGTGCCCAGTACCCACTTCTGATAGCTCTCTTCACCTGTAACTCTACTCCAGGGGATCAGATGTCTTCTTCTGGCCTCTGAGGGCAGCTACACGTGCATACACACACACACACACACACACTCGAATACACACAGACTTGCACGCACCATAAACAAAAGTAAATATGTAAAAAGAAGAGAAATCTATGTGTGCTGGATAGAGTGCAGCTGTGGTCGGGCACAGCCGTGACCTGAGGAAGCCATAGCTAGCTGCTGGCTTCCTTGCTCTGTCAGTGACGTGAACAATACACGTCTGTCTGTATCTCTGTTTATACTCACAAAATCTATAAAGCGAAGAGACCTCAGGGTTGCTCCCGGTAGGCATCCCATTGCTGAGAGACACGGATAGTGGCCTTCTTCCAGTACGTACTGATTGCCAGAGAAATTTTCTCCATCGTACGCAACCCAGCTATAAAGAAACAAACACACGGTATGGAACATACGCAATCATATTTAAGAAACATGTTTTATAATGCCAGGCCTGATGGTGCAGGAGTTCAATCCCAGCACTTGGGAGACAGAGGCCGACAGATCTCTGTAAATTCCAGGCCAGCCTGGTCTACACAGTGAGTTCCAGCACAGCCAGACTTATATAATAAGTTCCTGTCTTGAAAAGGAAAAAAAAAAAGAAATCTGATTTTTAGAGGTGCCTGCTATAAGATAATCATAAACCTTCTAACTAACTGATTTTTCTTTTAAAAATATCTGCATGCATTTGCTAAACTTCATCTCATGGCAGCCTAGTGTGGCTCAGCGGGGGCTGGGGGGGGAGTTACTCGGTGGGAATGAGTATGGCTGCTTTTCTTTTCCACAACCTTCAACTGTGTTCTCAGCCAGTGTACCTACCCGCACCAGGGTCCCTCCCCTACCTAGCAACCCTGCAGCCCTCAGAGCCACCCAGCCATCTGCTTTTCACGGAGCTGCACCCTCAGATTTTTTTTAGGTGGGGGGACATTGCTTCACCAAATTTCCTGGCTGCCTTGAACTCATTCAGTAGCCTAGACAGGCCCCTGAATCTGTCATCCTCCTGCCCCAGTCTCCCAAACAGCTAGCTCTACGTTTACTGAAAACGTCCATCCATTCCTAACGCCTGGGCCCTGGGCTCCCCCAAAGATGCTGATCCTTTTAAATTTTAACCTAACAGATGCTCACTGAGGACTGACTGCGAATCGGGTATGATCCTGCTGCTCAGGACATTTCAAAAGCAACACTGTCCCTGCTCTCTTGAAGTTACTCTGGGAAGCTGAGACAGGTGATAAACAATTTAAAAAATGTACGACTGGCCGTAGGAAGTGAAGCAGGAAAGGAGAGGATGGGGTGGGGTAGAGGGCGAGCCAAGCACCTGAGACACTTCCCCTCACTGGGTCCATGTTTGACACAAAGCCAGTGCACTGAACCACATGAACGGTAGCATTAAAGGCGCCGTCGTTACTGCTATTAGGATGAATTCCCCTGGCTTCTTTATGGGCTTCCTCAGTCCCTCCCACTCTTATAAAGCTCTCACAGGATGACTGCTTCCAGCTGGCACTCTGGCTCACTGCCCCACCCACAGCCCCATCTGTGTTTTTTAGGAATCCATCAAATTATGTATTTGTCCACGGGAAGTCAGATCCTCCCTCCCCTAATCTAGGCTGACCTCACTTCTGCTACCACAGGCCCTCTCAGCTAGAGAGTTGCCCCCACTTGCCTGCCATGCAGAGTGCTGGCCCCACTCCTGTTTGCCTGTAAGAAAAATACCTGCCTTGGGAGGCATCTAAGAGAGTCCCCAGATGCAGCCCCTTTTACAGATGCTGGAGCAGACACAGGGTGTAGAACTGGTCTGAATCCTGCACACTGAGGTCATTGTCAGCTTCTGCAGCCTGTATTGGCATGCACATCCCCAGATGCTACAAGCAAGCTTCCCAACTGATGTGGTTTTACAGTGTCAAGCGCCCACAGGAGCCAGGATAAACTTGCAAACATATGAATTCTCTACCTTAGTGATCCGCCTCTGCCCGTCGCAGTCAGCTTACCTGCCTCCCAAAACTCTGCAAGACTTGGTCTGAAACGAATCATCAATTTGATCTATCGTCTCTTCAAAACTTTGACTGTGACCTTGGAACTGTGGCTCTGAAAACAAGTGAATCTTAGAAAAAAGGAAAGAGAAATAAAATTAACTCTGTGAGCATGTTCAGGTTATTGTTTTTTTTATTTTTGTGTATATGGGTATTCTGTCTGCATATTTGTATCTGTGCATGACGTGTGTCTGGTGACTATGTGGGTCAGAAGAGGGTGTCTCTTCTCTGGGACTGTAGTTACACAGTTGCGACCTGTCCTGTGAGTGCTGGGAATCGAACCCCTGGAAGAACAGCCAGTGTTTTAACCTCTGTGCCACTCCATTCGGTTCTTTAAATGATGACCCAGACCTGACCTGCTAACTCTTGTTATAATATGTTATGAATTTTATTAACCCTTTAATTTTCTTTTTTTCCTTTTTATTGGATATTTTATTTACATTTCAGATGTTATTCCCTTACCCCCCCCATCCTTTAATTTTCTACTAGATAACTAATGATCAGCAGGTTGGCTGTACCATCCGTGACTATTTAATTTAGAAGCATCAAAGGCCAGTGGAACCACAGAGACAACTTTCTAAAGAACGCACTGCTGTTGCAAGCTGTGAGGCATGTTAAAGCTTTATTGTGGCCAAAAGTAATTGTGCATGGGTTCTAACGCTAACAACAGACTAGACCTGGGAGCGTGCAGTCTAGTTTCCCTCCCTCTCTCAGGGTGATACTGCTGACTGTTTAGAATCTCCGTGTGCCAATAAAAGAGGCCACATTGGTGTTTGTGCTTCTGTGTATAATTACAGCTGTCTGAACATCTGCACTAAAAAGCCTAAATAACAAGAGCGACAATGAACCTGACCCAAGAGCCAGCAGTGCAAAGGCTTGGGTGGCACCAGACAGTGCACACACGGCAAATACGAGTCATTGATACTGAGCCGAGGTAACCGTGTGCTAGAACCTCAAATATTAACTTAGGTATATTCATGAAGCTGATTCTGTGTAATGAAATGAAATCCAGCATGTTATTACAAAAGCATTGTAGAACTATCTAGACATGGGTCAGTGCCATTGATTAAGCACCATTGTTAATGTTTTCAGAATTAAGAATGGATAAAATTCACAAAATGTCACACATCTGACATTTATACTCACTTTCTCAATGGAAAATGAATAGCCCCTAATATAGAACGTTTTTTTAGTTACCTGATTTCGTCTCCTTGGACCAGTGAAAGAATCCTAAGGATTTTATAAAAGAAGAGGAAAACATGATTACTAAAGAAGTTATGTTAAAGTTTCTTTTCATCTACATTAACAATCACTGTTAAACTTAAGCCAGAATACTTTCTGTAGCAATCCGTACACAGACCAGAAGCCATGAAGGGAAGCCTGGGCTGAGTTAATGTTCCCGGAAGAATGACCTTCTTACCAGGCATATGGGTTGCACGGAGGAGATCTTACAATTTTTGCCTCCCCAATCCTCAAAGCTGGTGTAGAAGCCTTTGTCCAGGATGTACTGCTCTCCCGTGAAGTCAGGGTTCTCATAGGCTACCCACCTACAGAGACACAACCCTGGTTAGCGTTGGTGTTACTTTACATATAAAACCATGTCACACATCTGAGAAGGTGTTTTGCTGATCAGACCCCATTCTTTTTCTGTTCTTCATTAATATTTAGGGGCAGATTGACTTTGTCTATCTGTCAAATCCAAACAGTGTTCAAAAGAATGTCTCTATACAAGCTTTTTGGTGTTTCTAAATACTAAACTCCTATGCCTCTAGAAGCTGCAATGAGGATAATTTTGTGTTGTGATTTTCCCCCTATTTTCATGCCAAGGAAATACATTGAATCTTAAAAAGGAGTCTGATTCTTTTCTTTCCTTTTTTAATAAGTAAGAACTCTTTTTTCAACATAGAAAGATTTCTGCAGGCAGATCTTAACAGGAAGCTATGCCTCATATATAACAAATCACAACGAATAATAAAAACCTGAAACAAAGAAAGACACTTTCTGTCAAATGGTATTTCCAACTTCACACATCTATAGAAAAACAAAGCTGAGCTAGCTCCCAGGGGAACCAAGGACAGACACATCACTTGTAATGTCCCTATGTCATCTTTGCAGTGACCCCAGAAAGGTGCTATTGGTCAAACCCACTCACCATTGATACTTCCTGTGCAAAGGGGGATTGTCTTTGAAGGGGAAAAAGGTTTCTAATTCCATTCCATTTAACAGATTCTCAGTGTAGTCCTCCGCTAACTCATTGCTGTAATGACCCACTTTTCATTTGAATGACGCACACCACCATCAGAACTTTCTAGATCTATGCCATCACATTTCCTAAGGGGGAACTGGCATGTCCACTTCACGGACAGAAAGTCAGTCCGCTTACTTGAACAGCAGACTCTGATGTCCCATCCTACATGTGCCAGAAACCAGGCAGACATGAAGAATATAAAGATAGAAGAAGACAAATCCTCTGCCCTTGAGCTTGGCAGACAGAGGAGCATCACAAGTAACTATCTGTTGTGACACATTAGATGAAAGTGACCTGTCTGAAGTGATGCCATCAGCTAAGGCCAGAATGTGAGAAAGCCCAAGGCCGAAAGAACACGAGGCTCTGTGACATGTTCTCGGTACTGTTTGTATCACAACAGAAGCTCATTCAGATTTCAGTATGTGATGGGTCACTTTAAACTGAAGTCTATCTACAGGTATTCCCAAAAGAAGAACAACCACTCAGAAGAAAAGGAACACTTCAGAAGCTAAGTGGTCAGGAGACACTGAGAGCTAACATCTGAAAACTCACCTCTGGCCATCTGAATGCAGAAACTGAGTCCTGGGCGCTCTTAGAAAATAAGTCTTCCCCCTCCCCCAGTCTCAAACCTGCACCAGCAGTTTTTCAAACTTCTGCATCCTGTGAGGTAAGGAGTTTGGAGGCCTGGATCTCTCTGTGGTCCTGACATTAACTTTCAGGAATGTGGACAATGGGGGGGGGGGTCCCTTAACTTTTGTAAAACTGTGTTTTCAATTATGAAGTAGAGAGCTGGCCAAGGACCCTGTGCTGAGCCAGGGGCCGCAGGGCACAGCTGACCTGCAGTGTCACCTGTGTACACACACCTCAGGTAAGCCTGTGGTTGCGGGCAATGGCAACCGTAACAGAGAGCCCGGCTCCAGCTACGGCTGCCTCTTCTGAAGGTAGAACACCAGACACAAACACCAGAATTTGCAAACAAAAACAATAATTAAAGAACATAGGTCACATCACAGAAAGCTTTGCCTGGGCTCTGGGCCGGGCCTGTGGTTTCAGGCTTTTTGGGTTGACTTTCAGGAGAGAAATGACCTGTGAAGAGAGAACCTCTGGAGATTCACCTGTGGCCAGGCCAGGCACTTGCCCACAGTGCTCTTTCAGGTCCTTGTTGGTAGTTGTTAAACTAACAGGTGTGTGTTTGTGTGTGTGTGTGTGTGTGTGTGTGTGGTAGGCAAACTTACAACAGAGGGTCAGCCTGTCTGACTCAGTCAGATGGGAGCACTGAAGTGTATGAGACATGGCTTGACCTGAGAGCAAAGCATTCTTCTGAGGCCCAGCTGAGTCTTTGGAATCTGTAGTGTTGAATCTACGTATACTGGGGACTCTTATGAAAATTCGTCAGTGTCCTTGCTCAAGTGGGTTCTGTTCATGAGTTATTTACTGCTGTGTTAGACCAAGGGTAACAGGAAAGAAGGAGAAACAGAACCCAGCAGGCCCCAGCCTAGTGGAATGAGGACAAACCTACCCTTCTGTGGAAGAGAACACCTGCCTTTATTTATTTAATTAGGTTCTCATTGTATCCCTGGCTAGCCTAGAACTTGCTATGTAGACCAGTCTAACTTTGAACTCACAGAGATCCTCCAGTGTTGAGATTAAAGGTGTGGGCCGCCACACTGGCTTATTTTTACCTGAACTCTAGAAGTGTTTTGCTTTACTATTAGATATTAAAATGTTAGCCCAGCTTGCACTGCTTGGGTAGGAGCTGAACACAGCATGGAGCTGTCAGCAGGTGTCAACGGGAATTCTTTTGGGCTTTCCATAAGGGCTGGAATGTGGTCCCTCGAAGGCTTAGTTGGTGTCGTGAGCATCCTTCCTTCTGTTTCACAGCTAATGACTCCAGGGTTGTAACACCAGTGACCGTGTGCCTCCAGGGAGACACGGGATGGGAGGTTCAAAAGCTTTGCTCTGGCTGCACATGGAGGCATACATCGGTACACCCCATAAATATCCCACACCTAATTTCCATATTTATCCCACCACTGCACGTGGGAGGGCTGTGAAGTGAAAGGACTGAGTTCAAGGCCAGCAAGGTCCACATAGTGAGACTCTACCTCAAAATAGACAGACAGACAGACAGACAGACACCACAAAACAAAAATGAGGTTGCTTATTTTCCAGTAAAAAAATAAAGCCATTAAAATCGAACCATTTTTCTTTGATACTATTAAAACATGACTAGGTTAGCCATCTTCCCTGAAGTTTCACAAGGCCTAGTGCAGTACCGTGCCTGCAAGTCTTGTCAGCACACAGCCTAGAAGCTCCCTCCTTCTCCGTCATGCGTCCAGTGCATTCTCCACCCTCACAGCCGCAGGCCTGGTCAGCGTAAGTGCTGTATCTGCTGAAGACGTAACAGACCTCGGTGGAGCGCTACTACAGCCAACACATTTAGGAAGAAGTGTGTGTGTGTGTGTGTGGTATGTGTGTATGTATGTGTATGGTGTTGGTGTGTGGTATGTGGGGTGTGTGAGTGTGAGTGTGTGTGTGTGTGTGTGTGTGTAACTCTGCCTCCCTACTACTTCCCCCAATACCAAACCTCAATTGCTACAACAAGAAAAAAAAGCCTCTGTCAGGAAATACAACTAAAAATGACTAAAAATAGAAACATAAAAAAGCCCAACGTCCTATTGAAGGAAACTGACATGAAGCAAGCGGTGTGGGTAAGGAGGAAGGAAAACAGGCTCAGAGCACTACGCGCTGTGCTAACTTAACCTACACCGACATCTACCCAGCATCCGCCGGCTTGCTCTGCCAGGGTAGATGACTGCCTGGCTTGTGACTAACGAACAAGGATACCTGGTGACTGGTTCTCCAAGACTGAGTGGCTCTCTACAACTTTTTCATACAATAATAAACATGATCTGAAACACTGCAGAGCCACCACGTCATTTCCGGTGGCCTCTGCCATATGTCCAGACGACTCCTGATTCTGGTAGACAGCCAGCGATGACCAAACCGTGTCAGGGCTACTGATGTGACACTGCCAAGGGAGCTACAAGTGACAACCTACGCAACGATGCGGTGACTAACAACGGAAGCGTGTTCTACTGTAGACGTGTCAGACTTGCCAGGCTTTTAGGGGAGGCCTCGAGACGTGCATCAGGGCTGAGGCCAGCTAAGATTCAGTAGGCCGACACCAGCCACTTTCAACAGAACCAACGTCAGCTTTCTTTGTATGTCCTTTTAATGACACTATCACTTAGAAGAACTCAGAAGGGTCACCAGCTGGATCATGAGAACAATTCCCTACAATAGAGATCTGGCATCTGTCCTGATGCTCCTGGGGAGTCACACACTTCAATCATAGCCACTGTGGGACCGACCCTAGGGACGGCCACACTACAGCAACACAATGACCTCTCTAGTTAAGGCATGTACTAATGACCCACACCTGGAACCTGAGCATGCAATGAGTCAGGAGAATGAAAGCCCGCCATCACTGAGGGATGAAGGTGAAGAGGCCCACCTCAGGGAAAGCCATAGAAACAAGCCCAGGTGGGAGTGTTTTCGTGATCCCAAATATTGAGTCATGGGCAGGAGAGATGGCCCAGTGGTTAGAGAGGTTAAGACCTCTACCAGAGGTTCTGATTCCCAGTCAACCACTTGGTGGCTCACAACCATCTATAATGGGAAATGATGCCCTCTTCTGTCATGCAGGCACACATACAAATAGAGCATGAGTCATGCCTGCAGCAAAATGTTTTCGCTCGATTGGTCTTGTCCTTGTTACTGTTGTCAGACAGGATCTGACTGTGTAACGGAGGCTGGCCTTGAACTCAGTTTTTCTGTTCTCACCTGGTGAGCGCTGAGAGTGCAGGTCTGTGCTACTGTGCCTGACCTGAACCAGAGTCTTCTCTAGACTTTTTATTTGTACAACCAATAGTGTTTCTATCACTTAGGGTGGCATGCTTGATCAGTCACTTCCGCCTCAGAGTCAGGGCTCGGTAAAGACTTGGCATTGGCGAAAGCACTGGGCACCGTAATCCCAGCATGGAAGGCTGGGGTGGGGTAGGCAGATGCCAAGGTCAGGTCAGCTGCACCGCACAACCAGACTCCATCCACCCCAGTAGTTTGTATGTCAAAATACTAGTGAGGGAACACTAGCAGTCATGACACTGTAACAGAGCCTACTGGGACTTTATCCCAACGTCGAGGTCAATGCCAGCTTACTAACAATCCACCCATTTAGAAAAAGGGCCGCAGGTCCAAATATTTCTACCATGACACCCAAGAGCCTGCTTCAAGTGGGTGGGGAAGGGGGAGGTATAATCAGAACATTTTTAGACCAGCCAGGCAAGCGGCACTGCTGTAAATACCAAGGGGCTGAATTAATGTTTACCTGTGAGATATTTACTGAGGACTGACTCATTGTCACAGACTATTAATTTAACAGAAATCCAAGCAAAACCCAAGCTTAAAATCTTGGTGGAATTACTTCACTTACACGCCACTCAGTACATTGATTGACTGTGTTTTCACTCCATAGCCGGTGTCCTTTAAATTGGCAACAATTCCCAAGACATCAATACTGGAGCCTTTGGAGCCAAAGTTCTTCTCACTGTACATTATCATGTGTGCATTTGAAAAATCCTATTAAGAAAGAGAGATTCAAATTTCAAGGGTAGCCACTCATCATCCCAAAAGGACATGTTAGCTGTTAGCTTCTCCTCAACTTACACTTAATATAGGCCGTAGAGACTGGAGGTCTCCATTGTAGCCGCCCCAGGCATTCCAGTCCCTGTACTCTCCCTCTTCCAGCAAATACTGGTGACCAGTGAAGCCGCACTTCTCATAAGCAACCCAGCTACAAGAGAAAGAGCAAGCGGCTGTCAGACATTTCAATGCTTCCCACGTGCCGGCTTGACTGACAAATACAAGTATAAATTCCATGTGAATTGATGACATTCTCTAAGTGTCGAAAGCACACCATATACATCTATGTTCTTTTGTTAAAATTCTTTAACATTTAAAAGAATTTGTTCAGAAAAAAACCTAAGAAACATGTTAGAGTTCTATAAAGGAGTGTAGTTGCGTGTATCCATGAGTATGCATATGTATGTGTATATGTGTGTGCTTTGGTGTGTGGTGTGTGTATACGTGTGTGCATTTGGTTATGTGGTTGTGTATGTTTGATAATTAAAACGAGGGGCTGGAGAGACGGCTCAGCCGTTATTTCTCTTGCAGAGGATCCCAACGCCCACATAACAGCTAACAACTGTAACTCCAGTTCCAGAGGATCTGACACCACATTTTAGACTCCTCAGACACTGCACAGATGTGGTGCACAGACACACATGCAAGTGAGACACTCATACACATGAAATAAAAATAAACAATTAAACAAAAGAAATGAAACTCAGCAAGCAAAGTGGCAAGCTTTCTTCAAGTAGAAATAGAATCATACATTTTGCCTATTTACAAGACAGCTTTAGTATATACTCCTACTAGAAATGTGCAAGATCTATAAAATTCAAAAAGATCATGAAAATTAGAAAGAAAATTAATGAACTGTTCATTAGATGGGAACATGATATTTTAAAAATCAATCTGTCCAGATCTGTATGAGCTCCACCGCAGACTCCCCTCCAGTGTCCCTCCAGCCACTGTCTCAAGTCCAGCTCAGCTGACCCTGCTGGGGATGTAGCTGGACATCTCTCAGCATGTGTGACACCCCAAGATTCAATCCTCATGACTCCCTACTCCCCACAAAACACCAGCAGACTATAATCAAGAATGTTGTCTTTGGGGGAAAGACGGCACATTTATTATTCATCAGGGAAAATGAGAAAGCCTTACCATCACCCCTTTTACTTACACGCCTCTGAGGACTTTCATAGACCCCACCGATGGAAAGGGCAAATGGTCATTTCCAGTTGTTTCTTCTGTCTCACCTCCTTCCGTGATAAAACTACTCATTTCTGTTTCTAGCTCCATACACCTTCCTTCAAAGGAAGGCTTTTCATAAATAATTACCTACAATAGAAATGAGATATGCCAATAATTTGGGAGAAGTTAAATAGCTAAAAAGTAGCTCAACATTAAATCTGTCATTCAATAGCACTTATTTGGGCTAGGGGTGTGGCTCTGTGGTAGAACTCTTGCCCAGCATGTGTGAGACCCTGGGTTCCATCCCACACAAGAGTACAATCTCCCTAGACTCACAAGTGCCAACATGCCATCACACACACACATACATACACATACACACACACACACACATACATACACACACACACACACACACACAAGTAAGCAACCGCAGCAGCAGCAGCAACAACAACAATAGATAGCACTAAATCCTGGAATACAAATTAAAATATTCTAATCACCTATAAATAAAAATCACCTACATAATAGCACCTACTAACCTAGTTAAACAAAAATTATTTGGGTACCCCTCCTTCCACTGGTAGTGTGGAACACTCCAAAGGCAACGTTTAAAAGATATTAAGGAGTCAGAGGAGTCTAAAGTTGATTCGGAAATGATAAACAATCATGGTGCATGGGACAGGTGTAGAAAATAGTGGTAGCAGGTGTATCTGGAGCAGGGAGAGCTGTGGGTTGGAGCTGGACTCATGGCTCAGCAGGGAGAGCTGTGGGTTGGAGCTGGACTCATGGCTCAGCAGGGAGAGCTGTGGGTTGGAGCTGGACTCATGGCTCAGCAGGGAGAGCTGTGGGATGGAGCTGGACTCATGGCTCAGCAGGAAGAGCTGTGGGATGGAGCTGGACTCATGGCTCAGCAGAGAGAGCTGTGGGATGGAGCTGGACACATGGCTCGGCAGGCAAAGGCTGAGCTCAATGCCCCCAAACCAATGCAGTGCAGCTGAAAAGCTGAAAAGCTCTCTTCTGTTGCCAGCAATGGGCTCAGCAATTAGTAAATCCAACCAGGAAGGGTCATGGTAAAGTTAACACAACAGTCAACCTTGGAGGCAAGGCCATGACAACCAGTGCCATTAGCTTCTTCCTGAAGTTTAGTGGGAGGGAGGTTTAGGGGGAAGTCACATCAGCATCATATACTTGAAGATTGTAGGATAATTACTCTCTTTCCTACTCCCTCACTTCTGGACACACACCCACTAATTCATTCATTCATTTCCCCCGCCCCCCTCCTTCTTACCTTGGGATCTGTAGGGAATTCAACTTTACGGCCACCCTAAAACAAAACAAAAAAACCAGCATAGTAAAAACCCCAGTCTCCACTGAGAGTGTTCCGGATTAACACAGTAGTTGAAGCACACAGTGTGATTACTTTATGGTTTAATTTATATAAGACAATGCCAAAATTATCAAATAGAAATGAAGGCACAAGACCATTTACAGCAGAGACTCACTGGACACGCACACCTAGTGTGTGCTTCTGTTCTGTCTTTGGTTTGTTTGTTGTTGTTTTGAGTGCAGAGAAATCAGACCCAGGGCCTTGTGATGCTGGTCAAGCTACCCCTGAGCTACATCCAAGCCCCTTGATTTATTCTGCTCTGTATTATTTTCTAACTAGGAAATTTTCTTATACAATTTTAATTTGTATCCCAAGAATCAGTGCTATACTTTTCTTGTTCTTTTAAGACAGGGTCTCACTCACCAGGAAGACCAGGCTAGCCTCAAACTTGGGACCATCCTGCCTCAACCTCCTAAAGCTTCTATTTCTTATTTCTCTTGCTAAATAACCCTAGGATTTGATAACATCTCACAGGAAGTGAGTTCTACCTTCTGCACTGGCAATCCTGCATGGGCTGGTCCTTCCCAGGCCACAGCCTTGGCTGGCATCCCACAGCTCCCTCTGGTTCCACTCCCTTTGTATTTCCTGCCGGACTCTCCCCCCAACCCCCACCCCATCTGACCTTGCAACCAATAGCCTACTAAAGTGTTAAAGTTCACACAGCAGGAAATGATAAAAACCATTAGATAACAGTTAAAACCTCCCAAAGGAGGGCATTGTTACCCTTTTGAAATAAAAGGTTTGTTTTTTTTTTAAATTAAAAAACAAAACTAAACTAAAATCAGAGAGGAGAGTATTGCCTAAAAATACTAAACAGGCAAAAGTCAGAAGTTGATAAGCTGGGGGCTGTTCCCTCCATGTGTTTTTATGAGCTTAAAAACTGCAGCCAAAATCTTCAAATGGCCCAAATAAACAGAAACCATAAGTAGGCTAACTCAACCAGCAAGCTAGACCTTGTACAGCCATGGGGGCACCCTCTTAAATAGTCTTTGGGGGCTGGAGAGATGGCCAGAGCTCCTGAGTTTAATTCCAGTAACCTCATGGTGGCTCACAACCATCTGCAGCGGAATCTGATGCGCTCTTCTGGTGTGCATGAAAACAGCGCACTCACATAAAATACATAAAAAAAATCTTTAAGAAAAAAATAGTCTTAAGGGAGCTCAATGAACTTCAGTTTTAAAACCATCAAATTGCTTTCTAAGCTTGAGACAACTCTTTCATGTATTCCCAAAACTAATAAAACGGGGATCTTTGAGAATGGATTTAATTTAAAAAAAAAAAAGCCTTAAGTCATGTGCATTGAGATCTGCAGATAATCAAATCCGACGTATCTAACTTTCTAATCTGTCTCAGGCTGGCTCTGAAGACACCTGCAATGTGGACTTTCACAAGCAAGTTCAGAGCAGAAGCCTTACCCTGGTGTTCAGTGAGCACCTAGCATCAAGAGGCACACCCCAGAGCCTAGTGTGGTAGCCTCATCCCACCTAAGCCTTCATCCCAGCAGAGCAGCCAGAGACCGAGGAGACAAGAGAGCCGAAGCACAGGCTCCAGGTAACGAGGAGTGTGGCAGTCTGAATATGCTTGGCCCAGGAAGTGGCACTATAGAAGGTGTGGCCCTGTTGGAGGAGGTGTGTCACTGTGGGTGTGGGCTTTAAGACCCTCATCCTAGCTGCCTGGAAGCCAGTCTTCTCCTAGTGGCCTTCAGATGAAGATGTAGAACCCACAGCTTCTCCTGTATTATGCCTGCCTGGGTGCTGCCATGTCCCCACCTTGATGATAATGGACTGAACCTATGAACCTGTAAGCCTCAATAAATATCATTCTTTATAAGACTTGCCTTGGTCGTGGTGTCTGTTCACAGCAGTAAAAGCCTAACTGTGCTCTGTGTCCACCCTGGCCTCTGCCAGCTCCAGAGGGGCACTTCCGCTTCTGTTTTAAGATTTAGCTGCACTTACCAGACGGTTTTCCTAACTGTGGCCCTGTCCTGCCTCTTCTCCCAGTGACTGGGGTTGTACACACCATTGCTTCCACTTTCCATAAACAGTCCTTCACGCACTAGGCCTCTCTTGGCTGCAGCTTGATGCCAGCATCTACTCTGCGAGGCAGAAGATGCCCTCAGTGCAGAGGGCGTAGTCTTGTCCACCTTTCTTAACCAGGAAATTGAGTAAGTCATTGCTTCTACTACTTCTATCCAGCAATAGGACTCATCTACCTGTTACAGATGCATGTAAAGCAATAAATGCTACTTTTCCTGTTCAGAGTCACATCTGGTGGATTATGGAGGTCAAGCTGAGACGCTGCCTTCAGAGAACCACCTTCACTGTCATGTTTACCATTTTCAGAGGCCGCATGGATCCGATGTACGCTTCTTCCGTATCCCAGAAGGATAAGTCAGGGTATTCTCCCGGCTCCAGGATGAAGGGGACACCTTGGAATCCAGGCTCTTCATAGATCAACCACCTGAACAACCATCACGGAAGCAAAGAATCAGGGACTCGTGGTTAACCTCTGTTCCCTCCTGCCTGGTACCCAGGACCCCACTGACGGGGCAGGCAGGAACAGAGGAGAGTGTGGCCACTCTACCAGCAATGGCTGCACCTGGGCCTTCAGGGGAGCCAGCTGTGCTGAGTTTCTCCTGGCCTATGATTTCCTCTTGGCTGGATTGGCCGCTTACTTTAAGCCATATTATAACTGCTTTTACATGTAAATGTCTCTGTCACCTAGTTAAAGACCCCAAGTTACACTATCTCAAGCCCTGTTTTAAGTTAATATTTCATTTGTAAATGAAGATTCCCAGGATTCTACTTAATTATCTAGCATGGTGTCAAGAATGTGTAGCAACTGATCCCTTCCAAAAGCCTAGGAGGAACGCTACCTAGAATTTCACCTAGGCCTCACCACAGTGCTACCAGGAAGGAATGCCCCTGTGTCTGTTTTACAGGCGAGATTAAGTCCTTTGCCCCAAGGCAGGGCTGCTGCAAGCTGACCCCTGATCTCCATTCTGTCAATATTTTGATTTTTTCCACACTGCAGGGAGTGTACCAGACACACTCTGCTCTTCTGTCATAAGCATCCTCACCGTGTGTACCACTCAGCACACACTGCTGTTGTCAGAGGCCTGAAGGTCCAAGGGCTGCCTGTTCCCAGGTGGGAACACCTTCTGAATGCTTGGTTCTGATCCTAAAGACATGAATTACCACATCCTTGCATCAGGCTTGTCAGCTGTCACTTCTGCTTTGGCCAGGGAACGGCAGCCTCACCTACTCCTGAGCAAAGGCCAGGGAACCATAAAAGCACTGCCCACTGGAGCTAAGGGCATGCCTCTGGGAGGGTGCAGCTACTGGAAAAGTGATTTATATCACTCAGATGTTGCTTTCCCTTGGCAACACAGGCTAGCTCCTCCCCGGTCTCTCCTTCCTGATGGCAACCACACACAAGTGATAACTGGTAGTCTGGCTGAACCACCCACCTGGGATGCTCTACCAACCACACTAGGTTCCCAGATGTTGGGCCAAAAGGGGGAGCTCTAAATAAAACCCTTAGTAGCAAAACAGGTCTGAGGATAGGGTTGCTTTTCTCCTGTTTCTGATTTTGACTGAACACCCATTTTTTAATGAAAGTTCATGTTAAAGATGCCCTTGGACCTTGTTTTAGACAAATTACCCAGAGATTTGCCACCTAGTTCCTACTAAAGATCAGTCAACAGGTATACAATAAACTAGGAAGTTCATAAGTGGAGACCAAAGCCAGTCAACAGTACCCTAACGCAAGATCACAGTCGCACATGGGGAGGGGACATAGGAGGAGAGGAGCAGCAGAGGATCCTGGGGGAGGCCTGAATGACCATGCTGGGATGTTCCATTCTAGCTAACAAAAATATACTCAGCCTGTACAGTCAAGATTTTTTTGAGTGCCTTTTTCTGTGCAAATGTTACACTTTAGAACAAGTTAACTAAGGGGGAAAGAAGCTTGTCTTTTAAACAGCCTGCAGTACCTCTAAGCCAGAAGGCAGAGGCTGTGGGGTCTCGCTAACTTCCTGTATCTAAGCCATGAGAATCAGGAAGACACATACATTCCTGGAGCCCAAAGCTGGCTCGGCATGCTACATATGGGCTTCGTGCTCCAGCCAAGGAGGGGAGGTTCTGCAGTCAGGGCTGTTGAGTCTGACTCCCTCACAAGTGGATGGCTGAGATTTCTCGTAAACAGCACGGGTGCCTCATGTAGTAACTCTGAAAGTTTGAAATGATCTTTTCTTTTTTTTAAAGATTTATTTTTATGTACAGTGGTGTTTTGCATGTCTGTCTGTCTGTCTTAGAATACCAGATCCCCTAGAATTGGACTTACAGACAGTTGTGAGCTGCTATTTGGGTGCTGTGAAGTGAACCAGGTCCTCTAGAAGAGCAACCTGTGTTCTTAACTGCTGAGCCATCTCCCTAGACTCAGAATGATGTTTTCAAAGTAGTCTTCTCTTGAGGGCTCTACTTTTTTGGGCTAATCTGTAAGAGATCTTTCATCTGTCACTAAAATTTCCCTCTCCTTGAAGCGTGTGGATTAGTCACACAGCATCTACAGAGGATGGGGACTCTGTTGGAAGCAGAACATACAAACTGGTGAACTTGCAAGGCTACGTCCTGAGAGTCCTCCCTCCATGAGCCAGTGCTAGGGACCTTCTGAGTAACTGGGACAGACATTCACATATGCAGGTATACTCGGGGATCTGAAACTCGCACACAGAGCCTTAGGAGAGTGGGGAATTTTCTTCAGGCAATGCCATTTCCGTTTCTAAAGAGACATTTTCCTTCTCCATTGTTCTGAGGTAATGAGCTTTGCTCGTTAAAAACTATGGCTTATAGTCATATCAATTGTAGTGTAAAAAGTATGTGCTTATTTTTAACAATCATGAATATTCATGAATGTATGCATAAAAGTATACATGATGAATGTGCATGAATGTATGCATAAGAACCATATATAAATACTGCTGAACAATGGTTGCTAATCTTTATATTAAAAATGTTATCATTCCTTTAGAAATACCTGTTCGTTCCATAAGAAAAATCATGTTTATGATGAGTGTTTGTTCTTAGAACAATTAACTTGTAAACTGACCACCTAGCAGGCAACACTAAACTGAGCATGCCCGGCTGAGTCCTGGGAGATGTGATTGGACATACACATTGGCCAAATATTTATGAAAATTAACTGAAAATTAAATCTGAATAACTAGGCAAAGGAGGGATGTGGGAGGCCCCGTGTTAACTTAGGCAAGCAAACTTGACATCCTCGGATGGCAGGTGGCTAGTTTGTCACATGATGATGCATCACAAATACATGGCGCCTCCTCACAGGAAGTGCCCTTGTCAAAAACAGTCCAACCTAAATCTAATCATACCTTTCCACCTAACCCTTCATACAAACAACATTCAGAGAATCATAGGATCACAGGAAAACAAACACTCAGAAAACGTATGCTCTGAGACAGCTAGCCCAAGGTCTCAGCAGCTCAGGGGTCATTGTAGAGGAGATTGTTAGAGCCAGAGGAACAGGAAGTCTGCCATGAGACAGTGTCTCTAGAAATGTCAAAGAAACTACACCCCTGAGCCTTCATCAACACAGCTGCCTAAACATAACCTGAACAACAGTGCAGCCATGCCAGCATGGAAGAGGAAGATGAGGGAAGCTCATGAGCGCCACCCCAGACACAGAACCACAGATAACTAAGGGTGGAAGGGAAGGAAGTCCTCCCCAAGGAAGAGCCCCCAAATTGGTTATCCAATGCCAAATGGTCAGCCCTGAAAATATACCCATATCGGCAACACTATAAGGACTGAGAAGGTTGTATTTATATATTTGTGTGTGTGTGTGTAGTGGAAATTTCTGGTTGTCATGTGATGCGGACTCATGATGTTTTGTTGAAGTGAAACCCATTGAGAGGACACATGATTCTTGGAGAGATTATAAGTAGGACCTAACAGACAGTGACGGTGAGTGTGCCTAGCTAGCCAGCAACACTTTGTTGGTCCCGAGTCTTCGCTGATCTACAAGAATCCTCACTGAGTGCACCACTCAGCCTTCTGAGTGCTTGCTTCTGATCCTAAACACATTGCAATACCACATCCACAGTAGCATACATACAGTTACCATAGCACAGCAATGTAAACCACAAAAAACACAGGCACACCAGTGATGTGTGAGGCCTTAGGAGAGGGTTCATGTGTGCGCAGAGGGGGATGGGACCAGAGCAAGTGACAGGGAGAGCAAGTGACAGGGATCTGCAACACAGCTGGTGGTCACTTAGGTCAGGAGTTGGGTGGCAGGCTCACACAGGTTTGTGTCATTATTAGACTCTGAAACACACAAGTAGACATATATCCTTCTGTAGACCACAACTACTTTTAGTCAAAGTGAGAAAAGCACATTTGGCTAGGTAGAAAGCAGTAGCGTCCTTTCAAATCATTGGAACTCTCCAGCTCACGACCCTGGTCCAGACAAGGGGGCCCAGCCTGCCTGTCTTCCTTGCCTAAATCATATGTTCCCTCTGACACTCTAAAAGGCTTTGCTTTTTATTAAAACACACCCTAGAACTATGCAAGCCTGCCTTTGCCTCAAGGAGTCTGGGGGCTAAGATTAGTCAGCCACTAAAGCAAAAGTTTAGATATCAGTCATATGCAACAGAATTTGAAAGGCAAATTTAGTTAAGAATTACTCATTTCCTCAAGAAAGAATCTGAGAAGGCCAGTAACACCCTTATACACGTGCAGAGGAACTTAATCTAGAGTGAACAGGCCCAGGGACATGTTTCCTAATGGGATAAAGGAAAACACCCCCGCCCACACCCCAGAACTTCTCTGCTCACACACTCAGAACAGAACACTGGACCAATGGCAGCAAGATGAGCTGAGTGTTTATTACCAGTTAAATCCCCCAGCCTAGCCAGATGTGGTGGCTCATATCTGTAATCCCCCCATACCAGGGAGAACAGGGTGGATGGAGAGAGTAAGCCAGACACAAACAGCTCAGTGGACTTCCTTGGAGACCTGGAAAAGCATTTATGTCCTGAGCTTAGCAACTGAGTTCAGTAAGCTGGACTTTGAGCAGACACTGTAGGCGGCTTTCCCCAGGCCACGGGCACAGAAACGAACAGCCAAAGAAGACATCCAAAGGCAGAGGTCATAAAGAGATTTTCTTTTACCAGAATCCCAGTTTCTCAGCATAAATGTACCTAAGGCACATAAGGTCTTTTCCCTCAACCACATCCACTGGCCTTTGGGATCTCTCATAGTACATAATTTAAAGTCTTCTCAATGGCCTCTTTTCCCTTTTAAAACTTGCTTTTCTCTGCTTCTCCCTCCTACAACCCTGGAGACTCCAGGCGTTCTGCACAAGAGGCAAGTGCTCTCCCTCTGAGTTACAGCCGTCGCCCTTCAATCTCTTGTCTAAGTGGAGGACTCCCAGGTTCTACCTGTAACCGCTCCCTGCAATCCAGGCCCACACTCCTGTATACCCCCTGCCCTCTCATGGGAGCTCACAGTGGATCTCAGAGTTAACCTGCCCAAACCCAACTTCTGAACTCCCCTCCACCTTCCACACTCTTCCTGCAGGTCTCCATCTCAGAACAGGCTAAGCTTCTAAGCCCCGCACCTACATAGAGATTATCGGCAAATGCGGTCAGTTCTGCCTTTAAAATGTATCTCAGGTCTCGCCACTTCCTGCCACCACTCCCACAGCATCTAAGCCACATGGCCTCTTGCCTGTGTGACTGGAATGGCCTCCCTACTGCTTTCCTCCGTCCCTCCCTCCCTTCTAGACAGCACACCTCTGTACAGCAGCCAGTAATCCTCAATTCTACCCTAGTAAGTGGCCCCCACTGCTGACAAGGCTTCACCAGGCTCGCCCTGCTACCAACTCACTCAGAGAGGTGAGTCCTATGGCTTAGACATGCCCCTCTAAATGCCATGTGGAAACTTCACCTCCACTGGGAGGTACCAGGAGGGGATCAGACCAGACTTTCAAGAGGTGACTCAGCCATCAATTCAGTCACGGGGCCTCTTTCCTCATGGATGGAGTCACAAAAAATAGACTAAGACAGAGGGCTGGGCTTTTTCCAGGTGTATTTCAAATTTTTAGACAAATAAAAGAACAATCAGTCATAAAGGAGGCAGCTGATCTACAACGTACTCCCTGTTACACAGCCCGAGATAAAACATTGGCCTCTACCTGAATACCTCTTGTGACAAGAAACTGTCTACTTTGCAAGGCAGCTGTTCCCATTTTAACCACCAGGAAGCCAAAGCCTACTTCTCCCGTTCTAGCTGCTTCCCGCAGGTCCCCACAGAACACCAGAAAACAGAGGGAGTTTCTTCTACCTGTCATTCCTTCAAAGATGGCTGCTACCCACTGCAAGCCAAAGCCCCATGGTCTCGCTTCCTACAGTCACCCAGTCGTTTCCAGTTCATGATTTCGTTGGACTGGAAGTTGGAATTTGTGATCTGCAGGCTACTTGCTTCCTCCGGCCTGAGCAAGTAAACCACTTCCCATGATAACAACAATGGCAGACTAAGATCCTCAGCGGCCAACAGACCACCCGAGACAGGACCAAGGAGCGCTTTCTCCTTTGCTCAGCACCCCTTAAATCACTTTATAAGACAGACTAAGGGGCTATGAAACCTTTGGGCACAGGTCCCACTCCTAATATGTAAATAGTTATACGTTACATACAGTGTCACTGATCTAATTATGCATCTCAGAAAACTTACACAAAAATAAAACATTTGAGAGAGAAGAGATTTGGGTGACAAGACGGGTCCGTGGGTTAAAGGTGGTGATGGCAAGCCTGATGACCTGAGCTCCATAGTCAGGGCCCATATGTTGGAAAGAGAGACTGATCCCTAAAAGTTGTCCTCTGACTTCCCCACACATGCCACATACATACATCTACATGTCTACACACATCATAAATGAATAAATAATTATAGCAATATAAAATATCAAGCAACTTTGATGTGTTTTTTTTAGCATTTTGGCAGACATGTTCCGTGTGTCTGGCTGGGCTCCGCCTCAGAGACCATGTCCTCTGTCCTGCGTCTCCAGGTTTTACCCTCATCTCCTCCATCTTGGATATTCCTAATTCCTTCAAAAATATCCTTACGTTTCATGAGGCTTGTGTAGCCAACACAACAGCATTGTATAACAGTGGCAAAGGAAGGGTGTTCTGCTCGAACCCATCTCACTTGAAATACTGAATTATCATGAATGCATAGTCTGCTGCTCAGCTGTGAATAGCTAGGTTTCTCTGTGATAAAGGAAAAGTCCTATGTGACAATTGTGTTTTCTGTGGCTGGGACATAGCACAGTGGGAAAGTGGGACAGAAGCCTGGCATGCCTAAGTTTCACCCAGCACAGGAAATGGGGAGGTGGGAAAGGAGGAGTGGGGGTGGGGTGGTGGTTCAGCACCTAGAGCACTGTGGGTAGAGTATAAGGCATAGATAGAGACTGGAGTTTGGCTCCTCACACTGAATCCCGACATCCTCTCCAGTATTCCTAGTGAAGCCTCTGTAAACCTGCATCTGGAAGAGAAGACTTACGTGCCCCAGTGCACTTTGATGGAACAAGTCTTCTGCAACACACCGAAGCCCTGCATTTCCTCAGTGTCATCAAAGTAGGAGTTCAGGAGTCCTAACCCTTCCGGCTCAGTAAACAAGTCAATCTGACTAATTCTATAGTCCTGAAAAAGAAAACCCCATATACATATATATTACATATATAATAAATATACCATGTGTTGAACTTGTAATAAGTTCATTAGTCTTTTTCTTGCGGTAACTGAAAATGTCATTTAAAAAAATGTGTATGTGTGAGTGCCTACATGTATGTATCACATGCGTGCCTTGTTCTGGGGGTGGAGCTGGATTTAAAAACAGTTGTGTTCACAAAGCACATTTAGAAGAGAAAGGAGAAAAGAAGAGGAAGAGGAGGAAGAAGAGAAGGAGGAAGAAAAGGAAGAGGAAGAAGAGGAGGAGGAAGAGGAAGAGGAGGAGGAAGGAGGAAGGGGTAGAGAGATAGCTCAGTGGCTAAGAGCACCTGCTGCACTTGCAGGGGACCAGAGTTCAGTTCCCAGCACCCACAGCAGGCTTCCGGAAATCCCTGCAACTCCAGCCGCAGGGGATATGACGCCCTCTTCTGGATTCCACAGAAATTACACTCTTGTGCACACAGCCCCCTACCCACACACACATACATAATTAAAAACACCATCTTAAAGAGTTGAAAGGATAAACAATGTGAGAAACAACCTTGAGATCCATTGTAATTGGAAATAGCAAACAAATGTTGGTAAATCACTCATGTACTACAGGGGAAAGAGTAACACCCCCTTTCCATGAAGTGTAATGTGCAGCTGAACCTCAAGTCAGGCAGTAACATGAAAAGCTTTTGCTGTAGCAAACAGAAACTATATCCCTGAGCTTCCTTCCTGCACATACCTAAAGTTTTGCCCTAATCAATATGCATCAGTTGGGAATCATGGTGAGCAGTTACTCACAGGAGTGTGATCTTGGAGAATAATCATGAAGACAGGAAAAAAAAAAAAGACTGAGAATGGAAGTGTTGAATACAAAAGGGACAACAGCACTGCATTTGCAATACATTAGAATTATGCAAATAGGGGTTTGGAATATGACCAACCAGAGGGCAAGGACTCAAATAAGTGAAGGGGCAGACACAAGTCACGATGGTAAACTGTCAACTGCTTTAAACAATGCTTTATTACACATATTATTTGAGCAATAAATAAAAAATGTAGGTGTGTGTGCTATATCCATATGTAAATGCAAAATATTCCACTGGGAGGACATCTTAAAATAGTGTTCCTCAGAGCTGAAGAGTTGGCTCAGTGGTTAAGAGCACTGGCAGTTGTTACAAAGGACCAGGGTTCAATTCCTAGCACCCACATGAAGTCTCACCACCTCCTTGTGCACCAGACACACATGTGGTACACAGATGTATATGCAGGGAAAAATACTCATACACATAGTAAAGTTGTAGTCTTCATATCTTATGTGGCTTATCACACAATGTACCCTACCTAAACAAAAAATTAAACTGGCTATGATGGTATACGCCTATTGTTCTGGGAGCAAGGGCCACACAGAGACATGGCTGCAACACTGGGGACAGCTTGAACTACAGAGTCAGGTCATGAGAAAACCCACTAGGAAGAGAAATCCTTTGGAGTCATGGTCATCACCTAAGTCTCTCAGCAATGTTGACCTGAAGTGTGACCCCAATGTGTGAAGTGGAAACAGGAAGATCAGAAGTTCAAGGCTAGCATGAGCTACCCAAGACAACAAACAAAAAAAAGCAAACAAAAGGAGGCAGTGACATAGACATAGGCAGCAATTCTCTCTGCTTCTTGAGACCCGTTTCACAAGCTTTCACTTTTCTCTGTGCACTGTACCTCGCCCTCCCTCTTTTGTGCAAAGTCACCACTTCATCTTCCATTTGTGAGACACCAGAAATCACATGTTTACAAAGAAATGTGTTGACGACACTTTCTTCCTTAAAAAATAAGCAGGAAATTCTAACCACTTCTGTAATCGACCTGAGATATCTCAATAATCTGGGGTTCTGTTGTTGTTTAGAGAAAGGTTTTGTTAGGTTCATAGGTTCAAGGTCACTGCTGGGACCTAAGATGAGCCTGGCTATTACTGTAGCATGTGTGAACAGGGCAGGTTACCTAATGGCAGCTGGGAAGCAAAGACACAGAGAGATCCAAATAATATTTTAAATCCACATAAAATCTGAGCTGAGCAACCAACTAAACTATTTCTACACTGTCTTTCTAAAGTAAAATATCTTAAAAGAACTTAAGGAAAGTAGAACTTCATGTAGCCATAAAATACTAAGCAAGGGACAGGAGGGATGGCTCGCTGGAGCACTTGCTGTAATTACAGAGGACCAGAGTCAGGCCCTTGTACCTATGTCACCGGCTCAGAGCCACCTGCAATTGCAGCTCCAGGAGACCTCACACCCTCTTCTCGCCTCCATGGGCACCTGTGCACATATTTTCAGACACAAACACAAACAAACACACATACACACAGAGACACAGAGAGAGAGACAGAGTGACAGAGAGAGAGAGAGAGAGAGAGAGAGACAGACAGACAGACAGACAGACAGACAGACATAAACATAAGTAAAAAATAAAGTAAATCTTAAAAAACTTGTCTGTTCATAGAGAATTCATGGCAGCCAGGTTACTTAGTAAGCTGCTCCTTTGGGTGTGAGTGGAAGGAGGGTGAAAAGTGTACTTAATAGATTTATCATGAAAATGTCTAATGATTATACTGTTTCTTTTCCAATTGATTTATGGTATACAATTATTAACATTAAAAAATATATATCCATAGTATAGCGATCAAATGTTTTTTCATTTATTTCATAAACTGATTCCCTTAAATGAAAATTATCTCTGAGACTCATCTTCATGGGCTGAATGACTTCCATATTTCCCATAACCTACCTGAACCACGTGTCGGATGGAACCAATTACCACAGGCTTATCAGACTCTGCTTCTTCATCCAAAACATCCTCCATGCCCCAGGGACAAGAGAGTTCCAGTTCCCCTTCTTCTAGAGCAAGAGAGTGCCCTTCAAAATTGGCTTTCTCATACAAAATCCAACTGCGAATAAAACACAGAAAACTCATTATCTGTTACGTGAGGCAGGTGTGTTTGTTCAATTCTGGCCAATACATATTGTACATCACTAACTAGAAAAACAGCATAAGCTCCTCCCCAGGACCAGCCTCACTGGGCCTTAGGAAGCCTCACTGTGATAGAGTGCCCATGGTCATGGAGCTGACAGGGGAGACTGTCATCGGTGCTCTCCGGATGAACTTCCGCTTACACGCCTGGTACCACACATTTCTCTTAGAGGTAGTATAACGTATACAGCACAGTTGAATCAATGAATACGTTGATACACAGAACTACATTTATGTTAACAAAGGGACTTTTGAAAGATTCTCCCCAGCAACCCCACAGCATGAAGAAAAACATCGCGGTGAATGGGAGGGCTTACACCTTCAAGCCATTATGAGTTTCTAAAGAAGGTCTGGAGAGGTGCTGCAGTGGTTATGAGTGACTACTGCTCCTGCAGAGGATCTAAGTTTGAGTCCCAGCACACACTTTGGGTGGCTCTCAGCCACCTGTTATCTACAGTTTTTATGTCTCTGGCCTCCATGAGCACCTGCACTCATAAACACACACACACACACACACACACACACACACACACACACACACAAATAATTAAAACATAAATTGTTAAAACTAAACAAGAAAAGGTTGCAAAAGAGATTGTAACTGTCCTGCTACAAGCAAAATTATCTTGCAAAATTTGTTTTTAACACAATTTTCAGTCTTCTAATTTGATAATGAAAGTACATTTTAGTTTTCTAGCAATATGTTTACTATTTAGAAAACATGTTATAATATTAAAAGCCCTGTTAGAAGAGATGTTGCATAATTAATTAGAGGGAGATTAAAAGAAACACAGCTAACGTTTTAGGTCGTAACTCGGTTTGGTGTATACAGCTGCTGTTCCAACTACTCCAGGGGCTGGGGCAGAAGGATCACAAGTGGGGTGAGTCCCACGCCAGGCTAGTAACTGGGCAAGATGACGTATGAGAAAGTAAAAGGCAGTTACGGTACAGCTCAATGGCTGAGTGCTGCCCTCGTACACCTTGTGTCAGGTTGTTCCACAAATTACTCATGAACGTTTGGTGCCCGCTCTCTTGACCCCAGCCCAGAGTGTACGTACAAAGGGAAGAGGAACATGATACTCTGATTTTGTTTCCAATTGTTTTTCTTTACTCAACTTCCTATGCATTTCTGAGAGACAACTCAACCAGCAAAAAAATTTTTTAGAAACTGTCAAAGTACCTACATTTTCATTAATCTCGTAATCAAAACTAACCGTTGTCAAAAATTGAAAAATAAACAATTTCAGGCCACTTCTTCAGTGAAGTCTCAGAGATTTTTTTATCTTTCCCTGTAAGCTCATTTGGTTTATAGATTTATTAAATTATTGCCTGGGTGCGGTAGTACACGCCTTTAACCCCAACACTGGGAGGCAGATACAGGCAGATGGATCTCTGTGAGTTTAAGGTCAGTCTGTTCTCCATAGTGAGATCTTGCTTCCAGGTTTCAAATGTGAGCCATGACATTCAAGTAGAGGTCAGAGGGCAACTTGTAGGAGCCAGCACTGTGTGTGTGTCCTAGGAATGAAACTCAGCTCACCAAGCTGAGTCACAAGCACCTCTACCACTGAGCTAGCTTGTCAGCTTTGTGGTGTGTGTGTGTGTGTGTGTGTGTGTGTGTGTTTAAAATTGGGTCTTGCTACATAAGACCAGGCTGGCCTGGAACTCACAGTGACTTTCTTTTAACCTCTTTTTTTGTTTGTTTGTTTGTTTTTTGTTTTTCGAGACAGGGTTTCTCTGTGTAGCCCTGGCTGTCCTGGAACTCACTCTGTAGACCAGGCTGGCCTCGAACTCAGAAATCCGCCTGCCTCTGCCCCCCAAGTGCTGGGATTAAAGGCATGCGCCACCATTGCCCGGCTCTTTTAACCTCTTGAGTGCTGGGATTATAGGCACTTGTTTAACTTTGTTAACTTTGTTTAACCACATACAGGTTTAACAGGTTGCACCTGACCTATAAATAGAACAAATGTAATTGTTTTGTAAGATTTACTTATTCAATATACATGAGTGCTCTATCTACATGTATGCCTACATGCCAGAAGAGAACATCAAATCCCAGTATAGATGGTTATGTGGTTGCTAGGAATTGAACTCAGGACCTGTGGAAGAGCAGCCAGTGGTCTTAAGCTCTGAGCCATCTCTCCAGTCTGAACAAATGTAATTTTTAAAATATAAGCTTTTCTTATTTTTACATGTTTGGGTTTTTGTGTTGTCTTGGCCTGTATGTACGTCTGGGTACTTGCATGTGGTGCCAGCAGAGGCCAGAGGGAGATGTCTGATCTCATGAAACTGGAGTTTCAGATGGTGCTGAGACACCTGTGGGTGCTGGGAACCAAACCACTGCTAAGCCACTGCTCCAGCTTCCAAATGCAATCCTTCCCAACCTCGTTAGACACCCGAGGCAAGACCATCTGATGGATCCCAATTCTACTTAAAGCAGTGTTGTGTGCAGATACGTGGGGAGAGTAAGTTTGTTCTACTGTATTTTATGATTTGTCTATCATAAATACGTATCACTTTTATAATCAAAACTATGTGTGTTAGACACATGTTTTTTATCTTACCATCAACAGTGTTTTAAGTCATTTCTGCTGATAAAGGCAAACTCATAAGTGGTGAGGTCCAAATAGTAATTGAGAATGCTAAACACCTGTGGTAAGCTGTATCTGCAGTGCACTCCAACACCAGCTGTGAGCTGCACCTGCAGTGCACTCCAACACCAGCTGTGAGCTGCACCTGCAGTGCATTCTTACCATCCTCGGACAACTTTCACTAGTATCACTGGAGAGAGGCTCCAAGAGCTGCAGTCCTCGATGTCCCCAAACACCTCGATGCACTCCTCAGAGACGTCGGGCTCACTGAATATCACTACCTACAAGACAATAGAAATGGCAGCATTTTGTCTCCCTTCACCAGACCAGGAGAGAGTCTGGACTAGAAATTAGAAGAGCCTTACCTTTCCAGGCCGGGGATTGAGTTTGTTGTGCATACTTCCTCCAAGAGTCTGCAATCAGAGGAACGGAAATGTGGTCAACAATTACAGCATTACAGGCCAGCTGCCTTTTCTCCACCTAGAGCCTTTAAATCAGAACATATCCGATTCACCATTTATCAGTACTGAAGCAGTCTACCTTGCTTCACACTCAAGTTATGTCAGCGTTCTTTTTGAATTTACATGATTAAACTACAAGATTTCCCAATGATTTTTCCATCACAGCTTCTACTTATTTTAATATCTAGAGTATTGTCAACAATACTAGAAAATTTGGGACACAAAAGTCAGATCTATCCTTTATATCAGGTCACTGACTTAGAACCAACCAGGAGACTGCATGTCAAAGAATCTAAGGAATTGCTAATGTGTAAAAGAAGAGGAGAAGGAGGAGGAGGAGGAAGAGGAGGAAGAAGAGGAGGAGGAGGAGAAGGAGAAGGAGAGGAGGAGGAAGAAGAGGAAGAAGCGGAAGAAGAAAAGGAAGAAGAGTTAGAGGAGGAGGAGGAGAAGGAGGAGGAATGAAAGGAAGAAGGAAGAAATCGAATCCATCAGTTACTTATCTAGAAAGAGCTAAGTCTATTGGTGTGTTCATATACACACCCTCATTGGATCTATAAACATTGTGTTGCCACAGTAACTTCTCCACCACATGACAAGTACTAGTCTAAAGGAAATCGTGCATTGTGAGGCCGAGGACCAGTTTCCTACAACGGCAGCTACAGGAGAGAACGGGTGAGAGAGTCACAAACCCAGGGATGCCTAGGCTACAGAGTGCGTTCAAGGCCAGATGAGGGAACCCAGCCAGATTGTTTGTCTCAAAACAGAAAAGGTAAAAAGAGGGTCAGGGATGTGGCACAACGGCGGCAGAGCACTCACCTAGCATGTGCAAGGCTGTGGGTTCAATCCCCAGAACAGCAAGAGAGAAAAGAAGAAGAAAAGGAGGTATAATACATTTCACAATATACACTGCACATGGTTTTTTTTTAAAGATTATTTATGTATATGAATGTTTTGCCTGCATGTATGGATGTCCATCAAGTATCCTTGGAAGTCAGAAGGTACTGGCTCCCCAGGTACTGGAGTTACAGACAGTTGTAAGCCACCATGCCTTTATTAGGAATTGAACCAGGTTCTCTAGAACACCAACCAGTGCTCTAACCACTGAGCAATCTCACCAGCCCTGCACATGGCATTTTTAATCTCCCCTCTTTTGATGGACAAAATACCTTTTTACATGGCTTCAGAAGTAACCATTACAAGATCACCTGACAAGACCAGTAAAACCCGAAATGTGTAAGATAATAAAAATAATAATTATACATGTAAAAACATTACAAAGATGACTTCTTGCAGGCTGGTCAGGATGTGTCTCCTGAGGCTTGCCTTAGTCTCACCCCTCACACCAGCGGACTACGATCGCAAGGCCTGAGTAAGACCCCTGTGTGGATATTAGCCACCAAACAGCATGTGCTGACCTGTTTTGTACACATGTAAACTGAAGGAAAAAGCTAAAAGTTAAAACAAAAGTGAAGAAATACACTAAATAAAAACCACAATCAACAAAGCCTAACACCCAAAGAAAGCCTTGAAAAATATCATAAAAGGCGTAGAAGTCAGTGAAACTTTTTATTTCTTCTTTTTATGTCATCTGACTTGGTTTCAGAGAGTGAATATTTTTTCCGTTTCATGTGTGTGTCTGTCTGTGTGTGTGTGTGTGCGTGTGTGATGTGCATGTGTGTTCATGCACATGTGCATGTGAGTGTGGGGACCGAAGCCTGACTGTGGGAGTCGTTATCTATTACTTCCCGCCGTATAGCAAGTTCTCTTAATCGAATCCACAGCTCGTACAGGATGAGTCTAGCTAACAGGTCTGCTCTGAGGACCGTGTCTCTGCCCTTGCCAGTACTGGAATCACAAGTGGGTCACGGCACATGCTCGCACGTGCTCTCACACACATGTCCGTGTGTGCGTGTGCAGACTTGTTGGGTTATAGCCAAATAACAAGTGATCTACGACTAACAGGAACAAAGGCATAACGGATGGGAACTGGGCCGGCAGAAATCTTGTGCTTAAGAGATGTGGCTTTTGTTTCTTTGTTTTGGGAAAAACTTTAGGATTTCTATGTAGTACAGGTGGATTGTAAGATTGACAAGGTAAAATCTCAGCTCACTCCAAAGGCTGGAGCACAAACAACGCAAGTCCAACGCCAGTCGGGATGAGTTAGTGAGACTGTAGGTAGAAAGGAGGCTGGGGACACAGCTCAGTGGGGAATACTTATAATAGGCATGTGTGACACTCTGGGCTCATTCTGCAGTGCTGGGGTGGGGTGGTCTTGAAGTGAGGGGGGTTTGTCCCATGAACCTTTCATGGTGCCCCATGAGCTCAAAGCTATGTTCATAGTAAGAAGAGGCTATCTGCCCTTTCTGAGTCAGCATGGGGCCCACAGCACATCATCGTTCTGAAGGCCACAGGATTCACATGAGTTTTCTAGGAGGTTGAGTCCCCACATGAACTTCTAACACAGATGCACTGCACAATTAAAGAAACGCTCTTTGGAGATGTCAGTCTTCAAAAGTAACTGGATGGAGCTCGGGGACTCTTATGGAAGATATGGGGGAGGATTGAAAGCAGGAACTCCACAGGAAGACCATCAGAGTCAACTAATCGGGACCCTTGGAGCCTCTCAGAGACTGAACCACCAACCACATAGCACACACAGGCTGGATCCCTGCACATATGTAGCAAAGTGCCCCTCAGTCTTCATGTGGGTCCCCCAGCAACTGGAGCCAGTATTGTCCCTAAAGCTGTTGCCTGTCCGTGGATCTCATTCCCCTAACTGGGCTGCCTTGTCTGGCCTCAGTGGAAGAGGATGCGCCTAACCTTGGAGACTTGATGTGCCAGGGTTGGGGTGGAGAGGGATACACAGGTGGGCCCCACCCTCTCAGAGGAGAAAGGGAGGTGGGGATGGGGGGAAGCACTATGTGAGGGGTGAACTGGGCGTCAGTGACCAGGATGTTAATTAATTAGTTAATTAGGAAAAAAGTAAATGGGTCCTAAGACTAAAAGTTTAAAATCTACTAGTTTACAAAATCCATGAAAAAGAGAACCTGCATTAGTCCTCTGAAAACCTGTGTGTGTGCATGTGTGCGTGTTAGTCAGTCATGTTCTATAGCTGAGAGAACCTGCATTAGTCCTGCATGTGTGCATGTGTGCGTGTTAGTCAGTCATGTTCTATAGCTGAGAGAACCTGCATTAGTTCTGCTGAAGACCTCTGTGTGTGCATGTGTGCCTGTTAGTCAGTCATGTTCTATAGCTAAGGTAGGTCTTGACCTTTCTATCTACCTGCCTCGGCCTCCTGAGTGCTGTGATTGGCGGCATGCCTTGTCACAACTAGCCAACCATATATTTTGAAGAAGCCTCCAAAATTACAGAGCATGATGGGAATATAGCAAAACCTGCCTCCTACACTGCGACAGCACCCTGCCCGGTGATGAAGGGCACCAGGTCTTTTCTGTGGCCATGTCTCCACTTGCCTGACAGCTTTGCTCACTGCGAAGCAAGTTACATTCACAGTCTCCCTCAACTTAAATAGCAAGCTAGGAACCAGAAGGGAACAAACTCGCATGAAAACAATCCTGGGCTGGTGAAGGGCCCAGCAGCAAACAGCGTGCTTAATACAAAAGGCCCTTCATCAAAGAGGAAACTTCTGACAGGTCAGAGAGGAAGAAATGGAAGCTGTATTTTGCAGCTCCCTCTGTCACACCGAGGGAAAGAACTAAACTAAACAAACTAAACTTCTCTATGTTGTGAACTTGAGGAAAACAAATTCCCAACCAGGTGCTTTCCCAACTACACATATGATGCTTATGGAGAGTGAGTGAAACCTCGGAGCAAAGAGGAAGAAGGGAGATCCCTAGCTGGGTGGGGCCTTCGCAAGTAGAGGAAGCGGCTTCGAACATCTTGAAAATTCTAAATATAGCACTGAGTGTTTTTTACAGAGAATACGAAGAGCATAAGCCTCCCAGCTCTCTGAGCCCTCTTTCCTATGCTTTTCATAGTACAATGTTGACATTCCCAAATGCCTTGAAACATAGAACTTATTCTCCCTGCTGGACCACAAATGTCTCGGGAGAGGAAGTGTTGGTGTCTTTTTTTTTTCTTGGACTCCACGAGTTCCTTGTACATAGATTTAAAAATGCGCAGTGGGGGAAAAGCCAGCCATGGCTGTGCACACCTTAAATCACATCACAGAGGCAGGTGGATCTCCGGGAATTCAAGGCTAGCCTGGTCTACAGAACCAGTTCCAGGACAGGCAAAGCTACAGAAAGAAACCCTGTCACAAAACAAAAAAGCAAAACAAAACAAAAGGTACATGGTAAACAAACAGAAACTTATTGCACAAATACAACCCCTGTAAAATACAACTTGAGCCCTCACTGCCTCTAGGTTCAGAAACAGCCCAGGTATATAAAAGTTAGTACTTACCATAGAATCTGATAATGACATTCCAGAAAAAGAAAGGCCTGGGTCATACCGGCTTGCTTTGAAGAGGCCCAGGAAGTCCGTGTCTGTGCCCCCGATGTTCGACAGGTTTGATTTAAGAACACTTTCCACACCATCGCTGTTCTTCAGTTTGGGTAAGTCCGAAAGGTTGTTTTCTGGCAAGTGCAGGTTGCCCTGAGAACTCACATCTTCCTTGTTCTCCTCTTTCTGTGCGTACTTTTCCATGTGGCTGGGACCCAGATGAGATGTATTTGATGAGTTGAAATTGAAGACCTTTAAGGAGTTGTGGGGTGCAAGGTGTGGCTGTTCTCTGTCTGAGCCACAGGGCAGGCCACCCTCCTTCCTGGGCTGCACCACTGCTGACTGAGATACGGAGTTGTTCTGAGAAGTGCTAAAAGACGTGCTCATCGTGTTGACTGACGTCACAGAGGGAGAAAAGATTTTGTCTTGTGGCAGAGAAGAAAGCATGCTTGAGAAAAGCGTGCTTTTTTCTAGCCGTGACCTCTTAACTCCACCGCTGTTGGTGTCCCTGTTTTCTTTCTCACTTGCTTCCGAAGTCGTCTGCAGCTCGCTCTTCCCGTTACTGTTAGCGTGCAAGGACTTGAAGAGGATACTCTGTTCGGTGGACGCACGCTTGGCTCTCAGTTTGGATAAGGGGTCGTGGTTCTGCAACAAGTGCAAAGCTGGTGACATCTCTGACTGGCTTTCCTTCTTCTTCCCCAGACCAATGGTGAACACGTTGGGATCAAACACCTTTTCCAAACTGTCCTCGTGAATGGGTGGCATAGCGAAATGAGGGGCTGGAGAGTTCGGGACCCTGGCCTTCTTTTTTTTCTGGGGCACACATGCTGCACTGTCCATCTTTTTAATAATTTCAGTAAATTTTTCCATATCAGAAGAAGAATCCAAGACACTATCGTCACTACTAGCAGAAATGTTCAAAAGACTGGCAGGGGTACGTGGGCTGGTTACAGTTTGACCTGGCCTTTGGGGGCCTTCTGAATGACTTCTGCTGTTGGGAGAGTGGGTGAGGCTGAACTCTGCTGTCAGGGGTGTCCCACTGCTGCTCTGACTATGAGCCTGGACAGACAGAGCCTTCTCAGGTCCTGGCTGTGTGATGTGTGGGTGAGACAGTGGCACATACTCGTCTCCATGATGGGTATCCTCTTGCTGGGGAACACAAGTGGTGACAGAAACCACTTCAGGCTCATTACTGTGACGGCTTGGCAGCTGCACCTCTCTAACTTCAGAGCTTTCTGAGATGACCTGAGAGCTCACATCCTGAGGGTTCTCCACAGGAAGCACAAAGGACCGGACCTGGACGAGGACTTTGGAGGGACACTCCTTCCCCATAGTTTCTGGGCTGTGCTCTGAGGTTGAAGGAGGGTTGGCCTCTCCCCCTCCAGGTTTGGAGACTGGTGTTTTCTCAGTGTGAGGAGACACCGGCAAAACAGATCCATTGTGGTTTTCTGACACTTCTAGAGCAGGGTAGGGATCATTGCATACGGGAAGCTGAACACAGCCATCTTGGAGAGCGTCCACAGGAATGGGTGCAGAAGGTGGGAGACAAGACTCTCTAGATGACTCACTTGCTGCTGGCTGTGAGTCAGAAAATGCACCCTGTGGCTTTGCAGGAGACTCTCTGGTATCACAGATGGCAGGGATGTCCAGGGCAGTATCATTTGTATTGTTAAGGACGGGGCTTTTGCTGTTGGCAGCCTCTGGGTGGCCCTCTCCGGAGAGCTCAGGGTCCTTCACAGGAACCAGAGCAGTGGGCAGTGGGTGGGAAGGACAGGCAGGATCTGTTTGTACATCCAGCTTATCACTTTGATCAGGCTCAGGGCGGAGGACCTGATCCTTGGTGGGCTTGGCTTCCCCTCCTCCAGTGGCTGGAAGAATCTCTTCTCTGGCGACAGGGACTTCTGTGGCTTTGCCTTCTGCAGATGGCTCCTTGGCTACCAGGCCATTCTGGTGGTTGGTTGACACAGCTTTCTTTTCAGATTGCTCCATTTCTTTGGCCTTTTTGGCTAAGTTCAGCTTAGCCCTCCCAACAAATGTCTTACTAGAGGGAGGATTGTTTCTTGTGTTACGGACGTCGGGGTGTCTGGGGCTACCGTTAGCCCGCTTGTTTTCAAATAAGGAGATTTTGTTGGCCGTGTTTCCCTTATGAACTGGCTGGCTAAATGGATTGTGCTCATTTCCCAGACTGTCAGGATTCTTCGGGGTTTTCAGATTTAGTTCCACATGTTTGGGTCTGGCGGGGCTGCAGGGACATAAGCAAGAGGGAAATTAGCAGTTAAGTGAACATACAAACCAGCTAGTGAAAGACACCAGGAAGTCCGCATTCTCCTGGTGTACATTTGCTTTTCCACGAAACTTAAACAATCCTACAAACGCTAGCAAGTATTTTTAATGGGTATCTTACCTGCGTATGACAGATGAGATTATAAATCTAAGAAACTATCAATTTACCAAGTATTAACATGCATTCACAGCGATTGGCACTGAATTGGCAGACATTACAAGGTATAAGGAACAAATTTAAATACTTAATGCCTTCCCATATTTTAAATATGCAGATGAATTCCCCAGATATTGAGTATGTATTTTTATTTTATAGTAAAGTTTTGGTCACCTTTAGTTTTTTGGGACAAGGAGTCAAGTGGTTCAGGCTGGCCTCAAGCTCACCATGGGGCTGAGGATGGCCTCGAGCTCACCATGGGGCTGAGGATGGCCTTGAGTCCCTGCGCTTCCTGCCTCTACCTCCCAATTTTTCTGATGTCTATGTGTTCACTATCTGAAATCTGTAAAGTATATATGTATATTTTTATTTGTGTGTGTGCATAATATGAGTATGTGTATCTGTGTGTGTGTGTATGTACGTACGTACATGGCATGTGTTAAGTCAGAGGACAACCATGGTGTCAAGCTTCTACTTTGTCTAGACAGGGTCTCTCGCTGTTCAGTACTGCGTGCCCGGGCTGTCAGGTCGGGAGCTGCCAGGCTTTTCTTGCCTCCATCTTTCATGTCACTACAAGAGTGCTGGGATGACAGACAGGCACTGCCATGGCCACCTTTTCTAAGGGTCTCAGGTGCTCACACTCTATCCGCTGAGCTGTCTCCCTGAACATGGCAAGTGTTTTTAAATCATTCATAACCCTGCTGCTCATCAGCGCTCTGCCTCATTCCCAACGGTTTCATACGCATACATATTTTATTAGAATGGAAACAGCTGTGTGCACAGGCCTTGCATGGAAATGGCTGTGTTCACAGGCCTTGCTTGGCTGCTTGCCTTTTGCTAAGAAAAAAGGATGAGTTAACATCATAACTTCCAGGGTCCTAAGACTATATTCCTTGGAATTTTATACAAACATCCGTAAAAAGCAATTTTTTTTTACCATCTGGATATAGCATAATTGATTTTGTTAATGTGTCTAGGGCAGAGTCTCCTGGCTCAGTCACAATTCTTAGGTCTAATTACTTCTTACTGGGAATAACGCCTTTAATGTGTTCTTTCATAGAAACAGAATGTGTTGTGTTGGCATTTGCCTGTCTTGGCTCCAGTCCTGGCTCCCACAGTAATATCTTCGTGAACTTAGCCAAAGTATTTCCCATCTCTGGCCCATTCCTCTCTTTTGTATCTGTAACTTAAAAGGTAATACAAAGCCGGGCGGTGGTGGTGCACGCCTTTAATCCCAGCACTTGGGAGGCAGAGGCAGAAGGATTTCTGAGTTCGAGAGTTCGAGGCTAGCCTGGTCTACAGAGTGAGTTCCAGGACAGCCAGGGCTACACAGAGAAACCCTGTCTCAAAAAACCAAAATCAAAAAAAAAAAAAAAAAGTAATACAAAACAAAATCCCTACATAATTTAGAACAGAATTTTTTTTTTAATTTAACCGAAACTTATGGTTAATGGAATTTTTGGAAGTCCCCTTGAGGGGTTATACTTAGTGCTAAAAGAGGCTACAGGACCAGAAAGCTCCCCAAGGGATAGGGGCACTCCCCAAAGGACCAGGAGGTTCCCCATGGCTGCTTTCAGACAGAGTCACTCCTACTTTTCTGTTTTATGAACCATTTTATATAAACATTCCTCAGGGCAGAGAAGCTTGTCAGTCTATAGCTAAATGAAAATGTAGCTAAGTTGCCAAGCACTTGAGAAGTTATTTAATTTGATTTACCCAATGTACAACTTGCATGGTCTTTTCTAAAGGGAGAAAGCTGAGGCCTAGGGAAGGTAGGTGACTCTCCTGAGGTCACCTAGCTAGTGACAGGGCCTCGATTTGAAGCAGGACCTCTTGTCTCAGAAGTCACATTACACTGTATTGTGGTCAGACTAGACTGTCCTGAAGGGCCCCTCAGCTGCTTTCCTTATCAATGGGTTGTATGTGTGTGTGTGTATATGTGTGTGTGTGGGGGGAATTGAGGTAGAGGTGGAGAAGCTGGAGGATGGCAGATGGGGGTGTTCAGTGAGTACCAGGTCCATCAGAAACACATGGTTTGCAAATGCTGTGTTAATTATTGCTGTGAGCAATTAATTAATGAGCAAAGGTGACAATCTGAGGGATATTTAAAAAAGAGAAAGCTGACCAGTCAGCACAAGAAGAGGACATCACTGAAGTGGACATCAAAGTGCATCTTGGGATGTTGGAGGAGAATATCCAGGTGAGCCTGCAGCTCCCCGATGGGTAGCACATCTGCTCATTAAAGATTTACACCAGATCAAAATACCTTTTACAACCAACTTCTCTACCATTAACTTGTGTTACCAAGAGTCACTGCAATTAACCCAGTTGGGGTTGATTAAAAGGCAGGCTCCTGTAATGCATGTTGTAACGCCTTCATTATGATGAGAGGGAATATGAAGAGCCACGGCTACGCTGTAAGAGGAAGTGCCTCCCTGCCCTAAACACACCCCTTTATGAATTTCAGCATTTGGCAGAGAACCTGAAGAAATCATATTTTGAACATTATTAAGTCATTGTTTTTTAGGTGATATAATCTTTTTTTTTTAATTTTTCTTTCCAAAACTAGGCTTACATCTATAACCCTGTCATGTGGGAGAGTAAAGCAGAAGAATGGCCTTGAGTTCCAGGCCAGCCTTGGCTACACAGTGAGTTAGGAGCCACCCTGGGCTAAAGGGTGAGACCATCAAAAAAAAACAACCAACCAACCAACCAACCAAACAAACAAACAAACAAACAAATCCCCACCAAACCATAGTATGTTAATATCTTTACCTCAAGTCCAGCCATAGCAGGACTAGAAGGTCTGAAAGCCTCTGTCAGACTGACAGAAATAGGCCAAAGAACTAGATAAAGTTCTTAATTTTCCACTCCATTAGTTTGCCAGTTCACCACATGTCAGGCCATGTACAAAAGAAATTTTAAAAAGATGGGTGGTGAGGAAAAAGATTAAAAAAAAAAAAAAAGACACTTGGCTCAGTTCTGGTAGGATGCAGGCCCAAAGAAGAGTTCCATTGTAAGATCCTGTCCAGAACTTGTTTACTGATCGCCTAACAGTGTAACATTTCTGGTTTTTCCACCGGTGCCTTCTGATTGGATGACAGGTTGAGTGTCCAGCCCGATTTAGTCCTGCAGCATTTCTCCTAGCTAGGCTTAGCAGGTTTCTGTGTTCCGTCACACTGTCTTCCACAAATAATGGGCATCATTCACTCGGGAAATTTTCCTGACGCTACCGTTACAGAATAAATAGCTGATTAAGTCAAAGGTCTCCAGGCTGCCAACTGGTGAGACAGTTCAACGTTATTCATTAAGCACATTTCCCTCTTAGCTTCCAGACAAACCTGTTTCAAACCTTACTTCTTTCTAAGACAGCAAATAGAATGAAACCATTCAGTTCAAAAATGATCAGTGTGTGAATCAAAGTAGGAAAAATTTGAGAAATGATTTTCATCTGCTGGGAAGAGTCACGTTAACTTGAGCTCAGTTTTATCGAGAGCCCTCCCGGTCTGGTCCTAAACACACAAATCAGATACTATCTAACCACAAGCCCAGGCTTCTCCAGGAAACCGGTGACTTCTTGTCCTGTACTTCCAGAACCTTTACAATAGCAAAATCCACTGGGCCCTTTTAATTTGATTCGTGTGCTCCTTACTGCCACAAGGGGGACTTAAACGTTGAGGGCAATAGGCTGCATCACAGGTGTGGGGCATCTCCCCCCACGGCACACAGAACAAAGGGCACTCAACTGATACTTGCGAAATTGCTAAACTTGCAAGCGAGTAGGTACAGTCTGTTGTTTTGCGTCCTTTCACTTAGGAAAATTTCAGTAATAACACCGGTCATCTCAATAAGAGAAAAGTCATTTCCAGCCTAGAAACAAAAGATCTTCCTAGATCACCGAAGGGGGATTATTTAGCGACGTCCTTTAAGCTTGCTTTAGGACAACAATGTACAAGCTTCATAATAAAGAACTCTTAAATTTAAGTCTCCCCTGTCAATGCCACTGGGCCACATTCAAAATACTGCTGGCTCCCTGGGACTATCCTGAAATACCCCTGTACACTTTGGATAAAGAATATAATTAGCTAGGTCAAGCCATTAAGTCTTATCTCGGCTGTTTACCCGTAAACACAGCGCCTCAGGGGATGTATCCTATTTTTTTGCATTCAATTAACTTAGATCTTAAAGCAGGAATTAGCGGTGGAGGCTGCCAAACGTGTCACACTCCAAGCCTTAGCTCTGCAAACAGCTCTTTCTCTCTTTGAAGTTTTTAACAGGAAAAAAAAAAATACAAGTTACAGACCCCACCATACAACCCTAAGCAACCCCTAGCCCAGACTCTGCAGCTACTTACAGGGTCACTTTGGTGGTCACAGTCGATCTGCCCACACCGAACTGGTTCCTGGGCTTCGGGCCGTCGGCGTCGGACGCTCCAGTTCCTCTGCTCGACTCTCGGCTGCGACCCCCGTCGCCCCGGCTATCGAAGTGGTGGGGCAGCGGACCCCTCTTGTGCTCTGGCTTGAACTCGGGCAGCAGCGAGCTGCTTTTGACCGTGAGCTCCCGCGGGACGACGCGGCCCGCCTCCTCCCCGCCGTCCGCCGCGGAGGGCGCCCTCTTGGGTGGGGACTCCTTGGCGGGAGCGCGCGAGCCGCTGCCAGGCGAGCTGGGCACCGCCTCGGGGACGCGGCTGCGACCCTTCCGCTTGGTGGGCGACAGGGGCTTGCCGCGGTCCGGCTCCCCTCGAGGCTGCCCTCTGGGGCAGGAGCTGGGTTTCGGCTCCGGGCTGGCGACCGGGGCTGCGCCTCCGTCGGGAACCGCTTGTACCGATTTCACTTTCTTTTCCGCTGAGCAGTTCTCAGCCGTGGCGTCTGGCGCCACCTCGTCGTCGAACACCGCGTCGTCCTTGGTGGCACTCTCGGGCGCCACTACGGCGTCCGCGCCCGGGGAGTCGGTGGATTTCTGCGACTTCCTCCGCCGACCCGACCGGCGGCCGCTTGACCTCTTTTCCATGTCGTCCGAATCCTCGCAGTCGTCTGTCGCCGGAGCAATCGAGGCCGGCTCGTCCACCTGAGCCACCTCAGTCTTGCTCAAGTAAATGTCCAACGTTAGCACTTTGGTGGGATGCGCGCGGTCGACCGGCCCGGCTGTCCCGCCGGTCTCTGCGCCCTGGGCGGGAGGCTCACCTGGAGGAACCGCGTCCCCGGGGGCCCCCAGAGAGCCAGCTTCCGCACCCACGCTGGGGGCTCCGTCGGGGGCCTCTCCTACTCCTCCCAGAAGGTGCTCCTCTGGCGGCGACCCCGACACACCCCTCGCCGTCTCTGGTTGGAGGCCAGCGCCAGGCAACGCGTCCTCCCCCGGACTGCGGGCGGGCGTCTCTGCGCTCTCCTGCCCCGAGCGATTCCCTGGTGAGGAATGCAGCAGCTCCTTGGCAGCGGTGGTGGCATCTGGGAAAGTCTCTCCCTCTGCCTGTAGAGGTTCTAATTGGGCTGAATCATTGTCGTAGCACTGATGCACAGCCCCTACATTGATGCTGGAGCAAGGGGACAGTTCGGCGTCGCAGGGGGTTGCCTGAACACTGCTCTCAGCGGGCTGGCCCTCAGCCTCCTGCCTGGAGTCCGCCTCGCCAGCCTCGCCCGCGTCGGTTGCCTTTAGTTGATTGCCCTGAGCCTTACTTTTCTCACTCTCTGTTTCTGGAACTTTAGCAGAGGCAGATTTGCTATTTGAGTTGGTGGGACTCTCTAATCCGTTCCTGGTGTTCCTTCTCCTTCCAGCCGTAAAAAGATTACTGAGCTTTCCCAACACTGGCTTCCTTCTGGTGTCTTCTGGTGGTTGTGCTCTGGACTGGAAAATGAAAAGAAACGGGGAGAGAAAACTTGAGAATCCGTTTTGTTCCTTTTTGGTAGGTTGCAAAACTGCTGCGAACCACCTTGGCAATGGCCCAGGTGTGACTGACAATGAAAAGGTCCAGCCAGGTGTGGCAGCACACGACTGGTCTTTGTTATGCTCCAACAAAATTCATTTTAAAAATTAGACAGACAGATAGACAGGCAGGGTCTCATTATGTAGTTCTTGTCCTGGAACTCATCATGTAGACCAGGCTGGCCTTGAATTCACAAAGATCCGCCTGCATCTTCCCACTAAAAGATGGAGATAAAAGCATGCACCACCACATCCGCGTGGCTAAGTTTCTTTTTCTCGCATTTTTGGTTGTGAGCCTAGCCTTAAACGGCTGAGCCATCTCTCCAGCCTGAAATTTCTTTTCCTTAAACACATTTTCGAAGCTACGTTACTTACAACAGTATTTCATTATAAGCGTTTTTAACCTGGAACGTCCAATTATCACATGCATACAGTAGTGGTTTCTGCCTTTTACTTCTTTCCTTAGTAAAAATGCAAATTTAAAGCAACCAGGCGCGACTTCGGGGTCCGCGGTTCGCCCCCACCCCCAAGAACCTTAGGGAGGTGACTTTTTACAGTAACCACGCCCTTTCTTTTCTGGGAGGGGGTGGGGTGGGGAGGGGTGGGAGTGGCTCAAGGAAAAATTGCTAGAGGCCCTCTGGACAAACACCCGGGTCTAACCTTCAGCAAAGGTGCGGGAATGCAGAACCTGGCCCCGCCCAACAACACCGTGCTCGCCCAATGAGGCCCACGTGCCCGCGTTCAAACAGCGCGGGCGGCGGATCGCCGTCCCACCTCTTCCCAGCTCACCCCTAGGCTTCACCAGGGAGAGTCCTTAAGTTCCGGGCGGAGGGGCAGGGCTCCTCCTTCGCAGGGAGGGAAGTGGAAAGCCCCCTAGCAGACACTGCCCGGAGGGCTACGGCCCGCCCAGGTGTGCTCATCCTTGCCGCCAGCGTGCAGCCCCCGGGTTTGTGACTTGGAGGAGTGGGTAGGGGGTTGCGGGGCTGGAAAGGAAACCGAGAGCAACACTTCTGGGCAAAGTGTTTGCGGGAGCAGCCCGACTTACCCCAGCCCCCTACCTAAAGACAGTCCCTTAAGAGCCAACCCTTAAACTCAAAACCCAGGTGAGGTAGTCTAAGCCCAGAGGAGGAAGAAAACAGCCCCATCTTTCCTGAAGGGTGAGCGTTTGTTCAGAACGGTACTGACTCACCACTTAGGGATTCCCGATTCAGTCTTAAGGCAGATAAGCGTCCCCACCCCCATTTGAGCTACAAACGCAGTCGAGGGAGTCCTGAGATTGTGGGAAATGTAAAATGCCTGGGTAAGAAGTGCTTGGGATCGAGAGTCAACAGGCATCTGTTGAGACAGACCGGCAGTGTAACCCTGCTGCAACCTAGTGAGGTAATGCGTTACCTACAGTAGGGGGGGGGGGGGGGGGGGGGGGGGGAGGGGAAGATGTTCCAAAGTTCCAAAGACCGAGACCAAAACGAAATGTGCCGGAGGCGGGGCGATAAAGTCGGTCTTCAGACCCATGCTTTGCAGGTCCAATTAGTGCCCCTGCTAGTCCATCACAGAAGACACGCGGGTGCAGAGAGAACCGATGAATCCTAGTGGCCCCAGAGAAACAAACTCCAGGGTACACAGACCCAGACCTGCAGTCAGGGCTCCAGGGAAAGCGCCACGGAGCTCAGCTAGGTTCACAAATCACTGAAGTGCTGCTAAGAACCAGAGAACTGTGACAAAGGAGATAGACTTAGCCACCCAGAGCTCCTGTAACTGAAACGATATGCTTCTAAGATCTAACTAGATTCGGTTTAGTCCAGTTCTTCGATGCTTATGGGAATGATAGAGAAGGCCTGGGATGTGGCTTAAAAACTGCACCGAAGCACCCGTTCTCTAAGGAAGCATTGGGGGGCTTTTGTTTTTGCTTTGTTTTGTTTTACTCATCAAAGGCACTACATGACATGTTTTTCAATTAAAATACCTGCCCACTGAGTCCTGCTTAGGTAGTAGACGCTCACAAAATGATTTACATAGCCATCTTTCCAACAGTCCTTACAAGTTTTTCATATCCATGTACTGAGATTATGTCCAAAGCTGCACAGCTGGATAGACCTTCTGACTCTGAAAATAGAGCCCTTTGTTTCTATTGCCTGGACAGGCCATCAAACATGCCTTGAAAATGTAGACAGGGAGACGAGCCTGAGTCGACTGGCTTGATTCCAGTCCCTGTCAAAATTAAACAACCAGTGTATGTATCATTCTGCCCTACCAAGTAATGTTGCAATCCATTTTCCCATGCTGCTAAGACGCCTGCCTGGTCAGCAGTCCTCTATACAGTATGAGTGCCCCCACCCCCAGCGCTCAATCTTAGCTGTAGTTGCTTTTTATAAAGCCAGTTGCTTGCTCTTCAACTTGACACCCCCTAAACACACTAGCACTTTTATAACCACTTCCTTCAGAAGAGCCCCCAACTGGAAACATTTTCAATGTCCTCCAACTGCTGAAATGAACAGCAAATCCTGGTAGATCTAGGCAACAGATTAGTGCTTGACAATAAGGAGACAAGCTTTTGACACCCAAGGGCATAGTAGATGCTCAAACCCATTGTGCTGACTGGAGACGTGGAAGCAGCCTGGTTGCCTGGCATGTGTGAGTCTTTATGTTCAATTCCCAGTACCAGAAACCCCTAAGAGGGTAGTCAGAACAATCTTCTGTCTTGATTATGGTGATGATTATACTTTCGTACACAGCTCTCAACACCTATTAAGCTTAAAATGGATAGACTGGCTGGGTGCAGTGACATATACAAGTCACCCCAGCCACCCAGGAAAACAAAGCAAGAGGGTTTCTTTTTCTTTTCTTGGTGGTGTTGGTGCTATTGTTTTGTGTCTCTGACACAGGATCTCACTATGTGGCTCTGGTTGTCCTGAAACTCACTATGTAAACTAGGCTAGCTTCGAACTCACAGAGATCTGCCTGTGAATTCTGCCATCTAAGTGTTGAGAATAAATGAATGCACCACAATACCCAGACAGAAGGATTTCTTGGTAGCAAGAGTTTATGGTCAAACAGGGTAAATAGAAAGACTGTCAATCTTTAAAAAGAAACTTAACTCTTATCAGAGATAGGAGGATACCTCCTAGTTCTAGTCAGCCTGGCCTATATAAGGACTTATAGGACAGTCAGGGTTACATAGCAAGACCTTCTCTCAGAAAACAGAAAAGTCAAAACTTCAAAATGTGCTCACATGTAATCCTAGCTCTTGAGAGATGGAAGCAGGACAATCAGGAGTTCAAGGTCAATCTTGACCATAAAGTGAGTTCAAGACCAGTCTGATCTACATGAAACCATGTCTCCAAAGAGTAAGGTGAAATAAATAGAGATGAGTCTGTCCTAACACATGTTACATCTTAATAGAGTTGCTGGGAAGTAAGGAACAGACAGTGTGTGTCAGGTACACAGCCTTACTGAGAATATGCAAGCTCTCACATCCTTACAGGGGACCCTCTTATCTCTAGGAAATAAAGATTTCCCAAGGGGCCAGCCTTTGAGGAACTCAGGAGCCACTCCCTCTGAGCAGGACCAGCTGAGCAGGGCTCAGTGTGCCCCATCCATTGTGTTAGGAGAAAGTCTTCAGTCTTTGAGCAAGTTGCACATTTCTTTACACCTAGAGATTGTTTCCGTCCAGTGTTCATGTGGAAAGTCTGACAGATAAAGAACCAAAACCCCAATAAACTTTGGGGTTTAGAGTCTTACACCTAAGATAGGTGGCCACAGACCCTACACTTTCTGCCTTAACCTTGCTAGGTAAAAGAATGTTTGCAGAGACCTACTGGGATGTGTCATGCTCCCGTGTATTATGCCCAGCCCAGCTCTTCCCTCCTGTCCACCTATGGACCTGGGGTGCCCTAGATCTGGATATTCTCAGGTTTGATGTTCTCAGAGCATGTAATCCCAGGACCTCCTGCCTACCCACCTCACTTTAGGAATCCGGCAGCCCTCACTGTTTGGAACCCCCATCTGTGCCCACTCTCATAGAGCAATCCACGACAGTCTGTCCCAGAGGTGACAAGGACCTGGTTTAGAGTGTTCTTTCTAACTAATATTCAGTGATGCTCATCAGGGAACGTAGACGAATCCACGGCAAGGTCACAGTCCAGCTGTGTGGAGAAGCCATGGTGGCCACAGCTAAAACGCTGTGATGTGAAACTCAAGCCTTTTTGGTGTGGCAGCAAAGTGCCCCTTAGTAAATGACACCTTGTATGACTATAAACCTCATGTTGCCTCGTTTGACAGGCAGCCGAAGACCAGAACATTCAGGATAAATTGTCAACATACTGCTATCTGCCCAAAACATATGGACATTCATGCAAAACTACTTTTATTTTTGTTTTGTTGAGATTACTAATTGGAGTTGTTGATATCAATTTTAAAGTAATTTACCTAAAATCATGTTTAAAGACCGAGGAAATTATGTTGAACACATTACTTGAAAATGTGCCAACACTTAAAAGCCATTCATGAACTTTTACCCTTTTCATGTCCTCCATGACATGAGCCCCTCATCAGAAGGAAAAATTCTTAGTCTGCATTTCTAGCCTTTAGCACAGGGATTGTCAGATTGAGGAGGCCACAAGCATCTGCTGCCTCTAACAAGTCAGGGGCACCTAGTTGGTACCAGTTTCAAGGAGGTACCAACATTCTTGAAGATCACTCAAAACATGGCTGATGTCTGACAAACAGACTCAAAATCCTTCATGCCCAAGACTTTGTATTGTCAAGAATTCCAGCTGCCAGAGAGAGGATTCTGCAAATCGATGCAGCCACCAGCTGACAAACTGCTTCAGGCTGGCTGCCAGCTCCCGGCCCAACTCTGACTCAAGAAAGTGCACTGAGACCTTGCATGTTCCTACCTCTGGATCCTTCTAGAATGTGGTCACCCATGTACAAGAATGACTCTTAAAAAATTACTGATTTTTGAAGTGCTCAGTTTGTTAATTTTTGAATGAAGTCTTCCTTCAGTCCTTCAGGAAGAAATGATTGAAATAGGAGTTATGAATGAAATGGTTAGCCAGGTTACTGTATAATGCCTTAGGGTCACAGCGTATGCTATGGGGTTTGGTATTTGTTCTGGTCAAATACTTTTTTCTTAAGAAAAACATTTATATATATATATATATATATATATATATATATATATATATATATAT
>NW_021604635.1:86081-91495 GCF_004785775.1 Grammomys surdaster | reverse complement strand
ATATATATATATATATATATATATATATATATATATATATATATATAAAATTAATTAATTAATTTAATTACACTGGGAATTGAATCTGGGGCCCTGTACATGTCTGGGCCTCTGAGCTATACTGTGCTTCAAAATATAGGTTCAAGCTACTTTAGTCTTCAATTATCAACGTTTTTAAAAAAAATTTTTTTTTAAAGAAAATCCCTTCAGTAAAAGTCAGACCTACCTAGGACTAAGGAAGTTCCTCAGCTTTCCCAGCATGGGTTGGGTCTCATCTCCAGCACTGATATAAAGAGTGGAGCTAGTGGTATGTACCTGTTATCTCAGCACTTGGGATGTAGAGGTCAAAAGTGGGGTGTTCTGGGTCATCGAGGGTTTCTAAGTCATCCTTGATTACACACAGAGTTTGAGGCCAGCCATGGGTAAATGAGACCTTGTCAATTATTTTGAAAGTAAGAAATATCTTAGAACCATGTGACAGCTAATTAAAGAACAGATGGGGAGCCAGGGATAGAGAAAGAAAAGAAATAGGCCACAACTGGAGAGAAAAAGCTCAGAGTGCTTTGTTGTGGGAAAGCAATATACAAAAACCAAGAAAGATTTTTCATTCTTTTGATTGCTGCTTGGTTTCAAAATTGAATATCGCTATGTAGCCCTGGCTGGCTCAGTATTTCATATGTAGTTCAGCACAACGTCAATTAAAATTAAAATTCCGTTCCTTCACACTAAGTGTACAGCTACATATCATCTCAGTATAGCTTCAGAGACAGAGGAAATTATATTCAAAGGAGGGTCCAGACATGGATCTCATAGACCTCAGACAGACTCAAGGGCTTTTTCTGCTTTAGCCTCTGCAGTATCTGGAACTACAGTTAGTGACTCTAATGTTTCAGAGATGAAACAGAAATGCTCTGTTTTTACATTTGAGCTATGACAGCAATTTCTCCTAAGGCTGTTACAGATGGCAACAGACACAGGTCAGCGGGAGGCAGCCCTCGAATAGAGAAGCTCATGGGGTTATTTCATGTAACTGCTTTTGATCTCTAGTTCAATTCAAATGGTGCAACAGGTGACACATTTGGCCTCTGGGCCTTCCCTCCATCATCCATCCCAGGATCCCTGGGAGGAGTGCTTGCTTGCTTGCTAGCTGGGCTCTCTCTAACTTTTGCTGCTGCTTCTGTTATCTGACCCCCCCCCATCTCCCCGTCTTCTGTTTTCTACCCTGCCACTGTCACGTGACATATGCTTCTTCATGTCCTCCTCCATGTTTTTCCTAATAATGTCACTAGAGCCAAACAGAACCACACCCTATTATGTAAAATCAGTTGTACTATTCTGTAAAAAGGAGTGGCAGAGCCTCCAGTTCGTCTCTTTTCTTTAATTTCCATACTTAGTGATGTCCAAAATAGAGGTGTTCCTGGTTATAAAAAACTTTCATTTAGAAAGGGTTAAATGTCCACCTTTCTGAAGAGTTTTGTTTTGTTTTGTTTTTAAGGCAGATTCTCCGTGCGGGGTGCAACTCAATGCCAGAGCACTTGTCTGGGATGCTCAGTGCCCTGCATCCCATTCCCAGCTCTTCACCCCAAAGGCATCGTAGGGTAGCTGGAAAAGGAACTGCTATGAAGTACTACAAGCATACTATGCCACTCCTGGCCATGTAGGTATACACCTGAAGGCATCTAACTCAGCACACACCTCACAGATACTCATTATATAATGGAGTTTTATTCCATAGCAAAGAAGAATGAACTCATATCATTTGCAAGGAAACAGATGGAACAGGAAACCACATTAAGTGAAGTAAGCTAGACACAGATATTTACATGTATCCTCTCAAATGTGGAATCCAGATCTGATGACATGAAAGTCATGGGGTCCAACTGGGGGTACGGGTAAGGGCAATGAAGATTATGAGCAGTATAACGATAAACCTATCATAAATTAAAATGTTGAGACAAAGCCCATTATTTCAAACTCTGACTAAAAAAAAAATAATAATGGCAAATAAAAAACAGGTTCCCAGCCACAGGAAAGAATTTTCTTCAGATCATTTGTTTACTTGATTGGTTGGCCTTCATCTTTTTATAAAGAGCCCAGGCTAGTCCTAAACTTCTGGTCCTCCTGCCTTCAAATCTCAAGTGTTGGGATTACAGGTGTTTGCTATCTCATGTGACTTAGGTCATTTTTTCTTTTCCTTTTTTACAGAGCCAGAGTGAAATCTCATTATTTAAAGCCATCAATACTTTTGTTCCTGAGACAGAATCTCACCGTTTAGCTCAGGCTGGCTTGGAACTCACTAAATAGTCCAGGCTGGCCTCAAACTTTTGGCAATCCTCCTACCTCAGCCTAGGAAGTGCTGGGATTACAGGCATGGATAACCCCACCTGGCTAAGCCACTGACACTTGGCCACTAGAAAGAAGACATCTTGAATTATGAAATAATTTTCTCATTTATGCCATTTCTCTTTACCTTAAAAAGGTAAACCATAGCCCAAAGAGACTACTTTTCCTAAACACACTCAGCTTTTCTAAACACTGACTCGATACTTTTCCTAGGTAGCATTGCAGTCCTTTGCTAGAGATGAGACTTTGTCTTGTGACGTGATGTACAGCAGCTGAACCACTGGGCTGGCTGCACAGCATGTGTCACACTTGTGTGCCTTGCTTGTCCCTAGGATTGGTTGTACAGCTATGGCTGGGATGGAGTAGCCAGCAGGGCAGCCCACTCTCGGGGCAGAGCTCCCCTCTACAGCTGTTAGCAGTGTAAAGTGTGCTCCCGGTATGTCAGCTGGCTCACCCCACTTTGCCCTCGTGTGTGTGTGTGTGTGTGTGTGTGTGTATGCGTATGTGTGTCACCCCACCATAATGGAATATGGGAACCAAACCCTTTGCCCTTTAATTTTAATTAGGTTCAACCAGTGGGGGGCGCTGACAGGGGAGCAGAGGGAGGGACTGGAATGGGGTAAAGGCCTCGTTCTCCTCCTCTCTCCTAGTTAGGCCTATGAGTTGAGTATCTGGCCTTGACCATGGCTTCCTCTTCCTCTTGCCCTTTCAGGCCCACACCAAGAAAGGGTCTGATTAGTGCCAGCTGAATGCTCACTAGTCCTGGCCAGAGGTTCACCAAGGGTTTGTGGAGCTGAAGTAGGTATAACTTGGAGAACTTCTTTAAAAAAAAAATGCAGTGGGTGTGGTAGTGTAGTGTAGTATGCCTTCCAGGCTGAGGCAGGAGAATTGTGAGTTCCAGGCAGTCTCAAAATGTCAATACAAACAAAAAAGAGAAAGGAAAAGAGGATTGAAGGGGGGAAGGAAGGAGGGAGGGGAGATGGGAGGAAGGGGAGAGGAAGGAGAAAAGGAAAAGCGATGCAAAATTCTGTATTGCAGACTGAGACACACACGCCTGGAAGAGGCCGTTCAGGTGAAGAGTATCTTTAGGAGCCGCTGGTTCCCAACCTCACCCACACTTTGTAATGACCTTTCATGGCTTTCCTCAGTTACACAAGTCATCGTGCTCCCTGGGCTGGGACCTCAATCCTGTGTAGCTAATTAGAAGTAGCAGGTAACCCAAAACATCTCCTTTAAACTAAGATATCTCCTTTTTCTCACAAAGATAACTGTCAGGCTGAATAAGTTTGCTTTGCAGTTGAGATACACAGTCCTAATTTGGTGATTTGGTTTCCCTTGTGCACAATGCGTGACTAATGGAGACAGGGATTTGACATTATAGCACAAGTAGTTCTTCCCCTGTGTGTGCCCTGATTACATAGTTAAACAACTAACCAGTGAGTTTCTAATTAAAGTTTAGCCAGACTGGGAAGCAGAACTATGCTCATACAAAGTAGTGGGCTTAGTCCCTTTTATATTGGCTCAGAACTAAAAGGTGTGTTCTTTATACACTTTTAAAAGGAATGGTCTGGACAACCACTCGTGCCGAAGATCAAGAATAGTTACAATACTATAAAAGGCCTATGGAGTCTCGGAATCTAAGTGCCGAGGGAGCAAGGGACAGCTTCTAAAGGACAGGAGGGAGACTCTGCTGGTGAGCAGAGTGAGCGACAGCAAAAGGCCAGCCTGGCTTAGCTATGCTCACAGTAGACAGGGGTGGAGTGGACATGGAGGTGGTGTGTGCGTATGAATGTGTGTGTATGAGTGTGTATATGTATATGAATGTATGTGTGTATGAATGTGTGTGTGTATGAGTGTGTGCATGTGAATGAATGTGTGTGTATGAGTGTGTATATGTATATGAATGTATGTGTGTATGAATGTGTGTGTGTATGAGTGTGTGTGTGAGTGTGTGTGCATGAGAGTGTCTGCATGAATGTGTGTGTGCATGAGTGTGTATGTATGTATGAATGCATGTGTGTATGAATGTGTGAGTATATGAATGTGTATGTGCATGAGTGTGTGTATGTGCGTGTGTGTGTATGAGAGTGTGTCTGCATGAATGTGTGTGTATGAATGTGTGTGTGCATGTGTGTGTATGAATGTATTTGTGTATAAATGTATGTGTGTGTGTGTGTGTGTGTGCTACACAGGGAAATGGGCAAGCTCTTTAGATCGCAGCACTGTGGCTTCAGGATGCCTTCAAGATACCTAGGGAAAGACCTCCTAACGTAAATGTCCAGTTTAAGAACATTTTAAATGTGGCAGAAATAGTGAAATGTGTTCCTATAAAATGGAAAAATGTTTACTTTTCCAATTAATATATACTAGAACATGTGCTCAATAATATGTTAGCATAACAAAGAAATTTCCGAGTTCCTGGTAATTTCTAATAATAATTATTGACCTTTTAAGCCACTTTTTGTTCTGTTCTGCCCTATTCTAACTGACAAGAACTTAACTATGTAGCCCAGGGTATCTCAAAACTCACACTCCTCCTGCCTCAGAATCCTGGGTAGTGAGATTACAGGTGTGTGCCATCACACTCAGGTAATGAAGCAGAAAGCAGCTGAGTATCCTGGCCCACGACTGGCATCCCGACTCTCAGGAGGCAGAAGACCTCAATGGTCAGCCCCAATTGCACAGCAAGACTTAGTGTCAAAAAGAAAAAAGAGAAGAGAAAAGAAATGAAGAGGAGAGGAGAGGAGGGGGAAGGGGAGCGGGGAGAGGCGGGGAGAGGAGATAAGAGAAGAGAGGAAAAGCAAGTGTGTGCTTTCATGAAGAGAACTTGGGAATACTACTATGAGATTGTTGTTTATTCTCTTAAAAATTCCAGGGTGGGAGGGATGGCTCAGTAGGTAAGAATGCTTGCACAGGAACTGAGCTTGGATCCAAGCACCCACATAAAAAGCTGGGTGTGTCTGAAGAATGTGACCTACAGCCGTTGATGAACACGTAAATGTGTTATGGTCAGAACAGGAACACACACACACAGACACACACACACACACAGACACACACACACACACACA
>NW_021604635.1:0-85681 GCF_004785775.1 Grammomys surdaster | reverse complement strand
ACACACACAGACACACACACACACACACAGACACACACACAGACACACACAGACACACACACAGACACACACACACAGACACAGACACACACACAGACACACACAGACACACACACAGACACACACACACAGACACACACACACACAGACACACACACACACACGAAGACAAAACCGCAATCCCACAAGCTTATATTAATTTGTGGGTGTGTGCAAATTATGTAAATTCACAAACAATGTAAATGATAGTTTTAGAAGACACGAAGCTCACAGAGCGGTCGCCTTGGTCTCACCGTCCGTGGACCAGAGCCTCACTTTCATCCTCTATGTCCTTCACAGTGCCCATCTCTACACAAAGGTATAGCATTATTTGTGTGTAGGACTCACTGAGGTTTGTCTGCCTTTCCTTTCAGAATGGGAGCCCTATGAGGACGGGAACGTAGTCTTGCTTAGCCTTGAGGTCTCCGGTCTGCATGGTGCCAATAAACACTCAGTACGAAATAACTAGTTAGATGAACACAGTATCATCTATGTTTTCTAGAAATCTCTTACTCTGAAACCTAGCAAGGAGCATACAGCACTGTATAGTGAAGCCCAGGGAGGAACAAACTTTACTCTAGTCGTTGTCTCCTCCTCTGATTTCCCCAAATCCTGATCCTGAGACACTTGTCCTCTGGGTTGCTTGAAGAACCAAATGAAGTACTTGTAAAACACCTAACACTGAGGAGATAGAGAGAGGAGAAAGACCGTGGCTCCAGTGTGGATCTGGAGTATCCCACAAAGGCTTGGTCCCCAGCCTGATGCTATTGGGAGGTCATGGGGGGGGGGGATTAAAGAGATCGGATCTCCTGAAAGGTCTTGAGGTCACTGGGTGCATATCCTTAAACTGTGTCTCTCTTTCCCACCCAGCCACGAGGTGACTGGTTTTACTTTCCATGTATTCCCTGACACAGTGCCTTGTCACATGGATAAAAGTGACAGCTAATCAACAGACTGGAACTTTCAAAAACTGGGAACTAACTAACTAACTAACTAACTAACGAACTAAATCTCTTCTCTTTATGAGTCAATGATCTCAGGTGTAATTAAAAGCTGTTGGACTGGCATGGTAGCACATGGCCAGCCTGGGGCACATGGAAAGTTCCAGGCCAGCCTGGGTTACAGAGCAATTCCCTTCAAACAAGCAAGCAAGAACGACAAGACAAACTATAAGAGAAATACACGTTAATATTTGCAAGTCAGCATCACAAATAAGACCGTAAAAAGAGTTCTCAAGCGCCTGCTATTGCTACTCCCCCCCTCACATTTTTAGCAAACTACCTAATCATTTCACATGTACCTGTTGTACTCATATGTCACTGGGTTTGTGTTATTAAATACACTTCTATATTAATAGGAGTCATTGTACTAAATTGTATTGTGCCCACTGTGCCTGTCTGCCATGTCCACTGTGCCCACCATGTCCACCACGCCTGTTGCACCCAGCATGCCTTTCATGCTCTCCTATGCCCACTGTGCCCACCATGTCCACCATGGCTGTTGTACCCAGCATGCCTTTCATGCTCTCCTATGCCCACTGTGCCCACCATGTCCACCATGGCTGTTGTACCCAGCATGCTTTGCATGCCCACTGTGCCTACCATGCCCCTAGATGATGTTCTATTTACTCTTGATGGGTTGCAGGATGCAGAAAGGACAGCAGCTTATCTGTACACAGGTCTTGAATTATTATCATGGGAAACATTTCTAGTTAGTTACCAGGGGGGATGAAGATGTGTAAAAACTAAACAGAACCATCCCCAGTACTGGAGAGGCAGTAAAGATAGAACACCCACACATTGGGGGCCACAGTGAAAATTGCTGTTGCTGCTGGAGAAACGCTCACTTGCTTTTCCTGATGGAATAACTCTGTTCCCTAGGACGGAAGTCCTCAAATTTTTAATTTTAGGATTCCTTGACACTCTTAGAAGTTAAGGACCATAAGACTCTTGCTTATGTAAGTTGTATCTGTCAGTGGTTAGGTCACAAGTTAAGACTTAAAGCCAGGTGTGGTGGAATACATCTATAATCCCAGCACTAAGGAGGCAAAGGCAAGGGGATCTTTTAGTTCAAGACTAACTTTGTCTACATAGTGAGTTCACAGCAAGCTGGGGCTACTACCAAAATATGAGAAGGAGGAGGAGGGAGAGGAAGGAGGAGGAGAAGGAGAAGAAGATGAAGAAGAAGAAGGAGGAGGAGGAGGAGGAGGAAAAGAAGAAGGAGGAGGAGAAGGAGGAGGAGGAAGAGGAAGAGAAGAAGAAGGAGGAGGAGGAGGAGGAGAAGGAGGAGGAGGAAGAGAAGTTGTTCAACAATACACAAGGCACCTTTGGCTATCAGAACAAGACACCATTAAATGTTATGCTGCCTCTGGTTGGATCCCCACTCTACATTCGGAAGGGAGAGGAGTAAAAGGGACAAATAGTATTTAGCATGACTACAAAAACATTTTTGACATTGGCAAGTTTCCCAAAATACCTCAGGAAGCCCCAATGGCCCCAAGACTTTGCTATGAGAACAGTCACCTCCCTGTATGCAGGTGAAGAGATGCAGGGGAGGAAAACGGATTCACCGTGCTTGGGGGCGGGGTGGGCGGGGCGAGGGCGGGGTGGGCGGGGCGGGGACAGGGGCGGGAGCAGGGAGTGGGGGAGGCAGAGGAGGAGCTAGCAGCCATATGACATCTCAGACCTGGGGTAGTGGGCGGGATATTAGGAAAATAATTAAGCTGAGGGCAAATTTAGGGGGCTGAACAAGGAGAAGGTTACTGAGCAACTAAAGTTGAGGGCAGATTTAGGGTGCCGAGCTGGGAGTGAAAAGAGGGCACTAGATATCTGAGGAAGGCTTAGAAGAGTCCAGCCATTGAGTCAGTAAGGCAGGTTGAAAAGCTATCTGTGTGTATCTGTGTTTTTCATCCACGGAGCGAATATTTTCGGGGCAGGGGGCTGGTAGTGCGGTCTTCCCGGAGCTTAAAGTGGGGTAGCAAAAACTACACGCTAGACCTCAGGAAGCCCCAAAGGCCCCAAGACTTTGCTATGAGAACAGTCACCTTGAGAAGTCCATGTGTGCTGTTCCAGGATGCAGGCACAAGAACCCTCAAGGCAGTAGTGTGGCTTAAGATTCCTAAGCCAAACCAGGCCAGGGACCCTTACTAGCAGGATGAAGCAATGAACAGTGAAGCGTTCATAAAACAGAGAACTCCAAAGCAATAGAGCCAACCCCTTCAGCTGTCCACTAGCTCTGGATGGGTTTTATAAACACAACAGTTTGGATTTTGTTCTGTTGTTGTTGTTTTGTGGCAGGGGCTAACACTGTAGCCCAGGCTGGTTTGGAGCTAGCTCAGGATGTAACTCATTTTATAGGTGAGACTCTAACATATACTTTATTTGAAATTCAGGAACACAAATACTATTGTGTTGTTCTGGGGTATGCTTATAGGTGATAAATCATAAGAGGAAGCAGAGACGTGACCATCATAACAGTTAAGATAATAGATCTGGAGCTGGCTGGACAGCTCAGTGATGGGAACACTGGCTGCTCTTCAGGGATACTGGTGCATGCAGGGCACAGACATACATGCAGGTGAAACCCCTATACACACAAAACTAAAATAAGTAACCATTTAAGAAGATAATGGTTATTTTTTGTGATGTGGATCCTTGCCCTTATGTAAAACTTTGTTACATTATCATGGATATTGTATCGACTTTTACGTTTCAAAATAGTATTATGTATTTTGATTACTGAGCATTTGCGTTGTTCGCTTTCTGGGTTTGTTTTTAATTGTTTGCCTGTGGTTTTTGGTGCTCCTTGGTCACGTGCCTGACTCTCCTAACTCTGGTCCTGGCCTTGATGATGACGGGATTCCGGTCAGAAACCAGAAGGAACCCAAGGAAGTGGCATTAATCTCTGTCTTAGGCTGTTTCTAATTACTCCCAAGCCTGCTTTATAATTATCCACTATACTCCACATTTAAATTTTATACACTTTTCTGATGCAAGCTATATTTCACAATAACTAGGGACATGCATGTCTTTGGTTTCAAAAGTCAATGAACTTGTGTCCTGTACTAATTGGCTTTTTAATTTTCCTCTTTTGTGATTTCAGAAACCATCCTTAAGAACCTGTCTTGTGCCTGGCACCTCTTAATGGTCTTTTGAGGGGCACAGGTACCATTCTCTCTTCACACCCAAGGAAACCGCCCAAGCTAGCCTAGCAGGGTTCACAGGCTGTAAGTAGATCAGTCGGCTTAGTACATTCTAGGTGCTTATGATTATGCACTAATATGGCGGCTAATCAAAAGATCAAGAATTTCACTAAGTGCCAAACACTTTTAAAGGTCATAATCACGATGCTCCTAAACCTATATGTTTAATATGTTTTGAAATTGGCAAGTCATTTCAAAAGCCATTTGCCCAAGGCCACCGCAAGGTGTGTTTCAAACAATATATGGCTCTGCTACTCTCTTCCATTTCTTATTCTCTCTGTCTTTCTCTGTCTCTGTCACTCTCTGTCTCTGTCTCTCTCTCTCTCTCTCTCTCTTACACACACACACACACACACACACACACACACACACGCTAGCAGGGAAGGAGGAGGCAGAGGATAGACTTAGACCCCAGGGTGGGAAGCTCAATGGAGACTAGAGAGCCTCACAGGAACCAAGCTGGTTTGAACTCTTTGAATACAGCATTTAAATTGATCAAACGTGGTCGTCAGACCATCTAATGTATTGTGATCCCTGGATCTGCTGGCTCTCCCCTCACTTCCTCTCCATTGGCAGAGAGATAGCTTTGCTTCCCTGCCATGGAACACATAGGTTTTAGCATCATTATTATTCATTTCCTCCATGAGGCTACCTTGGTCCAGGTGGGATGAGGCAGACAGCTGCAGAGGCTAGGAGCGTGTGTGCTTTGGGGGTGAGGAGACTGTGAGAAATTACTCTGCTCCTTTGAGTTTGAGAGTAAGATGTTTCATCACCATATTCCTGGCAGGCAGTGTAAGCTCGGAAGCCTTCTCTCTGCCTCGGCTTGTGAGTCTGGATTGCGTTTTCTGCAAAGCCTGCTCCTGTACGGGCTTGAAGCAGACAAGCTTGAACACCCAGACGCCCCTGTGCAGCACCGTTCCTGATTATGCCTAGAGACATGGGCAGAAGGCTCTGCCCATTTCAACATTTCAAATTAAAATCCGAATGTCATCCTCACTAGCCACATGCCCCTAGTACCTGTAGTGTGGGGGTGCTCATACTATGTACCTTCACAGACATTCAAGATGGAAACAGCTTTCGGAACGCTCAGCCTGGCTGGTTTCCCTCCTTAGCCCAGCCCAAGTTCACTGCACAGCATTCACATGCTCTGAGGCATAGTGTCAGGTGTCAGACACTAATAGGATGAGTGACCAAAACATCAGGAATTTCAGTTATTAAACTTCAAATGCTTTTGATGAATTAACTGGATCTGTGATGTTCTTAGAATCACATCATGGTTGACTTTTTTTTTTTAAATTGGCAAATCATTTTGAAAAGTGTTTATTTTTTCCTTTCTTTCTTTCTTTTTTTTTTTGGGGGGGGGAGTGCTATTAAGATGTCTGAGAAAAGATTAAGAGGGCCAATGAGATGGCTCAGCTGATACAAATGCTTGCCACCAAGCCTGACAACCTGAGTTCGATCCCCGGCACCCACAGGGTAGAGACGAAAACTGATTCCTGCAAATTACATACTGACCTCCACATGTGTGCATACATGCACGTGCGCACACACACACGCACACACACACAGACACACTTTAAAAAATGTTTTTTAAAAAGAAAGATTAAAAACTCAAACCTAAATTTTAAGTCCAACTGTCTCTTTCTAAAATACCAAATGACAGGCACATGCTAGGTGTTCAAGTTCTAACAGAGAAAACAGAGGCACTAAAACCCACCACACAGTAAAACCCACCAGGAACTTGGTTTTGGTGTTTACACCTCTGTGACTAAACCAGTGAACAAGGTTTAATGGGTCTTATATAAGTCTCCTTTTTCTTAAACGGTTACAAGATCGCTTTTTCTTATCCGAATTCTTAGCACGTCTGGAATGATAGGTTGTTAGAAGCCAAGTTGTTCCCATAGCATTTCTGTGTCCTAATAAATCTCGTTTGGGGAAAGCATGTGCAATACATAATAACTCCTTACTGGGCAGGCGGGGAGAGCAGCAGGCAGCCAACACCCACGGGAGACACCTTTGAAAGACAGCCTACATCTGAGAGGAACGCGGAATACTGTTTTAACTTCTATCACCTACAAAGACGAAAATCAATCCTGGCTCTCAAACCATTTCTTCCCCAATAAAGTCATTCTCTCCCTCTCCCCGACCCCTGCCTGCCCCAAAGAGTCCATACCAGTTTGTCTTTGAAATTTGAAAGAGGGGTGGGACAGAGCTGGGTAAAAGGTTTAACTAAGTCATTACAGTACACTCACAGAGCAGGATTATAAATCAACCTGAGAACGACTGATGTACGGAACCCAGATGTAATCAACCAGAGCAGCTTGCTTATATCATAAATGCCTGAGAACTAGCAGACTGTGCAAACCATATCTTGGACATTTCATTTCCTCTTAGAGCCAAAGTCTCTGTGGTATGTGGTTCCCACCATCTTCCTTCTATTCAGAATTGCTTGAAACTTCTAAGAGCAAAGAACTTGCCAGATCTAGAAAACAGATACTTCGTGAAGTTAAACAATGTCATAGTATCGCTTCTGTATCAGTTAGAAACAAGGTCATAGGCAGGAGAGAGATAGTAAGAGCTGGTCTGTCTTACCATGCTGTCTTCCCTCTTCTCCACTTCCTATGGACACACTGAAAGACTACAGGCAGCAGCGTGCAGCATGGCCCTCACCCCTCCATCTGACTTCTCACCACAGCCCAGCCTGTCCACTTTCCAGTCTGCCCTGCGCAACTCGGGCAGCTCACACTCCGCAGCCAGAGCTGAAACCGAGACACTGCCGGTTGATGTGAAAAGCTCAGTTAATAAGGGTGTGTTTCATTCAAGAGTTGAAAGGGTTAAAGAGGTGCGCCCTTTTTGGGGTGTGACATTAAACCGAACTTGCTGAAAAGACAACAGAGGGAAGAGTAAGCAGGTAGTTTGGGGGAAATCCCGTGCACGTATTAAACTCTACAAAAAATGAAAAAAAAAACCCACCACCACCAACAACAAAAACTGTGTGTGGATGAATGAGAAATACTGAGTGAAAGGCATACCTTAGCTCTGAGTTCGAATTCTCTGGTGAACAAAGTGTACTGTCTTTAATGCTGGGTTTTTAATTTTATCTTGTTCTAACTCCAGTTTTATTTACTTACACTTTTTGTTTTCACAAAAGCATAAATTATATCCCATAAGTCATATCTCATGTAATACTATTAAAAATGCACGAGGGGTGTCATACCATAGAAAGAGTAAAAATTACATCCATCTCATTAGGACTCACATAACTGACACCTGTATTTACCAGTCAGTCTAATCCAGTAACTAGAAGCCATTCTTTATAACTGTACCCACATGCAGGGTTTTTTGTTTTGTTTTTTGTTTGGTTTAATGTACGCAGGGCTTTCTCCTCACATCCAGTCTAAAAGCGTTTAGAGTTTGGTGACAGTCTGTTGTCCCACTGCTTCAGCAAGCCCTTCTCATGCTTGTCCTTGTCAGGGGTGACACAGGTCAGGAAAAACCGCTGTCTTGTTCTATCAAGAACCAGGAAGCACCTGCCGGCTCAGTGTGTTGCGCACACACTGCGGACAGTGTCTGCGTGTAAGATGCTACTCATTTTCCAAAGTTTTATTTTACACCATAGTAAAAAGCACAAGACACACACTTTACCATCTAAATGATTCTTAAGCACACAATTTTATAATACTAGCTATATTATAGCTATAATATAGCTAGGTGTTGCTTTGGAAAATACCTCTAGGACATTTTCATCGTTCAAAACTAAAATGGTATCTCTACTAAACAACAAGGCCCAAAAAACTGCCATCTTACATCCTGCCTAAGTCTGACAACTGTAGGTTTACTTGTCTCTTTGTGACTGACTTATTTCCCAGAACAACTACTTAGGACAAACTTGACATTGGGGTACATGTTTGTAACCCCCAGCATTGAGGAAGCAGAAACTGGAAGATCAAGAATACAAGGCCAATCTCCTCTATGGAGTAAGTAGGAGGCTAACCTGGGCTACATGAGATACTATCTCAAAACACAAAAAAGCCACCTACCAACCAAGTAACCAAACAATGACAGCAACAGAACCACCCCACAGTTACTTAGTACAAACTCTCAAGGCTGACCCAGGCTACAGTTTGTCGTTCATTTATTCAAACAAGTTCAACAGGTGTTTATTGGCTGTCGGCTCTATCAGTCACTATTTGGGGTTAAAAAAAAAAAGAATGAGTGGAGGCACATACTGTGGTGAAAGACACAGATATGTGGGAAAACAGAAGGAGATATTGCCATTTAGAGGTATATACGACAGGAATGTAGCAATAGTTGCTATTTAAGGATGGGCCATGTGAAAAATGTATGGTTTGGTAAGTGGATTACCTGACTTTAAAAAACCTTTTCTTTCTTCCTTTATAAAGAACTATTATAGCTTTATAAGTTACTATTGATCTAACAAATCATTCTATAACAATCTTATATATGTACATATTAGAGATGTGTGTGTGTGTGTGTGTGTGTGTGTGTTTGAAAGTCCCACAGAGGCACTGGAGCCCCCTGGAGCTCCAGTTACAAGTGGTTGTGAGCCGTCTGATGCGGGAGCTAGGAATAGAACTCAGATCCTCTGGGAAAGCATTTTAACCACTGAGCTCTCTCTGCAGCCTGTACAACCACTTACATTAAGAAGGTTTTAGAAAGTGTGAGGATGTGTGGCATCAAGTCTGGGAATGTGACTTAGTTAACTAAGTGCTTCCCTAAGCATGCAAGATGTTCTGGGTTCTATCCCAGCTCTGCATAATAACTGGCCACACATGATCCCAGCATTTGGGAGGTAGAGGCAGGAGGATCAGCTCAAGATCATCCTTGGCTACATAGTGAGTTTAAGGCCAGCCTGAGTGAACCACTGATGTCTGCATCCTGCTACCATGGACTCACTCTACGAGGGGCAGACTAGAAAGTTTACTTTTGCTTCTAGAAGCATATAGATTTATCCATAAAACAACCGCCAATGTGCAAGCAGGTGTGTAATTAAGTGCTCCAGTAGGTATAGAGACATTTGTGATGCTTGCAAGTTCAAAGGGAGGGAGACTGGCAATGGGTGAGCCTTGAAGCATAGGTTTAACGAGGCCTGGGTGGAGGGAAGGCACTCCTGGAGAGGGCAGGGCTTCAAGGAAGCTGGCCAAGGGGATGTAGGTACCAAGGCCAAGCCAGAGTTATGCAGCACGGTAAAGGCTGGCAATACCAGAAGGTAAATACTGGAAGGAATGAATAATGAACTGAGTCTTACTCGGAAGAACAGCCCTGACCCAAGAAGTGAGTCAAGAAACTGAGGTGTAGTGTCGAATGAAGCAGGAGCCCTCCACAGGCTTCTGAGAGGAAGCAGCATGAGTCAAACAACTCAGGAGGAGGTTGAGCACTGCAGCCTCTGCTGGGTCTCACAGTTCACATGTGAAATGAAATGGGGCCTGGAGGGACCGGCAGTGGGAACAGAGGGAAGGATGTTCAGTGAGAAGGAAGATGTCTGAAGGGAAGGATGAACCCAGAGGAGCTCAATGGAGAGTCACAGGACCTAGACGCCATTAACAAGCTCTGGGGGTGGGTCGGGGCAGCATGAGTCATGTCAAATTCAGGGGACAGTGACTATCTCCAAGTGAAAGCATCTGTGAAAGCATGGAAGTTTCCCTCTCAAGGCAATACATTTGCACTGAATCTGTACCTGAAATCAGTCGTCATGGTCACAATTTGGTAAGAAAGATACAAGACCGTCTATAAATGGCACCTTTTCATGATGTGCTAATTTTCGGTCAACTTGGCATAAGGTAGAGACATTTGAGAGGAGGGAGCATCTGTTGAGAAAATGACTCCATAAGATCAGGCTGTAGGCAAGCCTGTAAGACATTTTCTTAGTTAGTGATTGATGAAGGAGGGCCTAGCCCTGGGCAGGTAGTCTTGGGTTCCATAAGAAAGCAGGCTGAGCAAGCCATGGGGAGCAGGCCAGTAAGCAGTACCCCTCCATGGCCTCTGCATCAGTTCCAGCCTTGACATCCTCCGATGACAGATGGTGATATAGAAGTGTAAGCAAAATAAACCTTTTCATCCCCAAGCTGCTTTTAGCCATGGTGTTTTATCACAGCAATAGAAGCCCTAATGTGGGACCCGTGGCTAGAACTCGGGTCACCAGTTTCATGCATTAGGGACTTTGACCCACTAAGCCACCTCCCAGCCCTGGACCAAATATGATTTTGTAATTATAAGGATCAGTTCATGTATGTGAATGACTTCATTCTACCTGGACCATAATGCAGACACCTGAGGAATGACAAGAAAGTCCACTGTGCATTTTGGGGAAATGAGGAAGAGAAGCTACCAGAGCAGGGTTTAGAACTACGAGGGTACAAACTTACATGTGAATAATTTTGTGACAGAGGCACTGAGGGGTGATTGACCCTCCAAGTGAAAATGTGCCCCAAGTCTATTCAGAGAGGTGCGCTCAAAGCATGTTGGTGGCTGTTTCACAAGGATCCCAAAGGGTTGTCTGGAAAGTACACAATGGTCAATACGCAGGCACTGAAGGAAGAAAAGCACATATGTATATAAACAAAATGAAAAGTGTTTGAATCTCCATGCAGGTTGAAATGTTGACTGTTTCCTTGTCTTAGGAGAAAGGTGTGTGTGTGTATATGTGTGTGTGTGTGTGTGTGTGTGTGTGTGTGTACACACACACTGGTATCTGGTAATCCCTTAGAAGGCAGAACAGGATTAAGCATTCCAGGCCAGGACGAGCAAAATGACTCAGTGGGTAAGGGCTCTTGCTGCCAGGCTTGATGACCTGGTTGGCATTGTTCCCTGGGAACTACACGGTGGAGGGGAAAAAAACCCTGATTCCACAAATTCTCCTCTGATCTCTATATTTGCCCTCTGACACATGAATGCATCATATACACACAAAGAGATATTAAAAATTTTATTTAAATAAAAATAACTTAAACAAAACAAACAAAAGAGAGTTTCTGGGTGGAGAGACATCTTCGGAGTTAAGAGCTTTACTGCTCTTCCAGAGGATATGGACTCTATTCCCAGAACTTACATGGCAGCTCACAGTCATCTGTGATTCTAGTGCCAGGGCATCCAACGTCCCCCTTTGGCCTCTCTGATACCAGACACACATGGTACACAGGCGCACATGCAGGCCACAGCCATTCATATAACAATAAATCAATAGATTTAAGTAAGAAGAGGTCAGGTCAGCCTTCAGCCTGGATTACATAGAGAGACTTTCCTTGCATCAAAGAAAGAAAGAAAGAAAGAAAGAGAGAGAGAGAAGAAGGAAGGAAGGAAGGGAGGGAGGGAGGGAAAGAAAGAAGAAAAGGAGGGAGTTAGAGAAGCAGCTCCGTGGTTAAGAGCACACAATGCTCTTCAGAGGATCAGTGTTCAGTTCCCAGCATGCACACAGATGTGAACAGATGCCTCACAAATGTCTGTAACTCCAGTTCCAAAGGCTCCTGTGTGCCACTGGTGCACATAAATTCAGGCAAACACACTGCAACACCTATTCTTGGTTGTCATCTTGACCATATCTGGAATAAACTAAAGCCCCCAAATGGCTGGCTGCACCAAGTGAGCAGTTGTTGCTTAATTTGAAATGGGATGATCCACTCCTAATCTAGATCTTTGAGGTGGGAAGACACACTTTTTTTTTTCTCCAAGATAGGGTTTCTCTGTATAGCCCTGGCTGTCTTGGAACTCACTCTGTAGACCAGGCTGGCCTTGTACTCATGGACATTAAAGGTATGCACCACCACAACCTGGCTAAGACACACCTTTAATTCAGAGCTTTTGGGGACAAGAAGGTTCATCTTTAATCTGGGCCACACCTTCTGCTAGAAATCTACATAAGGACATGGAAGAAGGAAGCTCCCCTCTTTGCCTGCTTCCTCCAGCTTCCTAGCGCTCTAGCTAGCTGGCAAGTCCAATCCTTCACTGGCATGGAACCAGTCTACTTCAGGATCCTAGTGTATGCTGAAGACCAGATGAATGATTTAGCCTTGTGAGCTGAACAATTACTGGATTCTTGGACCTTCTGTATATCATCAGATATTGTTGGATTAGCTGGACCACAGCCTGTGAGTCATTCTAATCTCTTAATAGACATTACTGTTTGTTCTATTAGTTGTTATTCTAGACAATCCTGACCAACACACACACACACACACACACACACACACACACAGATATAAAAGCAAAAGAAAAATTTAAAAATACTCAGGCATGGTAACATAGTTATAATCCCAGCACTTGAGAGATAGGGCTGAGAAGGTTAGCCTGGGCTACAGCAGATGTCTCAAAACAAACAAGCAAACAAAATAGAGGTAAGGAAGGCCCTATTTGTCTTATCTTTTCTATCTTTTTTTTTTGCTGCTTTGTTTTTAAGTTTTTATTACTTTATTTCATATGTATGAGTATTTTGTCTCTGTACACCATGTGCAGGCCTGGTGCCCAAAGAGGCCAGAAGAAGGCCTGAGATACCCCTAGAACTTTCGTTACAGATGGTTGTGTCACACCATGTGGGTGTGAGGAAGGAAACCTGGGCCCTCTCAAGGGCAGCAAGTGCTGCTAACTGCTGAGCTACATCTCCAGCTCTGTTGGATTTCATGTAGCCCAGGGTAGCTTCAAACTATGTAATTGAGAGTGTCCTTGAACTACTGATTCTCCTTCATCCCATCCTCAGTGCTGGGGTTAGCAGCATGCATTACCACGCCCAGCTTTCCCACTGTCTTTTCTGAAGGTGGCAGTTCTGTCTCCCAGCTTCTTGCTTTCTTATTTACAATAAATACCCAGTCTTTCCCCACACAGGAACACCCCAGGGATTTTTTTTTTTTTACTAACAAAAAGGAAAATTTTATTCTTTGCAGTAAAACAGCAATAGTTTTTATTTTTATAGGAGTCTGGGCTGAGTATGCAGTGGCACACCCAGAATCATTCATAACTCTACACTGTTCCCTTCCACTTAAAGGCCTCACACCTAGAATCTGATTATGCTACAAAGAAGAAAATGGCTTCAAACGTCTGGTGCACTTTAGGAAATAGACAACCAAAGTGAAATGCCCATTGAACAGAGATTTTTTTAAAAATATATTTTTAAATAGGTTTTGTCTGAATAAGAAATAGGAATCTTTAGGAAGGCAAAAGCATATAGACATGGATATTGGAAAGCCTACTTTAGAAATGGTGAGAGGAAAAGGCCAGTGAGAATTTTCTAGTGAGTGGATGACTGAAGTCATATCTCAGCAGCAGTCAGAAGTGCAGTTCTCTGTGGGCTTCCTGCTGTGTCAAGCCCTCAGCAAAAGTCTACCGTGCTTACATAATCATATTTTCATGTGATGCTTTGGAAAAGTCAAGAAGAAACCTGGTTCCAAGCACAGGATGACTTGTGGTAGAAGGAAGGATGGGGAGAGAGGTGAGAAGGGTCAGTCTCAGGGAGGACCACAGCGAGCGGTGAGGGGTGGAGGAGAAGTCGGAAGATGGGATGCTACTTTCTATCTTTTGTTTTACATGTTACAGGACAGGTGCTCTTGGAAGCCTGGGAGTCTCAGGGGATAGCAGAAGATACATATTTTATACATTTATATCCTATATATATAAACTGTAACCATGAGTGTTAACTCAATTAAAAGTCTCATGAATTTTAGTAAGCATTTTCTAGAGCTAAATTCATTGAATTTAAAGAGGAGCATATTATTATTTTGGTTTTTATGATGGTTTGAAGATGTCGCCCATAGTGTAGGACATTTGAGTACCTGGTCCCAAGTTGGTGGCACTGTTTGGCAGTGTCTTAGTGTTCTATTGCTATGAAGAGACACCATGACCAAGACAATTGTAAAAAAGAAAAGCATTTAATTGGGGGCTTGCTTCTAGTTTCATAGAGTTGGTCCATTATCATCATGGTGGAGTCTGGTGGCAGACAGGAAGGCATGCTGCTGGAGGAGTAGCTGAGAGCTTTATGTCCTGTCCACAGGCAGAGGGGGCAGGGGAAGGGGAAGGAAGGAGGGAGGGAAGGAGGGAGAAAGGAGAGGAGGGAGATGAGAAGAAGGAGGAAGAGGAGAAGGAGGAGGAGGAGAAGGAGGAAGAGGAAGAGGAGGAAGAGGAGGAGGAGGAGAAGGAGAAGAAGGAGAAGAAGAAAAAGGAGGAGGAGGAGGAGGAGGAGGAGGAGGAGAAGGAGAAGAAGAAGAAGAAGAAGAAGAAGAAGAAGAAGAAGAAGAAGAAGAAGAAGAAGAAGAAGAAGAGGAGATCCAAGAATCCTTCCCTGACAGCTCTTCAACTGAGGATGAAGCATGCACGTGCATGTGTATATGAGCCTATGGGGGCCAATCTCATTCAAACCACCACAGCCAGTTTAGGAGGTGTGGCCTTGCTGGAGGAAGTGTATCACTGGGGATCTGAGGTCTCAAAAGCCACCCATCTCCACTTGGGTCTGCTTCCTGCCTGTGTCTGGAGACGTCCGCTCTCAGCTCTCTGTTACAGGCTCCAGTTGCTATGCCTGCTGCTGCTCAGCTCCCCTGCATTGGTGACAGAACTACAAGCCCCAGATCAGCCCTTCCTCCCCTAAGCTGCCTCGGCCACAGCGTTTTACCACAGCAATAGGAGAGCGAGGCAGTCTTGCAAACAAGCTGCAAGCAGACGAGGAGATGAGGGACTTGTCCAAGGGCAGTCAGCAAGCCCCGGGGGTGGCCAGCCTGTCCTCTCTACCACCACCAGCTTTCACCACGGGCTCTGCAGACACCACCACTTCTTTGGGTCCTTTTTATCTTGTCCCTTTTGTCAGGACCTCCTTGCTTAGCTTTCCTGCTTCTCTTTCTATCCCCACTCTCATTTCCATCATAGTGCCAGCTTCACAGGGCCTCGGCTATCCCTGGGGTTTCTTTCTTTCTTTTTCTTTTTTTCTTTTTCCTTTTTCTTTTCTTTTTTTTTGGTTTTTCGAGACAGGGTTTCTCTGTGTAGCCCTGGCTGTCCTGGAACTCACTCTGTAGACCAGGCTGGCCTCGAACTCAGAAATCCACCTGCCTCTGCCTCCCAAGTGCTGGGATTAAAGGCGTGCGCCACTGCCCGGCATCCCTGGGGTTTCTTGACAGTACAGTCCTGCAGTGCCGAGTCAGCCATCGTTGAACATTCAGTTCCCTGGGGCTAGAGGGCTCTTATGAAGCCACACAGGAAGAGGCAAGGCCAGGGCTCTTGAGCAACCCTTTCTCTCTCGTGACAGGGACAGTTCTAGGGAGTGGCCAACATGGCAGCCACAATCCCCTCACCCATTGTCCTATGATCTCTCGGTGACTGTCTCAGCAGTAACTAGTCCTTGCTTCAGTCTGAGTCCCTTCAGACACACTGTTTTTCTGGGTGCCCTACCCAGATTACCACATATTTTTTACCTGTCGACTTAGAGAAGCCTCCTGTGACCCCCAACACCTAGTTAGGATAATACTTCCTCATGGCCATCTCTATCCCCTCTCTCTGGTATGTTTTTCATCTAGTTACCTGTCTCTAGCTCACTAGTAAATGTGTGTATCTTTCTTTACTTTCGTTTCCCACTGGAGCATCCCGGCCTGAGAGCAGGGATGTTATCACCTTCCTTCACCCCATGTTCTCAGATGCTGTCTTGATTATATAGGTGTCTCAAATACACAGTGAACGCTCCAGAAAGTGAGCGCTCCAGAAAGTTACAGAATGGACACACTCATTTCATAGCATTGTTTTACAGTGAAAATCTTCAAGTCCAGCTTGCTTAGCATAGGACATAAACGCCTGAGAGGGGAGAGAGAGCATTAGAGAGGCCCTACAAGAAACAAATGACAGAAATGGAGATCTGATGGGATCTGATAATGGGGCAGTGGTGGGCACAGAGACATTAAGAGTACTGTCCTGACCCAAGAATAGAGCAGCTCTGAAGGGCAAGGAGGGAGTTGCTGCTAAGACAGGGACCCACAGAGAGCTGTGCCAAGGGGATGCTGGCAGGGACACAGGCATCCTGCAATGCCCTGAAGGGAAGGATCTAGAAGAAAGAAGGTCCAAGCCTCACTTCTTTCCTTTTCTTTGATCTCCTTCCAGGATCCTTATGTTTGGTGCCAATTGAAAGCCCAATGGACCATCTAAACAAAACTGGTGGATATATCCACAAAAGACACAGGGAAGGATGAGGCCAGATCTGCAGAAAAACCTACAGGAGCAGGAGAGAGCTAGGCTCTGCCTCTGGTCCTCTCTCAGGAGTTGAGAACTATATCATCATAGACCAGCATGGGGTCTACAGATACACAGAGATTGTTAATGACAGTGCCAGAGTTCCATCTGATCTCATAGGACATCGCCCTATGGCTGGCCAACTTTTCTAATTGTTCTCTTCAGGATTTAGCTTGTCAGAGTCCCAACAAATTCATCTTTCACTTCACAGTAGCAGCCAAATTTCTCTAAATATAAAATACTCTAGCTAACTCCAGACTGGGTTGAGCCATCCTGGCTTGTCCATTGGCCACGGGCATCACCTTCGCTTGCCAGAATGCACTTACTTAAAACGATCATCCTGGGCCTCCTGAGCTGCTCTTATCCGGCCTCCATCCCAATGATTAGTCCTATAGTTTATCTTCCTTGCCACCGAGCAAACAGATCGCGTTCCTAGCAGAAATGCAATCACTCCTGTCTAACCTCATAGGCAAAAGCCAGCATAAAGCAGACCAAAGGTCTATGTGCAAGCGCTAGGCCTGTAAAATGAGACGATAGGTTTAATTTCATCTGTGTGACTTGAAGCTAACCTTAGTTCCCTGTGAGCCTAAAGTATAACCAACCAATAGGTATTCAAAATTAAAGGCATCTATGCTTCTAAGAATAAGAAAAAAAGTATCTCACAAAACACACAGGAAGAGACACTTTTCCCAAAGAAGATACACAAATAGCCAACAAATATATATGAACATGCATAGCATTACTATCCATAGGGGAAACTCAATCAAAGCCACAATGGCATACCACACTGTACCCGATGGATAACATAAAAAAGACACAGCACGTGCTGGTGAGAATATGCAGAAACAGGGCCTCTCCACATTGTTGTTGTGGCTGTACAACATTGACTATATATGTCAAACACAATTGCCATTTGACTCAGTGATCAGGGCTGAATACATCTGCCATCCCCTGATTTTACTGGAGCTTTACTTTCAACGTTATAGTATTGAAAGCGGGGCCTTTGGGAGGGAAACAGTTTGGATTATAGGTCATGAAGCTTGTGCTCTGGTGAATGGGTTAGAGCCTGTATAGTACCAGAAGAAATGAGATCTCTTCTTCCGTCTCCCCACCCCATCCCACTCATTTCCCTCCATGCCTGGAAAGGTCGTGTGAGTACACAGTATAAAAGTAGGTTCTCAGGGCTCTCTGTCACCTAAGAATTCTCCCCAGAAATTGTCCCTGCTGATGCTTAATCTTGAATTCTAGACTCCAGGAGTATGAGAAATAGATGTCTGCTTCTAAAACAACCAGTCCATGGCGAACCTGAGGTGACCACAACATCCAGAAGTTCCACTCCTAGCACATGCGCGAGAGGACTGAAAGCATCTTCACAGAAACTTAAGGGTCAATGTTCATGACAGAATTAGTCATGAATTAAAAAGCAAGAATAATCCAAAATTTTAACTGATGGATAAATAAAAGATGGATCTCCTGCCAATGAAGGATGAAGTGCTGACACAAGCCACAATGTGGAAGTGAGGTGGAAATTTCTGGTTTCTCTGGAGATTCAGTTGTTTTATGTGATGTTTTTTTGGAAGCTATCTTATGAGAGGATGCTTTGCTGAGAAAAGACACTTGATTTTTTCTAGAAGCTGCCTGGAAAGGGGGGCGGATGATGTTTTGTTAGAGAAGACACTTGAGAGAATGCATGATGTTTGGAAAGGGTATAAGTCTAACCCTACAGACAGTGGATGACACTGGCACTGGTTCGTCTTGCCTTCTTCACTGATCATTGTTTGTCATGACTTCATAGACATAAACACACCAAAGAACTCGTGATATTCCAGCGGCTTCCTGCCATTTCTGTGGACTCGGGATGATTGGCAGAGCCTCACAGTTTCTTCTGGATTGAACGGCCATTGCTGATTCAGGAATGTTGTTGTGAGTGGATCAAGCTACTGCTGCTGATCTGTGTGAACCAAATTGCTGATACCCTAACAACAAAGATTGGAATCGACCCAAAGAACTATTTCTAAACAGGTTAATATTCCCTTTTGCCCTATTAACCTTTCCTTTCCACTACTTCTGGTGGGTGGTGGGCTAGAAGGGAGGTTAAAGCATTTAAGAGCCCTTATTAACATAGGTTTTTTAAAAAATCTAAGCCTACACGGAAGAATTTTGGAGACGCTGCATTACGGGAAGGAAGCCACACAGAGAACTTTACATGGTGATTCTGTTTATATCATATGCTAAAATAGACATTAAAAGGGTCAGAAAAGGGGTTAGTGCTCACTAAGGGATAGGGAGGAGGGAAGGAGGAGTAACTACAGGGTTTCTTGGAGAAAGCAATGCAAGAGTTCTGAAATCCACGGGTAGTAGTGATACAATCTTGTGAACATACTAAAATCTGCCTACTTGGACATTTTGAATGGTGAACTTTATAGATTATGAATAGCTCAGTTTTTTAAAATGGTCACAATCAATAATGAGGCCAGATCCTTCTAGACTCTTATTACATCATTTTCAAGGAAATCAGTGAAAGTAAAAAAAAAGCAAAACCGGGTGTTTCGAGAAATAATAAATATGGTAAAGTTCTGTGGGATTCCTTCTCCGAATTACAACTGTAGAAACAGAAACAGAACGAGCCTGGGACAGGAATGAGGTCTACGGAAAACCTCCCATGAATGTCACTGAAGCCTGAGGCCTAACTAGGCACGCCGAAGAGTCTTCATCCCAGTCCTGAGGGACTTGAGGGGCCGCAGGCACCAGCGTTTCTCCATTCCTCTCTCCTTCCTATTCCTTTCTTCCCTCCCTCCCCACCCCTCATTCCTCCTTCTTTCCTTTTCCTTCCTTTCTTCCCTCCCTACCCTCTTCCTTCCTCCCTTCCTTATCTTTGAGAGAAGTCCTCACTCTTTAGCTCAAGCTGCCCCATAACTTGTTACATCACTCATGTTAGCCTTGCATTCACTATGCTCCTGCCTCAGCCTCCTGATTAGGGATTTGTGCCACCACAGAGGGCAGAAATCTGTTTATTCCGTTCAGTGTTGGAAATAGAACCTAGGGGTTTGTGCTTGCTAGGTCAAGCTTGTGTTTCTAAATGACAAAAAAGTCTCAGTTATATTGAAATAACAAGAGGAATTTTTGTTCTGTATAAACTTAAATCTTGCATAATATTTCACAAATAAATTTTATTATAAATACCTAACTTATAAATTGGATCATTATATTGTATTTATGTATTGAGAGCATTTGCTTGTTGTCTGAAGGATAACCCAGAGGAGTGCCTACCTATCATGTCTGAGACCCTAGGGTCTATCCTCAACACCAAAAAAAAAAAAAACAAATATCTCCCTCCATGAATTTATTAATATATTAAAAGTACAGGTGTGGTAGATCATGGCTTTGCTTTTAATTCCAGGACTTTAATTGGAGGGAGAGGCTGGCAGATCTCTGTGGGTCTGGGGCCAATCTTGTCTACTTAAGTTCCAGACCAACCAGATCTACACAGTGAGAAAATAAATAAATATTTTCTAATGTACCATCCATTTTTTTAACAACCTTATTTGGACACTTTTCTTTACATTGTTATTATCTTATATTTTACTCCTCAGTGTTTTCATTTAGAAAAGCCAGGATGGATCTGGTGTCTACCTCAGAGAAGGCAAGTTATCATGTGGAGTCTTTACAATGGCCTGGCAGTTCCAGAAGCTGCTTGAGGACGGGACTGATGCTCTCCACAGTCTCTCCCCATCAGGGAAAGACTAGGTAATAAGCAGGTGCTATGGGCTAGTGTTTAGTTCCTTTAGAGTTGTATGTTGAAACCTTGCCCTGAAATGTGACAGTAACAGAGTATGGAACTTGTAGGGTATGGTCAGGTCATGAGGGCAGAGCCCTCATTAATGGGATTAGTGCCCTAATCACATGAGAGTTTGCTTCCTTCTCTGCTCTCTGCTGAGTGAGGCTACAAGGAGCCAGCTGACTACAACCCAGGAAAACAACATAGTTAGAACCTAACCCTGCTGGCCTCTGAGTACATCCAGAACTGTGGGACATACGTTTCTGCTGTTGATAATCTTCTAGTTTCTGCTACTTGGTTCACAGCAGGACAATGAAGCCAGCTCTATGTGGATAGTAACAGAATGTGCACCTGGAACTTTCTGCTGTTCTGCTGAGCTTCCAAAGAAGAGAAAAAACCAAGTTGGGCTCTGTCTTAAGGTTTTACTGCTGTGAAAAGACACCATGACACAGGCAACTCTTATAAAGGACATTGAATTGGGGCTGGCTTACAGGTTCAGAGGTTTAGCCCACTATCATCATGGCTAGAGGCATGGCAGCATCCAGGCAGGCATGGTGCAGGAGGAGCTGAGAGTTCTACATCTTCATCTGAAGACACCCAAGGGGAGACTATCTTCGCACTGGGCACAGCCTGAGCATAGGAGACCTCAAAGCTTACCTACACAGTGACACACTTCCTCCAACAAGGCCACACCTCCTAATAGTGCCACTTTCTATGGCCAAACGTTCAAACACATAATGCTCTGGGGGTCAAACCTATTCTAACCACCACAGGGTCTCATTCTGAGGTGACCTGGACTCATGAAATACACAAATGACAAAGGAACACTCCTGGATCATCAAGGAGGACTGTGACAGCCACTGGGACACTAAAGTCTGTACCTGTTAGAGCTGCTGCACTGTTGGCCTCTCTGCCTTGAGATGAGAAAGAACACATAATGCTACACCACATAAACACCTGGGGATGCATGTTTAGTTGGGGGGATGCTTTCTTAGCAAAGTAATGACCTGGATGTGAAGATCCACCAGAACCGTGTTCTTTCACTCAAACTTCATCGAGCAACAACAAGGCTTCTCTTGTCACATGCTTTAGTCCTAGAGGCATGCACTGATTAGAATAAACCTTAGGAAGGTCCTTGGCTACAAAGGCTCAGAAAGTAAAGCTGTGTGATTCAGTCTTCAGGCCACCACAACAGAACGTCATAGACTGAGCTGCTAGACTAGAGCTAGCAGACGTATTCTTCATTGTTCTGGAGGCTGGGAAGCAAGACATCAAGGGGGTGGCAGGGTATGCAAGGCAAGGGCCTACTATGTAGCCCAGCTATAAGACCTTGAACTTGAAGCAATCCCCGTGCCTCAGTCTTTCAAGTGCTGAGATTACAGGACTGGGCCACTATGTATATGTGTGTATATGTATATACGTATGCATATGGCACCATAACACCAGAAATACACACACACACACACACACACACACACACAGTTTTCTGGCTCTAGCATTTAAAAATATGTATTTATTAATATGTATGATATATAAATATATACTAATATATTATACTAATTATATATTAAATATATATAATATATATTTAACAGATATTATATATTTATATTATTATATATAATGTTACATTATATAATATGTAATATATTATTATATATTTTAAATATATTAGGTATAATATCATATACAATATATTAAAATAGATGTTATATTATATATATAGTTGCTAGAGCCAGAAATAGTGAATAGTGTGTGTGTGTGTATTTCCCATTTACAAAGATTTTATGTTCAGGAACCAAAAATTTCAAAGGCCCCAATTCCCAATGCCATCTCATTATCGGATAGATTTTCAGCATATTAACTGAGGAGGGGGGCACGAGTGATCAGTACATAGCACAGATCAGCACTCAGAGCAGGCGGTAATATGGAGTCTGTTTTATTATAAAAGGGCATGTCTTGGATGGCATATAGATTTATCTTTGACACAATTTCCACTGACTTACTCTCTGCCAAATGTCACACTGTCCTTAGCAGATAAGTGAGAGGCACAACCCAAACCCCCGGCACAAGTCTACCCAGCAATTACTTTCAGCACAGGTTTTATAACCCAGCATGTGCATGAGTTTGCAGATTGTCGTTATCATTGTTTCCATATGAACCACAGTTTACCCGGCTTTATCTGATTATAAACATAATTGGAATTAAGGTTTAGAAAGCTCGATAAGGCTGATCTAATCTTAACACAAAAGAAAAACAGGTACCCACTTATTTGCATTTTCGTTTTGGGGCCCTCTTAATACTTTAAAATATTACATGACGTAAAGTTCTGGCCTAACAGGACAATCTGTGAGGGATTATCCTGCAGTCTTGTAAACCTGTGGAGGTGAAGGCGTGACTGATGCCCCTCCCCAGAAGCCTCTCCATAGATGCACAGCCCAGCTCAGGCACAGCCTGGTAATGTTGTTGGGCGCCCCTCCAGGGAGACCAACCACTGTGCCCTCCTCCTTTGCACAGGGTGGAGACTCTCGCAGCCTTCCCTGCCCTGGGGCAAAGGAAGTGGCAACTTGGCCCATGCCTTCCAAACAGAACTTGCCACAAGCCTTCCAAACGTTTGGTCCTTTGGTCGTAGCTCTGCTCAGAACCGACCCAGGGAGACTGAAAAGCTCTCTTCATGACTGGAGAGCCTTCAGACAAGAAGGAATTTTTCATACCCACCTCTGATGAGCCCCACACAAAAAGGCTCTTTCTCAGCTCCAGGAACCTAGGCAGGAAATTGCTCCCAACAGAACAGATCTGAAGGAAGGGGCGTGGCTACAAAGGGTCTGTATTCACCTTTCTTTATCCCGGCTCTGCCTTCTTACTTCTGTGTCTTGGATATCTAGTCACAGTTCAGCCCATCAGGGATGAGTGAGGGAGATATTTCACGGGGGATTTTCTGAAGCTAGGAGAATGAAGTCTAACTTAAGACAGCCTGAGATGATTCATTCAGTCACAAGCCAAACGGTGACCTGGCATAAACTGAAGCGGTAGGAACGTAGCAGGCCTTGGGGAGGCTGACTTGATATTTCAGTCCCTCCAACTGCAGCAGAACCTTGCTCAGTAATACCCCTGCCGTTAACATTCACCAAGTCCCAAAGCCAGAGCCAACACCACAGCCACTCCCTTCACCCAATTCTGCCTCTCGGGCTCTCTCCAATTGTGAGATTGCCCCATGAAAGGTAAGTATGCATCCCAACAGGCAAAATATCCAACCTTAAGGTACCAAGAACTAAGACTGAAACAGCAGAGACGATATTGAATAAGAAAAGCTAAGTTTACGTAACTCTGCCTGCAGTTCTAGATGCGGGTACCTTTCCTCATAGATATGATTCCTTCTCCTTGTTCTTTATAGTATTGGCACCATTTCATCAAATCTTTGTGGCAGATGAAGTTCTAAGGGTGTTGATGAAGCAGGTTAGTAAACTGAAGCACAGATAGGTTAGGTAACTAGCTCAGGCCCGCACAGCTATCACACAGCAGAGCTTGGATTTGAACTTTAGCAGATGTGATTCCAGAAGCCATGCTTTTAACCAATTGCTTGTATGGAGTACTCCAGGAGGAACTGACCTCACCTCACGGCCCTCATGAGCAGTCTCCCCAAACTTTGCAAAAGGCTCTGGCACTTCCAAACCCCAATTGCAAAAGGTATATATAGCTATTAAATTATGATAGCTAACCGATTTCAAGGGTGAGTCACTGTGGAGAGGGAGATACAACTTCACACACCGAATGGCCTAGTAACCTGATACACAACATTAAAGAAAAAAAAAATCTCCACCTCAAGTTTCCCATGAATTAATCACAGATAATCTGTCTCTGTGGATCTCTGCCTGTGCGGACTTTCTTTAAGTGACACTGCTCAAGAGAAGATAAGATGTCCCAGGTTCTAAAAGCTACTCGGAGCATGGAGCAGCATGCGGACAAACTCTCAGGCTTCCTACAGATGCCCCCTTGTCCACTTTGTCACACTACTCACCCCTCCCGTGTGAGACTTTTATGTTAAAAACAAATGTTTTCATCACCTGGGTAAAGACACATCCCTATTCTCCGTGCAGACAAGGTTAACGTAAACATATCCCACTGTTGGAAACATGTGATTCACCTGAGCTATGAGCTTGGTGCTGCTGTTCTTAAATTGTGTGCTCTGTGTGTGGGGTGTGTGTGTGAGTGTGTGTGTGTGTGAAGAGAGGGGAGGGGAAGAGAGAGAGGGAGAGATCGGATTGTGCACAGGCACAGGTGAGCCACAGCACTCACTTGAGTGTGGATGTCAGACAGTAATCTGGGTTAGTCCTTGCCTTCTGTCTCTTTTTGAAACAGGGTTTCTTTGTTGGCCTATGAGCATGTAGGAATTCTCCTGCCCCCACTTCCCTTCTCCTTGCAGGAAGCCTGGGATTAGAGACACTTGCAACATTGTATCCAGATGTTACACATGCTCTGGGGATTTGAACTCAGGTCCTTAGGTTTACACAGCAAGCACAGCCATCTCCCCAGCCCAAGTGGAGACCCTTACTTGCTTTTCACTGTAAAAAGCAGACAGTTACAGAAAACAAACAGTAGGGGACACAAAATAGTTTGGTGTGTGTGGGAAACAAGTGTTACTTTTTATCTTCCAAGGGAACTCATTTTCTGTTTTCTATACACACCGTTAACAGTCATTTATTCCCAGTGCCAATCTTTGGAGATAGCTTTGAAAAACTTGAGAGATTTCTATTGCTTTCTTATTTTTTTCTTTTAAAAAAAATTGTGGGTTTTGTTGTTGTTTGTTGTTTGTTTGTTTTTTGTTTTTATTTTTGTTTTTTTAAACAGGGTCTCTCTTTGTAGCCTGGGCTGTCCTGGAACCCTCTTTATAGATCAAGATGGCCTCCGACTCACAGAGATTCACCTGCCTCTGCTTCCTGAGTGCTCGGCTTAGAGGTGTACACCACCATGCCTGGCTTCTTTCTAAAAATTTTAACCTTTATTTTGATTTTATGTTTATGAGTTTGTTCCTGCACGTGTGTGTGTGTCCACCACATGCACAGTGCTCTTGGAGGTCAGAGAAGGCTGTCTGATGCCCTGGGACTGGAGTTACAGACAGTTGTAGGACACCATGTGGGTGCTGGGAATTGAACCTAGCTCCTCTGGAAGAACAGCCAGTGCTCTTAACCACCCAGCGCCCTTCTTTCCTTTCTTGAGAGAGGGTCACATGTAACCAAGGCTAGCCTTGAATGTAACCAAGGCTAGCCTGGGAACTCCTTATCTCCCTGCTCAAGCTCACGAGTGCTAGGATACAGGTTTGTGCCACTATATCTGGCCAGACAATGATTCAACTTCTATGAGAAAGTGGTATGCCTCTTTTCTAAATGTCTTCTTCGGTTCCTGACCAGAACTCTTGCCTCCCCAGCTCTCTTCCAATCCGTGTAAAGCAAAGCTATTTGTTCTTTCTAAAATCACAGCTTCTACCTCAGCATCTGCATCTCAAGAGCCTTCAGCCATCGTTGGTCCTCTTCAAGATAAGTCTGCACCAAAGGCCCCTTCTGTCTCTGAAGACATTCTTTTCTGGTGTTCTGCACAAACTCCATCCACTCTGAGCAAACCAGTATGATCATTCTCAGTGTCCTAAGCACAGGCCCAGTTTCCCTGTGGCCCCATCTCTGCCTGTGGAGCTTTCTCTCCCAAAACATAACCTTGCTTGCCTGGACCAACCCAACTCTGAGTCACCAGAGTTGGGCTGGCAGAGTCCAGCCCGGAGGCCACCTGACAACCCAACCCAACTGAAATCTGCCTCTTAAAGCGTTTAGTGCTGGGAACATGCCTTTCCCAGTCTCTCATGTTTCCTGTACATTTTCCCCACAAGGCTTTCTCCTACCTTCCCATTCAGTTTATACATTTTGCCAAAGCAGAAAAAATTTTACAGCAAAACTGTCTACCACAGCACTGTATACCTCAAACACATAAAGATGGAAGGCTCAAACCTCTGACTAGCTCATAGCTCCACCCCGAGTCCTTTGGAAGAGGTGCTCTTAACACACTTGGGGTGATCTGCTAATATTATTCTAAAATTCCACAGGTTACTGGGATGTGTGTTTAGGAGTATCCCCGTACCTGTATTCTTGGTGTAGGTCAAATATAAAATGCTGGAATTTTCAGTAATAGGAACAGAATAATGTCACTCTCTTTATTCTGACTTTTAAAACCTACTCAGACACTGTGGTGAGATGGCTCAGAGGCTAAGAGCACTTATCAGGTAAGCCTGCTGACCTGGGTTCGATCCCTCAGTCAGATGGTGACGGTTGTTCTGATCCCATATGTGGCTGTGTGTGGTTCCCCCCACCACAGACACTAGTATTCTTAAAACTATCTAGGTTTGTTTAGCTCTATACCCCATTTTTTGATTGGTTTGTTTGGTTTTTTTGGAGGTTAGCTTCTTGAGTTTTTTATATATTTTGGATATTAGCCCTCTATTGGATGTGGGGTTAGTGAAAATTTCCCCCCCCAGTCCGTAGGTTGCCGATTTGTCCTATTGACCGTGTCCTTTATCTTACAGAAGCTTTTCAGTTCCATGAGGTCCCATTTATCAATTCTTGATCTTAGAGCCTGAGCCATTGGGGTCCTGCTTAGAAAATTTCCTCCTGTGCCAATGAGTTCGAGGCTCTTTCCCACTTTCTCTTTTATTAGATTTGGTGTATCTGGTTTTATGTGGAGGTCCTTGATCCACTTGAACTTGAGCTTTGTGCAAAGTGACAAATATGGATCTATCTTCATTTTTTCTACTTACAGACTGCCAGTTAGATCAGTTATTGAAGATGCTTTCTTTTTTCCATTGTATATTTTTGGCTTTTTTTTTGTCAAAGATCAAGTGTCCATAAGTGTGTGGGTTTATTTCTGGGTCTTCAGTTCTATTCCATTGATCTTCCCATCTGTCTCTGTACCAATACCATGTAGACTTTTTTTTTTTAATCACTAATTCTCTGTAGTATAGCTTGTGGTCAGGGATGGTGATTCCCCAGAAGTTCTTTTATTGTTAAGAGTTGTTTTCGATATTCTGTTCTTTTTTTTTTTTTGACTTTTTCAGATGAATATGAGAATTGTTCTTTATATGTCTTTGAAGAATTGTGTTTGGACTTTGATGGGGATTTCATTGAATCTGTAGATTGCTTTTGGTAGAATGGCCATTTTTACTACGTTAATTCTGCCAACCCATGAGCATAGGAGAGCGTTTCCACAGCCTGTCTTCATGTAATATCCACGAGGCCTTCCACGCCTTCCCAGAGACAGCTCAGCTTGTGCATGTAAGCTCTGCATGGAGTCTCTGGACACAGCTTCTACTGGTTACCCACTGGTCCTGGCAAGACCTCTCCGCTGCAGTGTCTGCTCTCCGAGGGATGAAGAAGAGGTCCATGTAGACTTTGGAACTGGAGCTGCTTCTCCTCCCATCTGAGGGAGACACTAAATGTATTTAATTTCCTTTCTAAAAATGTATAAATGTATGTATTATTTAATTTGCACGAGTGTTTTGCCTGCATTAGGTATGTGTACCATGTATGTGCCTCAAGACTACAGGTGCCAGAAGAGAGCATTGGATCCCTTGGAACTAGAGTTACAGGTGGTTGTGAGCTCCAGATGTGAGTCTGGGAATGGAATCTGGTATTCTGCAAGAGCAGCAAGTGCTCTTAGTCACTGAGCTATCTCTCCAGCCCTCCAAATCTAGTCTTAATATCTCGTTTTTGTTGTTGTCCTGAGTCAGGGTCTTACTATATAGCTCAGGCTGACACCAGACACAATATCCTATGGACCACCACACCTGGCTTATTTAGTAATTTGAATGCAGCTAAAACTTCTGAAAGAATTTGTGTTAAGAAGTGAAAAAGTAAGCCATAGAGGTGGTTGCCTGTAATTCCAGCACTCAAGGAGCAGAGACAGGAGGATTGCCATAAGTTGTAGGCCAGCCTGGGCTACACAGTGAGACCTTATCTTCACAGGAAAAACAATAAAATACTAAACAAGATGTAAAAGCGTTGGGACTTTAAAAGGGCAGCTAAAGTTTCCTGGGCGTTTTTAATCTTCCTAAATATAAAAACACATGAAACGGGAAAGACTGTATAATTACAAAGGTTTGTACGTTGTTGCGCACTATAGTGATTCCTGAGGAACTGCTGACACATTAACAGTGCGGTGGCTTCTACTAAGCACACCAGTACTAGGCTGAGGGTGTGGTCCAGCGGTAGAGCCCTGCCCGAGTCCTCAGTTCCACCCCCAGCGCTACAAATGAATTCAGGACACGCTGGCAAAGATGGAAGATCACAGCTGCCTTTCTGAACACGGAGCTTTTTTTTTTCTTTGAGACAGGGTCTCTCTGTGTAGCCCTGGCTGTCCTGGAACTCACTCTGTAGACCATGCTGGCCTCGAACTCAGAGATCCGCCTGCCTCTGCCTCCCAAGTGCTGAGATTAAAGGCGTGCACCACCACCGCCCGGCTCAACACTGAGCTTTTAACATCACATTTTTCAGAAGACCTCAGACATATTTAGCGACACGGTCACATTTGGTTTTTGTTTTGGTTTGTTTGTTTTGTTTTCAACTCTGCTGCAGGTCAGCCTCTGAGTCACAGGGTAGTTTGGCAGATGCAATCATCATCCTCATCTCTTCTCAGCAAGCAGCACTCCTCTGATAAGACATAACCATGCATCATATTCCTCAGTGGATAAGGAAACCCGTGTTTATCCGAGTGCACACAGGAACATGGCACAGGAGGTGGCAATGGATGAATGTGTTTTGAAATTACCTGTCTTCAAAACTGTCCTGTATTCCATAGCAGTGAAAGAAAAAAGCCTAGAAAGAAGACTCCCCTCAGGTTAGCATCTGAGTAGACTCAGAATCTAGGGGAGAAATGGTATTCTGAGATCAAGGTCAGCAGGCAGCCTTCGATGGAGTCTGTGTTCCAGAAGCACAAGCTCTTGGTTGCTCTGTCCTTCCTTTATTATGATTCACTGAACTGTGCGTGTAACCATTCTTTTGGTGTTCCTCCCCCCCCCCCCCCCCCACTTCTGGCTCATGCATGAAGTCAACCAGTGATGGTGTCACGGACTGCTCACCCTTCCTGGAGATGCCACCTTCTGTGGGACAGTTCTCCCTCCCTTCCAAAACAGGTTTCAAGTGCTCTCTCTCTCTCTCTCTCTCTCTCTCTCTCTCTCGCGCGCGGGCGCGGGGGTGTTAGCCAACTCACCCTCTCTCTCTCTCTCTCTCTCTCTCTCTCTCTCTCTCTTCCCTCCCCTCCTCTCTCCTCTAACATTCTAACATTTGATTATTTTGTGTGGTGTCTGTGTGCGGGTCCTAGTGAAGGGCCATGGGTGTGTGCATGTTATATGAATGTGTTCCTGAGGGTGTGAGTGCACACATCTGTGCACTCATGTAGAGGCCGAGGTGGATGTCAGTTGTCTCTTTTAATCATTTTCTACCTTACTTTCTGAAGCAGGACCTCTTACTGAACATGTAGAGCATCAGATGGCTCAGTTGACTGGCCAGTGAGCACCGTTGGCCTGTCACTGCACCCTCTACCCACAGCTGGGATAGCAGATCCCCACCACCTCACCCAGGTTTTGCACAGATGCTGGGGACCAAGCTCAGTCTCCTGTGCTTCCACAGCATGCAGTCTGCCCACTGAGCCATCTTCCCAGCTCTAGATGGCCATTTTTAAAGGTACCAGTGGCTCACAAGCCAAAGAAGCCCATGGCTTCCAGTCGTTATGTTTCTGATAATATCTGTTCGTCTCTATGATTCTTGCATCATTGCAAGTACAGCAGAGATAAAAAGAAAACTGTGGCCCTATCTGGAGGTTTCTAATGCGACAGGGAAACTGGGAAATAAGGTAATTAAATGGAGCACTTGTTCTGCCTTTCTCATGAGCCTTTTCAGGTCATGAAACATGATGAGGGAACGTTCCTCCAGTAGAAAAGTCCCAGCTAACAAACGGGGCTGGGTGAGGTGATAGCTGACACACCAGTCACTGGTGACCATACCACTGTGTGGTAAGGGCTCTGAGAGGGAGGTGTCCAGAGGCGCACATCAGCCATCACAAGAATGAGAAACTGGTGGATGCTTTATTATACAAAGCACATCTGTGAAATTGCCTCCTCAGAAAAAGTGAGGCAAGACCCCACGGTGACTTCACTGTTTGCTAGTCAGTACTGGGATAGAGGGCAAGTTCAATGACACTGAGCACAAAGCAGAGGAACCCAGGATGTGGGACATTCCACAAGGGAAGAAAAAGTGACAGAGCATGTGAGGCAGCACACACCTTTAACCCCAGCACTGAGGAGGCAGGGTAGGCAGATCTGTGAGTTTGAGAGGCAAGCCTGGTCTACATAGTGAGTTCCAGGACAGCCAGAGATACACAGTGAGACCCTTATCTCTAATTAATTAACTAACCATCCTCCAGAATAGAAACTCAAATTGCATGTAGGACACTTTAGATGGCTGGGGTACTTAGACCTGTGGCAGGATACTTGCTTATATGAAGTAATCAATATTTCCATTCACCATTTCTTCTTCATCTATTTATTTACACAGTGCAAATTAAACAACCCAACCCTAGACATATCGTTCTTCCATAAGTGGGTCAATGATATTGCTAGTAAAGACATTTCAAAAAGCCACAGCCATAATTTTATCATACTTAAAATCCTTATTGTTATTATTTCATATTACCAAACACCCAGCCAGTGTTTCAAGATCACCTCAAATGTCTGTTTAGAGCTGACCTGAGTCAGGGTCAGTGCCATGTCTGTATCTTGTACTTCTACTATCAGGATGGACTCAGGGGAACTTAATTTATACTGCGAGTTACAGGAATCCTCTTCGTTTATTCTGTCCCTCAATGTGTTCAAGCTTTGGGTGTTAGGGGTTTTGTTTTGTTTGTAGCCAGCTGCTGTTTCTTTTCTACACAATGCCACTGTTGTGGTTTTAGACATGTTTAAGAGGTTTTTGTTGTTGCTGTTCTTTTTTTTAGCTTTCTGCCACTATAAGGCACTCCAGGTTCATCTCCAGGGTTGTGTGCGACTGTCACACGTCAGCTAGTTCCCAAGGAAGGCTAGTTAATTTTATATAACTTTGGAATCAGCAGCAAAGAGGTCTAGGTGTGCTCATTGCCCCTGAGGTGCTCCTGCTTCTAGGTCCCCTCTGCTGACCAAGCAAGGAAATGTCTGGGGAGCTAGAGAGATGGCTCAGTATACTTGCTGCTCTTCCAGAGGACTTGACTCTAATTCCCTACAGCCACATGGTGGCTCACAACCATCTGTAACTCCACTCTAGAGGATTTAACACCACTGGTCTCCACAGGCACTGGCACTCACATGTAAACACACACACACACACACACACACACACACACACAAATAAGTAAATAAGCCTTTAAAAAACAGAAAATAAAATGTATGGTGTATGCCCTAATAGCTTCATTATAAATAAATATAAACTTTTGTGTATGTAGCCATTTGTATCTATAGCAAGTTAAATGTGAGTTTACGTTGATAGGTTTGGCTTTTTTGTTTTTTGAAAAGTTATCAGTGTATGTGTGTGTGTGTGTGTGTGTTATATGCTCCCACATGCACACATATGTGTGTGTTGTATATGTGCCCACATGCATAAATAATATGTGTGTGTGTGTGTGTGTGTTCAAATGTGCCACAGCTTCTATCTTTATGTGTGTTTTAGGAATCAGACTTAGGTCAGTAGGTCTCTGTGGTGAGCATCTTTACCTGCTAAGCCATCTGTCCAGCCAGGCTTGGCTTTTACTTCTGTGTGTGTCTGTCATGGGTTGCGGATGTGGTAATTGTTAAGACTGGATTATGTGTAAATGGAGGTGGGGGGAGGTGGTGGTTTATTATTTTATTATCTCTATTTTTGTGGGTGGTTTTGAAGTTTTTGTACAAAGAAAGACTCTTAGTAAGAATAGAGGAGGACGCTGGTGAGATAGCTCAGTCAACAAAGAGTTCGACACCCAAGCAGGGTTTTAGATTCCCAGTAGCAACATAAAGGCCTGGGACGGGGTAAGGAGATGTCTGTAATTCCATTACTGGGAGGTGGACACAGAGCAGTCCTTGGGACTTGGTGGCCAGCCAGTCTTTGTAATCAGTGTTCAACCTGTCTCAGAAAGTAAGGTGAAGCCTGACCGAGGAAGATACTCAATATAGATTTCTGGGTCCTACATGCAGACATAGACATGTGCCTGGACGTAAGTGTTCACAGAGAGATACAGACACACGGAAATAATATTGGAGAGGGCAACTCTGATCCTCCTTACCCCACTGAGTGTTTTGAACCAATTTCCAAGCAAATAAGTAATTAAACATCAAAATCTGAAAAGGTCCACACTGACAAAAGTAAGAAATGACAGGTAACAAAAGGAAACTTCTAGAAAAAAGTAATATACAAATGATAATTTACTACAATAGTAGATAGAATACACACTTCAGGGCTAAGAGTGCAGTCCATTGGTAGTGAAGATGTGTGCTCAGTGTGTACAGAGCTTGCACTAACACACACACACACACACACACACACACACACACACACACACACACGCTAAACTGTGGGAACATTTCTGTATTTCTATACAATTGCTCTTATCCAAATGACTGTGCATTTCCAAGTAAAATCTAAATAATGTTTAGGATACTCTTTTTAAAAGAAAAATAAGTATTGAAAGCTAAGTGGTTTGTATTCAAAACAGTAACAAAAACATTGATATTTTAAATCTACAAAACCAAAAAGCCATCTAGGAAACTCTGCTGTTTAGAACCACTCAGTTCCTGAGGTCCTAGACCGCTCTCATTGCTACTCAGGTAACACCTCTCTAAAGAGCAAGTCACACAGCAGGTCCCTGCCCTATACTGAGGCAAGCCACCTCCCTATACCTGCCACATCCCCTCTACTCGGCTCCCACTGTGCCAAACAGAAAGCACTCTCCTTCCATGCAGAAAGCCACCAGGCTGGAGCCAAAATAGACTGTGTTTTGGAGTTACTCCCAATTCTGTGGTCTTCCCATTTGGCGGTCTTCATTAATACAGATAGACGCCCTAGTGCAGGGAGTGCATCCTCTAGAATGAGGAATTCCAAGATTCTTTATTAAGCCCAGCAACACAGTACTCAGAGTCTGGGCCCTGGCACCCTTGTTTTTCCTTGTTTGCAAAGCATGAATAATGATACCCAGCTCAGGGGCTCGAGTATGGGCTAATTATGGTGCTAATCGTAAGCCGGCTTCATGGCACTCTCAGGTAGCATGGCTCCGAGGAACATATGTATTAATTATATAGTGTTAGAGCCTGGCACTGCTGTGTTAGTCACTGGCAGGAGGGTGGTTTGAACAAATCTACACATACTTCGTTGAATGATAGCACCCTGGCCTTTGGGTTCCTGCTCTGCCCTCATCTTCGAGTAGCACAGACATTTTATTTCTGTTTCTCCAGTGGGTCCCTCGAGGGAAAGGCATGCTGGTATTTTAGCTGTGTTTACCTGGTTGCTTCTGAACTCACTGGAGAGGAGAGCAGCAGGAACTATCCCCAAACAAAAGAAGGGACTCACTCAGCCTGGCAGCCTGACACTTGGAGGCATCCTGACATAGGTGACCCTGAGGTCAGAGTTACCAAAGTAGTTGGCTACAAAACTGCTTCGTATCCAGAAATGACTTTCTGCTATGTAAGATTCCTATGAGGGGAGATTTTTTTCCCCATTAATTGGGGCAGTGGATGAGAAGGGAACAAAACAGATTTTGAATTTAACTGCCTAAGAAATCTTACAGGGCCTCTCAGTCCTAGTAATCACAACCCTGTATTGGGGAGGAGCAGACTCCTATACTACCGTGTCAAACAGGCATGAACAAATCAAACCCTATTTAAAAACTGACAAACTCCTAATGCCTGCTAACTGTTAAGAGGTCCTTGGGAACTAGAACATTTAAGCAAATTAAACTGAAATAAAAGAAACAGAATATGTCTTCCCTCAGTCAGAAAACTTGACTGAATACTCTACGTCTTGCAGGCACGGTGCTAGGAATGGTGACACAGTGGCCAGTAAGAGGAAACAATTCCTGCTTCCTGCTTTATGTTGCCAGAGACGGAAGTTAGACAAAAACAAACAGGAAAGTGTCACAGTGATGTGTACTCTGCGGAAAATTCCTGTAGGCTGAGTGGCCTTTCTGCAGAGGTAACATTTATGTGACAGGTGTGTGACAATCAGTTCCTAGAGACTCCTAAGCATCTTCCAGGCCAAGCAAACAGGGGATATTGTATTATTCTCCCAACAAGAGACAGTTCAGGTGGGTAAGGGGTTGAGAGGCAGGAGACAGGCGGTGAGGGAGGCTAGGACACATGCCAGGTCAGGAGGGACAGCAGGACACCCAGGAGCACTCGGGAGAACAACGGGACCTAGTTGGCATAGAACAAGATGGCAGGCTCCTCTGTGCAGAAAGAACAAGGACAATAGGACAAAAGAAGGGGACCAGGCTGTTGTCATAGTTACAGTCTTACAAGCCGGGTAGCTACTTCCTTATTTGGGGGAAACTCAACAACAAAGGGTCACGTGATGTGTCATTTCAGAGGTCACATCAGCATGCTTGCTGGGGGAGTTAAAGGACCCCATGTTTTTGTGGGTTGGAACTTTTATGTCCTTTGAATAACATGGCAGTCGTGGTCAAACAGCCCTTTCCGGGACTAGACTATGGGTCTCTGACCCTCGCCTACCCCCACCCTCTGGCAGCCATCCGTTTCCTGCTCCCTACACCCACACCTGTCAGTGGCTGTCAGGGGGTTATTGCCACATCATGCTCTTTTTAGACATCAATACCCCCTCTCTACAAAGAAAATGAGTTCCAGCGTGAACTTCTTCATGTGTCACCGCTATGTTCTTTACTGACAAATGTTTCCTTTTATTCTACAGAACAATGGGACATCATGCACAACACCCCAATCCCCAGTAACCTGTACCCTTCATTCTGAAATCTTTCTGGTACTGTCCCATCTCCTTTGTACATGGCTTCAAAAACACCCTAGTCTGTCTCATCATACCAAAGAGCCTCCCTCATCTGTGCGTGCGACCACCTGCTGCCCCCCACCTCTTCCAGCCGGGACTTCTCCATCAGCCTGAAGAGAAACCGCAGGCCCTGCTTCCAGCAACGTGTCTTCAGTTATCTCATTAGAGTAAATGGCATATATTTTGCCATCAAAACTATTAATGTATTATGCCATACACAGAGACTCTCCTCCTCAAATTTTAAGATTCTTTTGAAATATTTCTGTTTCTAAAGAGCTTCTCGTCTGGGGTGGATGACTTGGGGTGAGTTCTGAGCAGCATGGCCACCTGCTTCCACACTCATGATCTTTAAGAACTGAATGAGTTCAACAATACTTTTGCCAAATCCAATATCCTTATTTTACCGAGTCTTCTGACTCTCCATATTGCACATTTTTCTACTTGTTTCTGTTTGAAATTTAATCATTCGCTCTAATCCCATGACTGTTTAACTCTTAGAGACCACCTCCAGCCCTGAAATTCTGTAAGACCCCTCAAGGCTGCTTTCTCTGAAGTTTCTGCAAGTCATCCACTGTGTATAAAAAGCTCCTGGAAACAGAAATAGTTCAAAGAATCTTCAGATTTGGGGAATCGAAACCAAATCTCTGCTATAGCATGACACATTAATAGTTTTGAGAGCAAAGTATAAGTTATTTACTCCAAGTGGGCCCTTAAAAACATGTTGCTTCATTCCTATCCTGATTACAGTTTGCTGACAAAGAATCTTGGTGTTAACTGACAAAAATTAATAATAGGAAAAACCTTCACTTTCTTGTTTGTTCTGAAAATATTCCAGATTTCTGTAGCAAGTTTTCTAGTGACTACTTTGAAGCCAGGATTCCCTAAGTGGAGCAGATAGACCCCGAGCCAGTTCCCTTTGGGAGCCTCAAGGCTTGTCACCAGGGCCATGTCTCCAGTCTAAATGCTTAAAAAAATGCATCTGTCCACTTTTGCTCACACGACATAAGGCATTTGTCACTCAGCCTCAGTGCAAATCCACCTTTTGGATGGCCACATGAGCGGTTTCTCAGAGTTCATCCACACTTGCTTTCAAAGCTTTTTATTTCCTTGTTACATGACTCTTCCACTACATCAAGAAGACCAACACCATGGTCTCTTACATATTCCATCCATGATAAAGTATTTATCTTTGCTTAAGAACTCATAGTAATTTCTCTGCATTTAACAAATGGGTCTCCACCCAACACTTCCAGGGGGGAAATCTACTAGTCAGGATTCTTTCTGTGCCCCCTTTGTGCCCAAAGACAGTCTCCGTGAGCCAGCTTGTTCTCTCTACATTCAACCAGCACCTTCGTTCTAACTCCTTTCCTAGATGCAAGGGAGCAAGGCAGTACTGAATATAACAGTATCTCAAACACTAGTTTGTCATTCCTTTCAGTCTCCATTTAGGCTAAGAATTAGTAATGTAGTTAATTCTTGATCTTTTCTCATTCCCTTCTTTCTGTTGGAAGAAGTAGCTCCCAAGGCATCCCATCAACAAGTATTAAGTAAGTAAAAAGATAAATAAATAAGCATACATACCAAATAAGGGACAAAGGATAAGAAACTGGCAAAACATTAGCAGCAATATTGCAGAAACAAAAGGGACCAGAGAGATGGCTCAGTGGTTGAAAGTACATATTGCTTTTGCAGAGGACCCAAGTTCAAATCCCAGCATCCATGTTAGGTAGTTCACAACCTCCTGTAGCTCCAGTTCTAGATATCCAACCCCTTCCTCCAGCCTCTGAGAGCAGGGCATCTGGACTCATGTGCACACATCCTCACACAGACATACAAACATAAATAATTTTTTTTAAAGGCAAAGATGTTGGCACACACCTTTAGTCCTAATGGTTGGAAGGCAGAAGCAAGCAGGATCTCTATAAGTTCAAAGCAAGCCTGGTCTATATGTACATCAAGTTCCAGGTTAGCCAGGGATGCACAGGGAGCCCTTGCTTCAGTAGAAACCAAACCGAAATAAAAACAAAAACAAAAACACCCCAAAAACAAACAAACAAGAAAATCAACAAAAGCCTGCAGGAGGGTCCCGCCTGCCAGTTGGCTGTGAGGGAAGGCTGAGCACGTGGTGACTCCAATCTCTTCCCTCATTTCATGTACTCTGACCTTCTGGTGGGTCTTCTCTGTCCTGAATCCACCCAGCTCCCTCAGCACCATTCATGTTCTGTTTTTTTGTTTTGTCTTGTTTTGTTTTGTTTTTTGTTTTTTTGAGACAGGGTTTCTCTGTGTAGCCCTGGCTGTCCTGGAACTCACTCTGTAGACCAGGCTGGCCTCGAACTCAGAAATCCACCTGCCTCTGCCTCCCAAGTGCTGGGATTAAAGGCGTGCGCCACCACAGCCCGGCCCCGTTCATGTTCTAAAATGATGTATGATCCATTTTTTACCTGGGGTGACAGCCGCTGGTGCACGTTTACTCACAACCTTGACAGGATTTGCTATTTCAAGGATCATTTTTTTAAAAAACAAGAAGGTATAGAAGACGACGCATTGCAAGATCATCGAGCAACGTGAGGTACCCGAGCAGCCAACCGCCATCTCTACTAGTAATTCTAACTAGGTTACCATTCCACTCAGTGGTTTTTCAAATGCTGTGTGTGTGGTGTGTGAAGGTGACATAGAAACAGTTAACATTGCTGATGCATAGATAAAAAGAAAATGAAAACCATTTAGAATGATATTACAAGCCAACATCAGCAACGAAATCCTTTAGGGACAGGAAGCTTACTTGAATGTAAACAATATTTATAAGAAACAATGGATAAGCTGGGCGTGGCCATAGTAGAGCAAAAAGATCTGTGTAAATATGGGGGAGGGGTCTAAGGAAGGTAATGGTCTCCAGGTGACAAGCTGTCTTTCTTTTAATTTTAAATTTTATTTATTAGAGTGAACTCTGTAGGGGTTAGGTCTCTCCTTCCACTAGGTGGGTTCTAGGGAACAAACTCAGGCTGCCAGACTCAACAGCAAGCCCTTTTCCCTGATAAGCTATCTTGTTGGCCCCAAATTCGTTTCCTTTTAAAAAGAAGTACAAGAATAAGGTGAACTAATAAAGCTAGTTCATAAAATCAGATACAAGATGCAGAAGAATATTACGTACAATCTCTTTTAGTTATTTCCAAGAGTCTTCCAGCACCTCAGTATTTTATTACAAAGAAGTTTACACAAATCTAGCCAAATGCCAAAAACAGACACAAGGTGGGAAGGCGGAGCCATAAAGGTGTGTCCTCTGAACCGTGAAGCAGAGGCCTGAAGTTGAGACTTCTCCTAGCCAGCGTCCCCTTTCCTCCTTCAGCCTTGGAGGTGTCTCCGTATGATGCAGAAGCACCACAAAGCACGGGCTGGCTCTATTCCTATCCACTCCTCCTCAGAAGCCCACCAAAGCTTGGTGGCTCTGGTCTTAGCCGTGTTTGGTGTTTTATTTCCCCGGGGCATGGAAACACAGCTCAGTAAGTAAAGGGTCTCACTGTGTATATCTGATGACCTGACTTTGTCCCCGAAGACAGGAGGAGAGGACTGATTCACCAAGTTGTCCTCTGACCCCCACAGCATGCTGTGGTCCCTGAGTGCACACACATATCACACACAAATAATTACATTTTAGTTTTAAAGAAGATGCAGGTTCACTGCTCTACAGGAGCCGCTACCCGGTAGAAAGAGACACCATTTCCGAATATGGAGAAATCTGGGATGTTATGAAATTCCCTGAGAACATGGCATTGTCAGAGGAGACTCTAGGAACCCAGAGAACAAATAAGGTAGTACTTAATCAAAATCTTAAGATAAATACATATTTGGATTATTACTGTTTTAAAATAAAACAAAAACTACAAGAAGATTTCCCCACAAAGGTCATTTTTAGTTTACTGTGCATATTGTCACTTTGTAAAGTGTTTAAAACCAATACTTTTAACCAACATACACTTTCTGGTGAAACATTACCTAATTCCGCAATTCTCGGACCTCCCCCCACCCCAGGTCTGAGGACTGAACTGGGGATTGATGGTCTTATGCTAGGTCAGTGGCAGAGTATGGCTCCAACCCATCTACTTATTGATTTAGAGATAGGGTCTCACTAAGTAGAACAGGTTAGACTTGAACTCATTCTGTAGCCTAGACAATACTGAACTTCTAAACCTCCTGCCTGAGCTTATCAGGTATCTGGGAACACAGGTCAGGGCTCCCAATCCTGGATGTAAGTTCATTTTGTCCTAGAGCTCCTTATGGTAACCAGGCTGACCTTGAACTCCTAGAGATCCTCCTGCCTCTGCCTCCCAAGTACTGATATTAAAGGCATATTCCACTACTTCATGTTAACTCTTGAAGAAAGCATGCTTTCTTAGTTTTTAAACTATTTTAGGCAAAGATTATCAGAAAACCCGAGGTCTCTGATTTGAGATTATGGTCAATTATGGTATTATGATATTAAATCTCATTAACAGAGAGATATTTTAAAGCTGCTGTTTAATACCAGTGGCCTAAATAACCTCCAACTCTCTCACTCTGACCTTCCGCAAACTTAGTTTCCCCTCTCAGGGCTCTCAGTAGAGTCACCTTGGGGAGTAGCATGCCCACTCTCAGGCTCCTAAGCCCTTCACTCAGTGAACTGGGCATAGGTCCTAGGGTTCTGTGTCCTGAGATAACCCAGCTTGCCTGAAGTTCCTCAGTTTGCTTCAGTTGTCACAGTCACAGAGTTCTCTCCTCATTCCAAGTTCTGTGCATTTGCTTTAGTGTCACTAGCCTGACTGCCAGCCACGGAGTTGACTGTCTCCCAAGTTCTTCTGGGCATTTTCTGCTGAACTGCCAGTTAGAAATCATTAAAAAATATGTCTAGAGAGCTGCTAATTAGCCAATAATTACAGAAGACCACGAATCAAGTGTATAATGACTGCAGGCTTCTCTCTAGGTGGTGTTTAAAAACAAAGAATCTCAAATCTGAGGCTTATCAGGTGCAGGGGCAGAAAGAGGCACTCGGAGGCAAGGCAGTAAAACCGAGAGCTGTGGAAATAAACACCGATTAAGATCCCACATTCCCAGTGCAGGACACATCTGAGAGAACGCGCTCACCGACTCTGTCAGAGCAGGGCCAACGTCAAGTGCTTCAATCTGTCTCAAGCTGTCATCCCTTCAGCACTTAGATGGTTTCCAAAACATCTCTGTGCATAGAAACATATGCACATCTTAAAACAGGCTACCTATTTCATTAAATTATGGGTTAGATCAGTACTCTGACACGGAAAAAGAAAAGCATAGATCAAAAGTTTATAGGACACGCTTTTTTCCCCCTAGAGTATATTACAAAACAAGGCTGACACATGTTTTTACGAATTCCATCTGAGAGCTTCAAAGTTCCCAGGCACAGAACAAAGTGAATGTATCTGTACAATTACAGGTGGAGACCAGGGCAGATGAGCATCAAAGCTGAGTCCAGGCTGGCAGTGACTGCCTCTACAACGAAGTCAGTGCAGGGCCAACCAACAGGGGTGGGGATAATGGGGAAACCATCGAGGCTGAGAACTAGAGCCGTGTCTCCATCTTACACCTGATGAAGTGTGGTACCCAAAAGGCAACATGGAGCCGTGGATTAGAACCCGAAGACAGATGCTACAGATACAGCTCAATGGTCAGTGCCTGCCTCACATGAACGAGGCCCTGGGTTTGGTCCCCAGGACTACAAACAACAGAGTCAGAATCTGAAAACGACCATCCACTTTTCTAAAATGCCACTTCTCAAAGCATCCTTATTTATTTTTTAAGACAGGGTCTCTTGCATCCCAGGCTGGCCTCAGACTCAGTAGGTTGGCCAAAATTGGCCTTGAATTCCTGCCTCCATCCCAGTGCTCAGGTTACAGGCATGCACCACCATGCCTAGTCTACGAGGAATTGGGAATCGAACCCAGAGCCTTGTGCATTTTAGGCAAGCATTCTTCCAACTGCACTGCATCTCCATCCTCCCAAGCATCTTCGTGGTTTATTGTCATCTTAATAAGTTCAAATAAGAACTTGGTACCCTGAAAATGAGCTCAGCCCAAAGGAAAATGGCTTTAGAGAAAATACAAATTCATATTTGTTTTTTTTCCAACACAAGTATCTGAAGATTTTCACTTAAAGAGGGCTAAATCTTGGAGAACAATATCCAGCAGTAATTGGCTTTTAGTGGTATTTAATTTGCTAGCTAAACTATAGCCCACTAGAAGAAAATATTAATACAAGGCAAGGGGAAGAGAGTGGAAAGAAAAGAATGTGAATTTTAATTGTAGTAACTGGGATAACGACAGATACAAGACTAAAATGCTTAGCCATTCACAGCAGTAATCAAGGCTGGCTCCCCCAACATCCTCACATGGGAACACTTGTACAGAGATGCTGTAAAACAAATCAACACCAAAGCAAAGCCCAAGTCCACCGAAGATCCTCAGCTAGGACTCACCTCAAGATCCCGGTCATAGTTCCTGTTTCTGGAATTTTCATATCTATTCCGGGAGTCAGAGCCCCTGTTCCGAGAATCGACGTTCCTGCTATGATTGTTGGCACACCCGTTACACCTGCCACAGCCGCAGCCGCAGCCACAGCAAGTTCGACCCCCCATCTCAGTGCTGGAGTGGGTCAGGCTTCAGATTTTCTCCAAGAGGGAACAATAAGTGTCACAGAATGAAAGCAGTGTCCCAGCCACACATGCAGCCGGGAAGAATGCCTGACAGACCCAGGGTGGGAGCCCAAAGAGGTATTTCTGATCAAAACAAGCACTTCTGAGATTAGGAGAGACTCTGCATCCACTCAAAAGAAGGCCAGGCTCAATGGTGGCATCTCTTCAAATGAGAGAGCCTCTCTTGGTGGCCTCAGGAAGAGAAGTAAGCGTCATTGGCCGTGACTCCTCTTTATTGGAGATGTGATGTCACCATAGCTTTAATTTTCTCCCGTGTTGCATTTGCTGGTAGGAATTCAGCTTGACATTTCAGGATGCCAGAACAATAACAATAATTACCGCCACGCCGAGCTTCATATTGTCCCTTTGGTCTTGGGTCACTGGTGAGCCCTTAAAGCAGGTATGCTGCTCAAGACAGTCACCGCCAAAGGCAGGGCACCCATCTTCCCTGAAGCTGGTTGCAGTATCCCAGAGGACCCCTCTTAAGTGTTTCTGGACCCCAAGTTTTAAGTCTTAGAAAGTTTTTGTGTTACATGCAAGAAGTGAACTTAAGAGAGAGAGAGAATATTCAGAATGAAGGTTACTGTGTACAACTCTTCAAATTCCACGCCAACAATTGCAAGTCACACCTGTTTCCTATTACTTGATGGTTTCTCTAAGGCTAGAGAGGGGAAGAAGGGAGATGGAGGAGAAAGAAGAAGAAGAAGAGGAAGAGAAGAAGAAGAAGGGGGCAATGATACCCCAGAAGGTAAAAATATTTCTTATAAAAACTTATATCAAGGCTGGGAATGCTGGCACATGCTTTCATCCCAGTATTCTAGGGGTAGAAGCAAGTGGATCTATATAACAAGTTCTTGGACCACCAGGGTTACATAGAGAGACTCCAGAAAAGAAAATAACAATAACAACAACAAAACCTTCTGCAGTGCTAAATATCATGAAATGTCACAGTGTCTCTCAATACAAACAAACCAGAAAAAAGAGAATTCACTGCAAAAAAATTTAAAAAATGAACAAAAATAATTAAAAAAGATTCTGTCTCACTCAGGAGGCAGAGGCAGGCAAGATCTCTGTGAGTCCAAGGCTAGCCCAGTCTACAGAGTGAATTCCAGGACAGCCAGGACTACACAGAGAAACCTTGTCTCGAAAAGAAAGAAATCTCCGCCTCATTCTTTTCTGTTTTTAAAATTGATTTACTTTCTTTTATGAAACAGAGTCTTATCCCGCAGCCCAGGTCGGCCTGGAACGCCAGGCAGTTCTTCTTTCTCAGTCTCCTTAGTAGGAAGATTACAGAGAGAACACCACTTCTTACTTTCAACACCATTTAATTGAAGAGTTGCAAATTTAAATAACACAATAGCAATAGACAGGCAAGATTTAAAAACACTGGCTATGTATAGCCTGTGAAGACAGAGAAAAAGCACAGACACATTCAAGGCTGGAGGACTAACTGGTATATTCTTTTTTTAAAGTCCAGTCTGAGAATATAACATTCTAAAATACGAATGCCTTTAATTTATCAATTCTACTTTTAAGAGAATTTAGTTCATAGAAACAACTAACAACAACAACTAACAACAACAACAACGACACAACAACAATAAAAAAATGTTAAAAAGTAGCAACAGCTGAGTGTCCACGAATCAGGAGAATTAGGATGGTCCGTCCATCCTGTTACCTATGAAGTATCAGAGTCATTACAGAGTGACTGGAGAGAGGATTACCAGGATTTCTTAGTTAAGAAAAACCAAGTCCTCCGTGTCATCCTCAAGCTATGTAACAAGTTCCAGCCAGATTAGACTACAGGTGACACTCTTGGGAGTTGCAGAGGGAAAAGAAAAGAACAAATAAATTGGAGAGATGTGTGTGGCCCATGAACTTTCTGTTGAACATAGTCCACACCGGCGGACTTCCTATATACATAAGTAGTGAGAGATAGTAAGCAGACCGTCACCTATCAAGGCAGACAGAGCCTTAAGCCTTTGCTTTGTATATTGCATTACAATTGCATGTTTCTTTTGTCCTAGGAAAATAATAATAATATTTAGAAGAAAACATGATAAATACACTACCAGGTTGTTGAAAAGAAACCGCACCCTCTCACAGACAAAGCCTTCTAGCATGGCAGAATACAGGAAATGGACTGGCTTACGTGTATTTGTATGTTTATTTATACATATATAAATAAACAACACCCACAGTGGTTACTTCAAAGGAAGACACAACATGTACTTGGGAAGAAAAGAAAACAAATCCTTAACTGAGTTTTCCTGTTACAGCCTGGTGACCCTGACACCTTCAAATGGTAAGCTGGCAAGACATAAATAATCTCTGTATATAACACTTTCTTATCAGATAAGATATTTAGCTTTTAGGAGAAGAGCAACTGGGACAGGGAACCCCAGAGTTTGGAAGCCACCTATAGGGACCAAAGCATCAGCCTCTGGCATCAGCCTTCCTGTGCATGGAAAGGCCACGCTATCAGGCTGCATCAGAGACACGGAGATAGATGTCCAGGCCACTGGGTTCTATTTCCCAGGTCGTCCAGCCACTGTCCAGCATGGAGAGGAAGGCTGGTGTTGTGGTCCTTGGAATATCAAGTTGCTTCTGAGGGCCACACATTGCTTATCTGTGTACACATGTGTTTGGTGAGATTTCCTGGTCTACTTTAAAAGTTAAGCAAAACTAAGGTTCAGATTGGGGCTGGAATACTCCCCATGTGACAGCAGTGTTGTCTTAACGTGAACAGACTGCTTTCTACCTATGCAAGACAGATGTGGCTCTGTGTTAGGTACTTTACATGTTGCAGGGACAAGATACCTGATGGCAGCAACTTAAGGGAGAGGGGGGTTATTCTGCTCACCGTCTGTCATGTCAGGGAAAGTCATGTTGGTGGGAGACTGAGGGTGCTGGTCACATTGCAGTTAGGGGAGTCTTCTCACCTCAACGAACCTAATCCAGAGAATCCCTCACAGACATGCCTGGAGATTTGTCTTCAAGGAGGTTCTAGAGCCTGCTGAGTTGACAACCACTATAAACCATCCCAGGCCCTTAGATTCTTCTGATCTAGTAAGGAGACTTACTCATCAGTCTAGTAAAGGCCGGGTTCAGAGGACACTTGAGGTAACTGGCTTACACAGAGAAAAAGGAACAATTTTCCTGTGCAGAGGCCACCAAGGGAGGGCTCACCTACAAGCACACAACAGTGGTGATGCTTTGGGCATGGAAAGAAGATGAACAAAGGCAAGAGTCTGGTCTGTAAGGAAACCTAGGACCAAGCAGAATATCCCAGACAGCACAGGCAAGACTGTTAGTTTATAAGAAACCAGAGGGTCCTGGTGATCACAAATGCATCCCTAAGTCTTAAGTTTAATCACAAATAATGCTTAAACTATTTCTCCTCTCTTCAAAAAAACTGTTTGAGTAAACATTAGTTTCACACAGTCCCAGGACAGAAATGCAAACATATACGCCGTCAAAAGCTCGTATCTCCTACCCGTACCTTCCTCTCCCGCCTCCATCCCAGCCAGTTATTACTAGTGCTGACTCATTAATTAGAGAGTTTGCATCTCCTTATGTAGAGCAGGCTAGTTTGGAACTTGCAATCCTCTTGCCTCTGTCTCCCAGATTCTGGAGTGTGCCTTCTACTAGCATTACTTGCTTTTAATTACATATCTATAGTCAGTGAATTTATAAATACATACATGTCTGTTCTGCCTTGCTGCCTCATGTACACACGTGATAGCATACTATTCATTTTGCTTCTCATCTTAGACTTTTTGTTTGGTGCTGTATTATTTTTATTCCTCAGAGCTGTGGCTCTCAACTTGTGAGTGGTACAGGGAACCCTGCTCTTTGAAAGCCATCTTTAGCTTCTGGCACACAACTGGTGAGCATTCCTGTGGAAAAGCATTCCGTGCTATCAGGCCACGTTAGAGACGGGGAGATAGATGCCCAGGCCAACCCCTTTGGAGTTGAATGACCCTGTGGTGGTTTGAATATGCTCGCCCATAGGGAGAGGTACTGCTAGGAGGTGTGGCCTTGTTTGGAAGTGTGTTACTGTGGGTGTGGGTTTTGGAGGAGTCCTCCTATGCTCAGGCAGCACAAATTCTTTCATGGGGTCACCTAAGACCCTCAGAAAACACAGATTTTTACATTATGATTCATAACAGTAGCAAAATTAAAGTTATGAAGTAGAACCAAAAGTAATTTTATGGTTGGGGTTTACCACAACACGAAAACCTGTATTAAAGGGTTGCAGCATTAAGAAGATTGAGAACCACTGCCTTAGATCAATAGTGGCTGAGTGTAGAGACTCCTGCCATGCCAGTGTCATGCAGGTGCCAGGCCGGTGTCATGCAGGTGCCAGGCCGGTGTCATGCGGGTGCCAGGCCGGTGTCATGCATCCACCTCTAACTGAAAAACTGGTTGGGATGAAGTATGTACGTATCTAGCTTGTATTTTGTTGTTCAGTAGTAGTAAATGAACCTACTTTTAAAAAGATCAGCAGCCAGGGTGACGTAGGTCAGTACAGAAACCTAGTGATGAATATTTTAACCCTGTGTCTTGGGATAGCTTTGGAGGGAGACATGACATTATGGCCCATGGGATAGTATACAGCTGGGAAGGGTTAAAGCTGCAGGCTCTTACATACATCATACTGAGCTGCTGTATGGAACGAGGTTGAGGATGACACTCAGGGAAGAAGCGGAGGATGGACGACATTACCTTTGTACTTGAAAATCTTTATTTCTGTGTGCACAAGCAGGTACGGCAAATGTCACCCTGTTTTGATGAAAGGATTCTATATAGCATTACCAGTTTTAAGGAATGTTGTTAGGGCACTTTAAAATTAGCAGCAGTAAACAGAGTATAGAGTGTGTGGATCCAACATAAACTGTGGGTGAATTTTGTTGTTTGGGAAAATGTAAATCATTTTGGCTTTGCAAATTAAAAAGGTAAATATTAGTTTGAATAAAGAAATGTAACTTTCAGAGACGGCCTCATCAGCTCCAGGATCCTGGGACAATCTCTACGTTCTCCTTGGGAAGAGAGGACATGTGTGTTCCAGATATAGGTGTCTCAGTGAATCTAAGCGTCATAGGGAAGACCAGGTCTACTGGGGAGAGTGGACTGAGACCATTGTCATTTGTGAAGCATAAGCAGTCCAGAACACTCATTGTAAGTGAACCACAAAGAATTTGCTGTTTTGTTTTGTTTTCTGGAGATTGTTCTCAGGACCTTGTATATGCCAAACAATTGCTCTGCCACTGCAGGTTCACAATATTTACATTGAGTCAACTTAATTCCAGCCCAGTGGATGGTCCGGGTGGAGGATCTGGTATCTCTGAGATCCAGGTCTAACTGGTCCTCTCAGCCATAGTCTCAAGAGATTGGAAACTAAACACACGCTGGTAGGCAGGAGAGATGGGTCAGTCAGCAGTTACTGAGAAGGCATGTGGACAAGAATTTGGGTCTCCAGGAGTCATGTGAATACTGGATAAGCATTGCTGTCCACCTGTAATTCCAGCAGCACAGGGAAGGGCGAGACCTCCCAGAGCAAGCTGGCTAGCCAGACTTGTCAAATGAGTGAGCTTGGGGGTTAACTGGGATAGCTTGTTTCATTGACTAAAACAGAGAGTGAATCAAGGAAGATATTCATCAGGTAGTCACATGCATACATAGGGACATGCATCCATACCCACGCCTGCTAACTAATACACACACACACACACGCACACGCACACACGCACACACACACAGGTGCACGCGCATGCACAGATGCACACACACACACACACACACACACAACACCTATCACTTATACATAAGAGAAGACAGAAGCAACCACACTGGGGAGGGTGAGAAAGGATATTGCCCCTCCTCCTTTCTCCAGACTTAGAGGAATAAATACGAGCACAAGAAAAACTGTGAGAGCTGAGGCAAAAGAATAAGAACAAAAAGGGGGGTGAAGGCAGCGAAGGGGACACAGTGACCCTCAAAGCCAGTTCTTCCAGTGGTAGGTACTTTGATCATCCCTGGGGAAGAGCATCAAACAGTGTAGAACAGAGGTGGCACCTGGCTGACCCCATTGAAGTGACACTTGGGGACAGTGTGGGCCTGAACTATTTCCTGCCTGCTCCTTTTTACCTGTTGTGTTAACCACAGGCTCCAAGCTCTGACCTTTCACCTTCTCTGTGTCTCTTCTTCCTTCCTTGGAGCATTGGGGTCTCTTTTGGGTAATGCCCAGGACCTCATTCTTCTTGGCTGTAGCCCAAGGGTGTGAGCAAGGGCCCAGGGACTGAGTCATTGGTGTGAAGAGACAGAGGGGCCGCCGATGGCCCTGCATGGCAGACAGGGACACAGCAGAGCCTTCTCTGCTTCTCGCCAAGGAATTTATCTTCTGCCCTAATTCTTTTTTTTAAATTTATTTACTCTTATCTTTTTTTTTATGTCAGAATGCCTGTATGTTTGAATGTGTGCCACACATGCTTCTGTGGAGAGGCATGGGTCCACTGGAATTGGAGTTACTAGCAGTTGTGAGCTACCAGGTGGATGCTGAGAATCAAACCCAGGCCTTCCACAAGAGCAGACAGTGCTCTCAATGTCTGAGCCACCTCCTGCCTCTCCTTTGCCTGACCCTGAATGCTGTCACAAGTCACTTCCTGGACTTCAGCAACCATTAAGCCGATGAAAAGAAGTGTATTTTCAGAAAGAGTTTCCTCTTAAATGATAAGAGGCATCATTCAATAATACCTTGAAACCTTAGCTAAAGTCGATGACCAGGTGTATCAGAGCTTTGTACCCAAGGCTATAAGTGATCTTATAAATAACTCACAAAGAGAGAAGGAAGTGAGAAATCAATCTGGAAGTGAGTATAAAGTATAGAGAGTTTATTAATTTAAATTTGATTTTTTTATCTCAATATTTGCTAATAAGCTGTTGTGAGTCGGAAAGTACCCTGACTCTGTGATAATAAAGATACAGCTCATATCTAGCTTGTTTTTCTATATTAAACTATTCTGCATGGGTTTTTCCTACCTATTTTTGCTGTGTTCTACTGGAATATAAAACATGCTCTAATAATCTTATCATGGTGTTTTCGTATTGCTTAACATCACTAAGCAATCTTTTTTTATTTTTTAGAATTTAGATACTGAAGCAAGGCCTTGTTTGTGTGATCCACAGGTAAGCCTAATGTTTTGTTTTTATGCTAAAATACACAGCACAGAAAAATTTACTATCTGAATCGTTTTAAGACAGTCATATAACCAGTCTCTGGTACACTCAGGCTGACTGACAACCAACATCTGGAATTCTTTCCATCTCAATTTTAAACTAGAGAATCCTTGAACCTGAAGCTTTCTGCCGTCACCTCCCTCCCGGTAGTGGGGCTCCAGGAGTGGGCCACCACACTTGGCTTGCACTAAATAACTTTTAATACTAAATAACTTTTAATACTGTGACTTAGGGCATCAATCTGTTCTCCTGTGCAGCAGATAGGCAGGTAATGAATAATGCTCCACACACATGAGTGGATGCAGTTAGCCAGAATACACACCTGCATGTCCCACCTCAGCAAAACATTTCCTTTAAGAAAATATAATTAAATCAGAAACTGAACCCAGGGCCTGTGAATCCCAAGTACACAGAACCTTATGTGAACATCAGCTCACAGCCAGAGCAGGGAGGGGTGGCCACACCCTTAATCCCAGGGCTCAGGAGGCAGTCAGAGAGCGCTGTGAGTTCCAGGCTAGCTAGGGCTACATTTTGAGATGCTGTGTCAAATTTCTTTTTTAAATTTAAAAATGAAAAAAAAATTTTAAAGAGAAAGAAAAATAAAAAGACGAAAGGCAACTAATAACAATGCTAAACATCTAACCACAGCATGAAGGCTAATGCTTTTTTTCTGGGAAAGAACTGCTAACTCCAAATATTGATATAATTGTACTTCTACGCCCTAAGTAAAAAAGAAAAGGTTACACTAAGATCCGTGACTACAAGGAAGAATGGCTGACAGCAGTGGATGAGGAGACTCAACATATCCAGTGAGATTCATTTATTATCAAACACTTTGAAATATTGTGTTATAACATACATTATACTGTATAGAATATATATGGTATCATGTTGAATCAAATAATAAATCATAATACAATAGACATAATAAGCATGGCTATATAATAACATATATATGTACATATAGTACTTAATATTCCTTGTAAGTATGTATTATGAAGTCACACAGAGGTAATCTTACATGTTTTAATTACTAAAATTCTGAGAACCATATGTTGAAAATGAAACATTAAAGCTAGATGTGGTGGCACATGCCTTTAATTACAGCACTTGGGAAGCAGAGGCAGGGGAACTCTGGGTTTGAGGACACCCTGGCCTATAGAGTGAGTCCCAGGACAGTCAGGACTATACAGAGAAACCCTGTCTCAAACAACCAAGGAAAGAAAAGAAAAGAAAAGAAATGAAACATTACCTTTTTAAACATTGCAGATTCCATAGATGAAGGGCCAGGCACCTCACTGGGGGTGTCAGCTAACTGTGGTTCACCACTACACAGCGTTAACTCCTGGGGCTCCCCTTGGCTGCCATCAGGTACAGCAAAGGCTCTAGAAAGGATGGAAGTGGTGACATCAATGAGTTATCAAGAGTACTGAAAACTGGAGAGACTTAATGACATCATTGTAAATACTCGGTACTCTTACAGCATGCCAGAGTCTTGATGATGTTACCATGTAGCTCACGGAATTTCTTGACATCCCATGTGAAACAAATTAGAATGGCCAGGCACACAGACCATGGGATGGATGGGGATTTTGGCATAAGGCATACCATTTGGGTTTGCAGTTTCTCTTTGCTTTCCTGTCATTATAGCTAAGAGACAAAACCAGCCAGATGTTATGACTCATGCCTGTCCTCCCAGGCAGGAGGGCAATGCAGGAGGACAACGGTGCACGCTACAGAGTAAGACCTGTCTAAGCAGAACAAAAAACCCAAACAAACTAAAATGAAGCAACAGGAATTCATATGTTTCATTAATGTTGGAAGAAAAGTGGACACTGAATCCCAGATAGCAGAAAGGTCTACCAGTACTGTCCAGCCTGTGACACAAAGCCATAAACTCACTTAAAACTTGATGAGGTTTTATGGGAAGCTCAATTGTACCATTCTTGAGCATAAACTCTGTAGATGACAATTTCATGTCCAAGTGTTCAACGGTCAGACACACCTGACAGGTTCTTCCAGGAAAAGTCACTATTCCCAGGGTTATGAAATCAGACTTAAATGCACAGAAAGAAACAAAGACAGGGAAGGTGTTCTGACACGGAACGTGTCTACCCCTAATCTATTTCTTTAGCTGCCCCCACCCCTGCCATCTTCTCCCTGAGGGTGGTTGACTTGGGACCATTTAGGGAATTAGGTAGAGAACGGACCAAAAAGAAAGCAGGACAAACAGACAAGAGCAACTGGAATCTTCACACACACTGCTGCACTGCTGACTTACTGGGCCCAACACCAGCTTTACTTCTGAGCTTCTGTGTCTCTTAGGGTATTAAAGAACACCCTATACTTTAAGCAGTTTTGAGTTACCCGAGCATTGGGATTAATACATAATTAATTCATAGATTTCTCCCCCACAACCATATGGTTGATTCTGGAATAAAGTAGAGAAAGATTTCAGCTTTGAAAGAAAACTACCAGTGAAGTGGGGAGAGAAATAGCAATTCGAGGCCTCATGTTTCACAGGAGAAATAGAATCTTCTGAGAATTTCTACAGTATACCAAGGTTAAAGGGACAAATGGGACAATATTTTATAATTTGGAAAAGTACAAATCAGCAAGATAATATCAGCAAGGAAGCTATGTATGGAAATAACATGTCTATTTAGTTGTTGTTTGTTTTAGTTTTTTGAGTTAGGGTTCTCATGTAGCCTAGGCTAGCCCTCAACTCCCCAAGTCATCAAGTATGATCCTGATCTCCTGATCCTTCTGCCTTTGCTTTCCAATTACTCGGATTACAGGCAGGCACCACCATGCCAGGTGTGGGCATAATTTGGGGAAGTCTCTCCTATACATCTTTAAAAAAACCAAAACATTATTCTTTGCATGACATAAGATGAGAAGGAACATTAAAAGCAGTATTTCTTTTCTTCATTCTAGACATAGCAAAAAAGAATTATGTCAGTATAGAAAGGAATTGAAATAAAGGGTCTCATAGAGCTGCCATAGTGAGATATTCTGTAATCCTAGTTCTCAGGAAGTGGAGGCAGAAGGACTCTGAGTTCAAGGCTACCTGGAGTTGCATAGTGGAACCCCAAAGAAAAGAGATGAAATTGTATGATTTCTTTAGTTTGAACATAACTTCACTCTCAACAAATTTATCTTATGCAATATTGAATACTATATATAAATTATCTTGGGCTGCATAGAGAAACTATATCATAAAAACCAAACAAACTAGGCAATTCTTTAATATATATATGTATGTGCATATGCATATGTATATGCATATGCATATATATTTGTGTGTACACACACACATATACATACATGTAGAAACCTGAATCCTCTGGAGAATAACAACTGAGAATCACCCAACAGCTGAAAAGGTATGAAGACTTACTGTAGATATGCCTTTTAAAAAGCCTTTCTTCGGGCCTTGGTGCCTGGAAGTTTGGATTCCCTAGTGTTGGGGAATTCGAGAGCAGGGAGGTGGGAATGGGAGGATAGTGGGGGCACACCCTCCTAGAAACTCCCACAATTATATGGATTAGACATGACAGAGGCAGGTTGCCAGAAGACTAGATTCCAGAATTCAAAGAAAAATTTATCTTGATACTAAAATTTGTTTTGAGATTTGTATATTGCAGAATACACAGCCTTGGTGTAGCTACTCATCAAGCAAGCTGAGCAGACCTGCTTGAACCTCTGATGTCCTGGAATTTCAGCTGAATGCAGTTAAGACACAGACGTCAGAGGCTTATCAATTTACTCTTCCCCCAGCCCCTCTTCTAATATCTCAACGCCTGTAACCAGCTTGAAGAAGTTAATGAAGAGTCAGCGCCCCTATTCCCTGGGCTTGGGGACTGAGGTGGTTACTATTGGGCTGTCTTTCTAGAGAAAAGTAGTGGTTTTGTTGGAACAGGGAGGAATAGCTATAATTTATTGCATAGCCATAACCTATTTGTAGAAATCTGTATAACTGTTATTAAGTTGAAGTTATAATTTCTTAAATGGTACAAAATTTACTTTGATTTCAAATTTAAGATTTTCATTGGTATGAGTTTCTTATTGATATAAAAGTGAGATTAATATTGTTACTCTCATAGGCATTGTGCCTATATAACACATTTAGGAATACAAGGAATACCCAGTTCTTCTTTAACTCTTTTAACTGATTCGAGATGGTTAGCCTGTGAGTTAAGGGCCTATAGCAAATTCATGGCTCTGAGCTTATTGTTATGCTGTTTTCTATATCTTATTTAGAAATAGCTGAGAGGAGTTAACAGACAACAGTCCAGATTGCCTTCCATGGATAGTTGGTTTTCAAAACGTCAGAAGTCCACCGAATTGATGTTACAAACATTTATGTATTAATGTTCATTTTGATTAGAGACCTGTCTGCTCCTGACAGCTTCCTGTCTTGGATTCTAAGAAGAAATTGAACATCTTTGGAGTCACTCCAGTTGTGGTGAGACAGCCACTAGGCAAGAATTACCTCTTTTTATCTACAGACAATTTACTGTCCAGAAAAGGACACACTTGCGGAATAGTCAACTGATTATATCTTCCAAGACAGAGTAATCAGCCCTTAATAATTCTGCATCATTAGGTCTGTCAGATGATCCTGGGCCAGAAGCCTGAAGATCAGATGCTCCAACATTTTGTAGTATAGGGACTGTCCAGGTGTTCAGCGGTCTCTATAAATTGGCTATGCTTTGTGCTTCCCATAATTCCAGTTAATTCAGTCATTCTGGATTTCTGACGGGGTTGAAGACTTATAGTCTCATAGCCAATCCCAGCTATTTACTTTGAGAGAAAAGACTTGAGAGGATGGTTTTCAGCTGACATTCATTCTAAAGCCAAGAAAAAAGCCAGGTTCAGAACTAAGTCTTTTAGTTAGGAGATATGACAGATGTTCTGGTTAGTCAAGAAAATGTTGGACTGGGTACTAGGTCTATCGTGTACCTTACTGATACAAATTGGTGTAGTTATGCTCTAATTGTATTTTGAGAGAAATGTTTTAACAGGAAGAGTGATATGAAGGAGCAGCTAAGGAGGGAGGAGTAAGAAGAGGAAGGGGAGAAGGAGAGGAGGAGCTAGGAGAAAAGAGAGAGAGAGAGAGAGAGAGAGAGAGAGAGAGAGAGAGAGAGAGAGAGAGAGAGAGAGAAACATGTAGGCAGATGTTCGCATGTCTTCACCAGTCATAGATAGTTGGTATATCTAGTTTGGGTATTGGGTTACACTTCTGATTGTATGGGCATCTTGTTATTGAGAATTGCCAAAGTTATAAAGCCTTTGATTAACATTTTTTTTTAAAGTTACTAATAAAAAAAAAAGGATGAGGAGGGAGGGTGATGGAATACATGTGACAGGAAACGAGATGAGGAAACTAGCTGGAGGAAGAAAGAGAAGGGGCAGAGGGAAACAAATCAGAACTCTAATGACACATGTATGAGGATGCTGTGATAAAACCCAGTACTTTGTATGTTAACTTAAAATACTAACAAAGAAAGAAAGGCAAGAAGGAGGAGGGGGGATAGGATAGGGGCTTTCTGGGAGGGATGGGGAAAAGGATGACATCTGAAATGTAAATAAATAAAATATCCAATTAAAAAATACACCTTCAAAAAAAAAGAAGAAAAAAAATTGTCCTTTATCCCTAACAACCTGCCCTCTTGCAAATATGCCAAGAGGCATAGCAAGTGAGAAAAGACATATAGACTTTGAAACAGTATTATTCCTTATAAATTGGGACAGTAGAGCAAAATTGTATAGGTAGGCTGCTGTCTCTATTAATACTGATCCTACTTGGTGTAAACTATATGTAGTTATTTATTGGAGACTGAAGAGATGAAAATGGTCTCATATGCCCCCTACAATAGTGAAGGCAGGTGTCCAAGAGCCGGCCTGTCTCTTCCTGCTGCACCATCCACGATAAATGACCAAAGATGGCAAAGCTGCTTGTTCTTTCTACACATTTTGCGTGTGAGCCCACCCTTGCCTGTTTACAGTACAGGATCCTTTCCCCTCTAAGTAACCCAAAGTTTAACTCAGAGAAACCATTAGAAAATGTTCACTAAGGTATGAAACAAGAAGAGCTCCTGAGTTTAATCAGTGAATTCAATTGCTGCTGGATTCTGTGGTTGCTCCAGTTCTCGACATCACAGGGATGGCAGGCTATCTTCTTGTGCATCTTCATCAGAAACGAGGAAATAGAAGCCATTTCTTGTCACGTGTCATTACACACCAAACCAGTTTCTGGACCTGCTCCTTTGAGCCTGGTGCCTGAAGGACAGCTTTTCCATTGAGAGAATGGACTGCTGACAAACCAGAATTCTAACAGGAAAGAAAGAGTGGGGGGACGAGAAAACGGATGCTCTTTACCCGCCGACTTTCTGTGAAACACGCTCCTCACACACACTCAAACATTGATAGAGTCAGAGTCAGGACATATTTATGACTGACTCTGAAGCATCATGTGATTTAGGCATCACAGTAGGCTAAATCCAGGACCCCTGACTGCTTGCTCTCTTGACTCTGGGATAAACTAGTAAGGCTTAGCATGGACCCAGTGGTTGATTCCATTTGATAAGCCTGTACACATGATCTCCCTGACTCAAGATACACATAGTCCTGAGGCAGGTCTCTTATCAGTTGGCAGAGGAGAGAGAACTATCATTGGCAGTCCCAGGGAAGGGCCTTAGTGCTATTCTGAAACAGGAAATGCTGTTTGAGGCACACCCATAACTTCAGCCCTGCCTTTGAGGGAGGAGGAGGTGGAGGTACTGGTGACTTCCCCTTCCTCATGACCCATATTCAAACAGCAGTGATACACCTGGCCACTCAAAAATCTCTGTCTAAGTCATCTCCAGGACTTAGGTGAGGGGTGAGGAAAGACCACAAGACGTGTGTGCTCAGAGGTCATCACAAGACAGGCTTAGCCTCAGGACAGCCTTTCACAAACCTCAGATGTTCCTACCACCTGGAAGGACTACTCACTTCCTCTATATGCCGAAGCCACAGGAAGTCTTTATCCTGAAACACCACACCTTTGATTCCAGCACCCAGGAGGCAGAGGCAGGAGGATTTCTGTGAGTTCCAGGACAGCTTGGTCTAAATAGTGAGTTCCAGGATAGCTACAAAGTGAGACCCTGTCTCACAACAAAAACCAACCAAACACAATACAACACAAAACAAACCCACAACCCCAAGGCTGTGGGGTAAAGGCCTAAAATACAACCTATACATAGGTTTCTTTCTATTACATAGAAAGAAAACAGCTCGGAGTCATGGAGGAGGCTTTTGAGATTCTGAGGAATCTTATGACTGTTCAGATATCTAGCCGTATCAGATCTCAAAGTACATAAAAAGTAACAAACCCAAACCCCACCTCTAGGATACTGAAGGTCTGTGAGACCTAGGGGCTGTAACAGACTCAGTTCTGAAGAACAGTTGCATAAAGACTAGACACTGAAAAATCTCCCTAGCCTAAAAGTCAACTTTCATAAATGTTTGCAACAGCAGAGGCCAATTGGAAAGTTGGGTAAGTTTTTCATGTCTTAGGAACTGGGTTTTAGTTTTACTCCTAACAACTAGGCTAGAGGAACCATAAGAAAGGCTAAATGTGATGTCCTGATGAGAAACTCAGGATTTGAAAATAGTCATTGCTGAAAATAGGTACATAGAAATAATATTATATGGCTTGAGTAAGTCATATTTAGGATAACAAAACACACACACAAACACACAATTTTAAAAGGGTACAATGGGGAGCAAGGGAGGGTTTGTGAGAGGGTTTGGAGGGAAGAAAATGATGGGGAAATAATATAATTATATTGTAATTAAAAAAGTAAAAACTATCAAAAAATAAAACAGTCATTACTGGTCAACAATCCTTTTGGTTAATAGAACAAAATTAAACCCTCAAAAACTGCTATCTTGCAATGGAGTCTTAGTAGAACACATTTATTAACTTGTTAATTATAATAATTTCTAATGTTTTCTTTCTTTCTTTTCTTGAGACACAGTCTTACTGTGAAGTCTTGGCTGGTCTGGAACTCACTATGGAGGCCAGGCTGGCCTTGAACTCCCAACACTCCATCTGGTTCTGTGTGCTTCATCATCCTGGGCTTAATTAAAGTCTTTCCTGTTTTTAAGGGGAAAACAATACCCTGCCATAGTTAATATTTGTTCAGTACTTGAATTTACTTAGAGTCGTCGTTACGAGGTGGAACACTTGCCAGTTTCTTTCACTTTATCTTTCCTATTTTCCCTCCTTTGAGTTTCTTTTGGAAACCAGACAGACCTTCTCCCTGAAATTGATTTTGTTATCATTATTTTGTTAAAAAGCAATGGCAAGTTATATCCTTGTTAAAGAATCCCAGGTTAGAGAGCCGCATGCCTTTTCTCAGACAAATCCCTGAAGCTTACATAAAACAGGGTGCTGGGCTCCTTAAGAAAAAGAAAACAGCTCAGTACAGACAGGTAAGGGTCTGGAATCCTCAGCCTGTGGCCCACACTTTTGCTGTCCTCCAAGCTCCTAGAGCATTCGGATGTGCACTGCTTTGTGTTCTAGTGGAGTTAATGCAGAGACTGTTCAAAGTGCTCTAAGTGTCCGGGACTGGCCAGCGATGGAAGTGGCTCAGCTAGGCTCACCACCAAAAAAAAATAAGAGCAGCCATAGACACAGCTGTATTGACAGGACTGTAGTGTATAAAATGATGCTGTACTGCCCTCTGTTGTCCAAACAAATATTATTAGTGAGTCCTTCTGAACTTTATAGTTACTGAAAAGGAAGTTACCAAAAGGTACTTCCATGTGCTTCAAGGTATTTCCCAGTTAGAGCCTGAAACAGAATACAGTACAGCCACTCTTATGAATAAGACACTGGTTAGAAGCGTTCATAAATTTACTGGCTACACACACACACACACACACACAAACACACACACACACAAACAAACACACACACACACATAAACTAATGAGGGTGTGTATGTAGTATTTCTTTAGTTCAGCTGCTAAGTGGTAGAGAAAAGCCTTCTGGGTAGGCCCACCCCCTCTAACATTAGACTCTATTAGATTATGGCCACATACCAGCAGATAATACCAGACTTGACCCTGTAAAGGTCACTGGGGATTACTTCATAGAGTCTACTCAATGCACTCTTGAAAAGACTCTGTACGTGAGAAACCAGGAGACTGACAGAACTTGGAGCCTGTTGGTTAGCCATATGTGGAACTGGGAGCCAGGCTTCTGGGAGAGCCCTGCAAAGACGTATCTAACAACGAAATCCGGGTATTTAACAAAACAGAATGGAAATCTACTTCCCTTTCAGGACTAAAGGTTTTAGATTTACAAAGTGGGTTTGTATTTCAAAAGCAACATTGTCTTCAAATTGACATTTTTCTCAACCAAGGACCAGGAGGACTGTAACAACATACGCTCTTGACTTTCAGAGCACTTCAGACTAGTCACTGGGCATCTTAGCCAGTCATGTAACTTCTCCAAGCCTCAGTTTCCTCAAGCAAGTAACAATCGGCTTGTAAAAAGGGAGCTAACTAGTTAGGAGCTGATCATAAAGTGTGTGCGTGCTCATGTGAGCACTCAGTAAACAGCACGCGTCAGGGCGCACCTGGACGCCAGTTGGCACTTCCTGAGGAAGAATTTGGAAGATCGTATGTGGATAGCACTTTGAGGAGTCGTATTCCTCAGGAAGACTGTCTAGCTGCCCAATCACCCTGTTTTGCAGATGGATTCACAAAGGCTCAGAAATGGTTACTCTTCATATTCACTTGCCCAGATAAGATGAATAGTTCTAATTTCAAATTTTCAGCCAATGAGTTTTGTGATCACAAAGCCCCCAGTTGGACGGGAGCATGGAAATAATTTTCTATGCTTAATCAAGTTTCAAAAATTCCAAACACTTTCAGCATTTTATCTACATCAATGAAGGGGCTTGGTGTCAACAATGGCAACGGAATGCCCAAACTGCCATCTAGTGGTTGTACAAAGCCACCAATCTACTCATCTTACGTTTTTTTTTTTCAATTCTCTCCTAAAAAGTAAGGTTCCCTGCCAGCCTAACTCCCAAATGGCCTCAATTCCCTGGCACACTGATGTACATAGTGACCTGCAGGCAAAGAGGATCTCTCTATGCACTACAGGGACAGAGGTGCCCAAGTGGCTCTCATATCTAGCAAGGACAATGCAGAATGTCTCCCTAACCAAGGCTTGGGATCATTGCCTCAATATACTGGTGAAATCTGGTATTCCTGTGAAATCACCTTGCCTGTGACATTGTGTGCAAGCTATCCAAGGACTGTTGCTACATGAAATTTAGATGTTTGGGATCACCCTGCATGATTAACCACCTAAGAATCCATCCAGACCCAGGCTGGTCTTACAGGAAAGAACGATCCCATTCTAAGCAAGAGAAAAACAAGTGGAGGCCGAGGACTGCACAAGCCCGGAACCACCGAGCTAAGCCCCAGAGAGGTGAGGAGTCGGAGAGCTGAGCCTCAGGGAGGGGCTTGGCTTATCAAGAGTCTTGAGTTCATTCATGGCTGTACACACTCTACCCACAGCAGCTGACAACCAGGCCCACCCCACCCTCAGCTTCCCTTTCTAACATACGCATTGAACGAGTTTAGCTTACACTTGTCAAAATATAAAAGGAGGACATGGATTGCCCAAAATTCCCATAATCTAATGGTAACGAAGAGAAAAACAGAGCTTTCCTTTTGATGGCGTATGTACTCCCCAAAGAAAGAGACTTCAAACATTCCCTCACCCATAGATTCTCAGACAGTGTAGACCGTGTACCCTGATAACTGATGCATCAGTTTTGGAAACTGCAGAACTTTATGAACACATTTTGTTTCCTTCAAGCTCTTTCTCTGGACTCACTGGACTGCCAATCCCCCCTTTAGCTTTCTAGTCATTACCGGTTGACCTCACTAACTGGATGTACCTTGCTGTAAGTCCTTTAGAGGAGATGTATTGCTATCACTTTAGTTCCCGACCTCATAATGTCTTCAATTGGTAAGCTCCCAGCTGGTCCCTACTGCTATTCCCAACCCATCCTCATCCCACCAATGGCTGACCATTCTGCAGTCCTCTCTTATATGAAAGCTGTTCAGTGGTTCCCCACTATAAGAAAAGACGCTGTAAGTTCTCGGTGTTCGCTCTTTTGGATCCAGTCTGCTCCTTCACAGTTCCCTTCTCCATCCTGTGTCCCGGGCTATTTAGTAACCAGTATTTTAGCACCATTACAATCTCCAGCAGCCCCTGCTCTCATCCGGAAGAGCAAAGACTTAAGTGGGGTCCTGTCACTTCACTTCTGCTCAGTGAGGGAGTCCTGAGTGAGTAAACTCAAAGTCCCTTCTGTAAAGGTGGGGCAGTTCCTGATTGGCAGCTGCTTACAGATCCTGTTTCTGTTAGGAGTTCCTAACACTGTCAGTAGGAAGCTTTGGTCCAGAAGCCCATCCTTCCAACCACCGGAGTTGCATGTTGGGCTGCCCTGTCTGATATTATTTTCCAGAAGTCCATGGCAGTGTCGCAGGCTTTGAAGTTGACTTTACAGCATGTTTGATATGCACTGCCTGCCTGGTTTGTTTACTTTTGCTCCACCTTAGCTCATTAGCCCAAGACGGCTCGTATCGATGACAGTTAATGAGAGTCTCTGAAACTCTGAAGCCTCTAAAACAGTTGGCATGGCACTCATGCACACTCAGCCTTGCAGACACGCACAGAGCAGCTTTCCCAGTTCTGTGCCCTGATCATCCTTGCCTGTCTGTTCTGTGCTCTGATGATCCCTGCCTGTCTGTAAACATCACTGCTTTGGAGGTATTTCTAGAAACAGAAATTCAAGAGAAACTGTGTAACCATCCTTGGTATCAAAAATCTTTCAGTGTTTGCTATAGTTCTCAAAGTTTATTATGTTTCCCAAATCAGATACTCAACTTTATCCCAGTTATGCATTGGAGGGTTAGAGACTACCTCTGTAAATCCTTTTTTTTTTTAAAGAAAAATAAAAGAACTGTGAGAAAAGAGTCCTTAATGTTAGGTATGATGAGCTCATTTCTATAACCCCTGAATTAGGAAAACTGAGGTAAGGCTCTCATCTCATCTAAGACCAGCCTAGGCAGAGGAGTAAGGCCCTAACTTGGGAAATAAAATACCAAAAACAAAAGAAGAACATCTGAAATATTCTCACACATAGTTATGTACTTACAGTAAAATCTCCATCATTATGTGAAAATGAATTATTTTAAAGTGCAAGTAGATTTCTTTATCTTTAATTTTTGAAGGTGAAGCTTAAGGAGGTTAGAGGTATGCATTTGTTGTTTGCTTTTGAGACAAGATCTTGGTACATAGCTGTAGCTGGCCTGGAACTTGCGATGTAGAACAAGCTGGCCTTGACTTTGCAGCAATCCTCCTGCCTCTGCTTCCTAAGAGTCCTTGGACTAAAGGTAAATCCTACCACATCTCAATGCTAGAAGTTAGTTTTCACATTAGCACATGCCCACACTACCAGTTTCTAAATGCTGGATGGTTGTTCCACAGTATAAAATGGCCAGTGATGAATACAGAACTCACAGTTGCTTGACTCACACTTCTGGCTACTTCTGTCCGTCTGTCCATTCTAGAAGAGATAAGCGTTGCTATTGAAGGGCCTCCTGCATACATCACAGTGACTAGAACTGCCATCATATTCATAATGAATGGTCCAGTTAGTGGATTTAATTGATGCTAATGTTATGAAAGAAAACTCTAATTAAAAATCTATCTAATTAAAAACCACGTCTAATTACAAAACAACACAGCTACATCAGGGATCCAGATGTGCTGTCCAAAGCAGACAGAAAGCCAGAATGCTCATGGTAACACGGACTGATGGGGACCATTCTACATCTCAGGAGCAGAAGCCTTTCAGGCCCAAGGCAACACAAAGCTGCCGTAGTGTCCCCGCTTCCCGTGTGTGTCCATCTAGAGAAGCTGTTTGTATGATCCAAACGTCAGGTTCAGAGTCTGCACCCGACGATCTTCAGTAATACTCTAAGCTCATCTCTGTCTTCCCCTAAACTTAAGACTTTCTTTAAAAAAAAAAAAGGTTTTGTGTGTGCATATGTGTGTGTATGTGCATGTGTGTGTGTTATCCTCAAGTAAGGGGGGTACATGTGCTTGTGTGGACACATGTGGAAACCAGAGGAGAACACTAGGTGCCCTGCTATACCCATCTTGCCCCTTTGAGAAAGGAATCTCACTGAAAATGGAGTTAGATTGGCAGTCATTAAGTCCAGCAGCCCTCTTCTCTTTATCCTCACAGCAACAGAGTTACAGGGGCATGATGCCACACCTAGACTGTTTTGGGGTGTTGGGATTCAAACTTAGGTCTACATGCTTTTACAGCAAGCTCCCTTAACCAATATGCCATCTCCTTGGCCCTCGGTCATAAAGAGCCATCTGCCTTTTCCTTCTATACACCTTGCGCATGTCTTTGCTTAGGTTTCCTGTTAATGCTTCCCCTTTCCTTTGTATCTTTGGCGGTCAGCGCCAGCAAATCTAACTTGTAAAGCCACTCCCCCAGGAGGAAAGATTCCTGATTGCAAGAAATATTGCGCTTCCTTACTTAAATCATGTTTTGAAAGGGAATGCCAATATACATTGGAGTTGTATTCCAAAAATTTTTGAAGGTAATTTATTTACTCTACATTAGATACAGTGTCAAAACAGTGGCTTGATCTCTAGGAAATGCCCTAAAATATTAAAGCTTACAAAGAAAAAGAATGTCATTAGAAATCACAGATTTGCTCTAATGTTGGTTTTAAAAAGAACAAGAAAGCAGTAAAATACTCCAGGAACATGTTTCTCTTTCCAGAACGCAGATTATTATTTTATGTAAAAAAGACAATATTGGAAAAAACCATCAGGGCCAGTCGGGAAAAGAATCTGGCCGGGGACCTTTTCAGATCACACAGGATGTAACTGTACAGGGCTTTCCTCACTACCAGAAGCTGCTATGTGTAACTTCTCCTGGAGACTCACGTCTTCCTTCCTCTTCACACAGAGGCACCACTCGCTTTTACCTCAGGTTTTACAGCCATCCAGAGAGTGATGGAGGGCTACAGTGGGGTGGGAGGAGGAAGTAAGAAGGCAAAGAAAACAAACTGGGCATCAGGGAGATAGAAAGACGGCTTCCATAAAAGTACTTTTTGCTCTTGCAAAGAACATCAGTTCAATTCCCACATGGTGGCTCACAACCAACTCTCCAGCACTCACGTGTCACAAATCCATACACATGACATGAATCTTTTAAAAAAAATAACTCAGAGAAACGAGAGATCTTTTCCTGACGAACACTAGAAAGGGTGAGAGAAAAGAATCTCAGATGATATAAGGATGTGTGGGGGGATGGGGGAAGTGAAGTGGGGGAAGAGGCTAGCTCAGGCTGTGTTCAGGAGGGAAGTGGACCACAGGGAAAGGAAGCAGGGAAGGGGGCTAGCTCAGCGAATGCACAGGAAAGTAAAGCTAGGAGACCCTCACTTGTCCCAGTCTGGGCTCAAGGGCACCAGCCTCTCCAGACAGCAAGAACTGAAGACATGCACAGGCAGGAGGCGGCCCTGGTTTTCAACCCCAAGGGGATCATTCTGAAATACAATTTTTAGATAAGTTGGCGACTTCCTGTGGTTTGGTGTTGTTTATTAAGTGTTCATATTTCTCAAGTCGTATTATAGGCTTTTCGGTAGCGAAGATTCAAACATCTTCTATCCCTGTAACTCATGCTCCATAAATGCCTTTATTTATTTATAGCTTTCCTGGGTATGATATAAAACAAGTATTTTCTTGTGCCACTGGTTAGTTGAGAATCCAGGCTTCCAGCTCAGGGGAGAGTTGAGTCACCAAACCACAAGCGTTCCGTCCTAAGAAAATATTTATTCTGTTTAACAGGACTGTGAATGAGGGAGTGTTATCTCCTCTGTAGGATGGGGGTTGTGAGTCAGCTGTCAGTGTACACAGCAGGATCTTATTTCTAAACTGGAGATAAAGGCAGGGACTTTTACGGTGTTTGAATGTGAAAATCTAGTACAAACTAGCACTACGGCTCTGTTTGACTTCAGTTTTCCTCACTACAGCTATTTCCACACTGGCTTTGGAACAAATATGTTTAAACATAGCAAGTCATTCCAAAAGAAAACAAGTTTCTTCTTTTCTTTTTGAGATAGAGGCTCATGTAGTTCAGGCTAGCCTTGAGCTCACTCTGTAGCTGGGGCTGGATTTGAAAGCCTGATCTCACCTCTCCTCCCAGGTGCTAGAACTGTATGCCATCACCCTTGGCTTAAACTTTTTTTTTTTAATGAATAAGGTAACACTAGCCATATAAAATGCTTCTAAAACAAGCAATTCAGAACACTAAAAAGGAAACAAACTGCATTACCATTTTTCACTTTCCATATTGCCTAGTGTTGATGACCACATGGCATTTCCCAGCTATAGTGATTAATTTTTACTGAAAAGAGCAGAAATAATTTTAGTTGCAAGTCTAATTTCCTAATCTATCATCTTTTCATTCCTGTAATAGAAGAAAACATTTAGGCTCCCCCTTTCAGAAACACTGAAAGTGAAGCTTTTCCTCTTGTCACCAAATCAAAGAGAAGAATGACAGAGAAGAGCTAGAGCCGGAAGAGAGCCGGAGGAGGGCCGGAGGAGGGCCGGAGGAGGGCTGGAGGAGGGCCGGAGGAGCGCTGGAGGAGAGCCGGGAGCAGGAGACCTCAACAGCTGAACAGCTGGACATCTAAACAGCTGGTTCGATGCTTAAGAGCAGTTGCTCTTACAGAGGCCTGAGCTTTGACTTCCAGCGCCCACCCTGGTCACCCCAAACTGCCTGTAACTCAGGTTCCAGTGTATCTGATTCCCCTCTGGCCTCCATGGGCACATGCACTCACGCATGCGCAGACCTACACACAGACACACACATACATGTCATTAAATTTAAAAACACAACAACGAGAGGCAGGGAGTATTTACTGTAAAACAGTAGGAAGTGATTCTGCACGTTGCTCCTGTCTCATGTCTTTGGTGCTGCTGAAGGATGCTAATGGCCCCAGCAATTTAGTAAGCGATTTGTCTGTACTTAGTGCCAGTATGCAAGCTCAGTGTCCTACACCTCTGCGTCTGAAAAACGACTGAGGAAATCACTAAAGCACACTTCACTCACTTGCAGTGGTGCCTATGGCAGTATTGCTTCTTACTGCAAAACCCATTTAGGCGATCATGAAATTGATGAGCTCCATATTACAGCATATCGTTTCCCCTTTAAGACATGTGGTGAAGCTTCTGATGCAATCAACGGCAGACAGGCAGACAAGCAATGACCTGCCAACCAGGTAATGGAGCCAGAAACACAGAGCAGGCAATGCACAGCATCAAACAGTGGTCATCTCTGACTAACTGGATCACGAGGGTTTATAGTCTCCTGTATTTTCCAAAAGCACCATACCTTCTGTTATAACCAGAAAAGCAGCCAATAAAAATGTTTGAAAACTCCTGATGGGCTCCTCTGGGAAGTTTAAATAAGGATTCTTGAGCTGCAACAATAGAGGGTGGAATCCCGGGAAGGAGTGGAGCTCTTGGCAGGTAAGCTAGCAAGCTCCTGACACAGGTTTTGTCTGCCAATCTCAGTTTCTCTTTCCCAGTTCCTTAGGCTTTCCCAACCTAAATCGAGGGCTGCTCCAGGTTACTGTCAGTCATCCCACAAGAGTCATGCATCTGTTCCTGAATGATTTCCAAGATAGCATCTGTTTTAAAAACAAGACTTGCAGGGACTATATACCACCTGTGTAAGGTAATGACCATCTGTCCAGATGTTTGCCAGAGAATTAAGAAGCAATGACTTTAAGTAATTATGCGGTTCTGACAGAACAACTGGGGTGAAGAACACAGAAAATTGACAGAATTATCATTTGTTCATTTATCTACCATCTATCTATCATTTGTGTGCATGCATGCGTGCACATGCATGTTCATGCATGAACACATGTGTACAAGTGCCCTTAGGGGTCAGAAAAGGACAATGGATGGATCCCCTGGTGCTGGAGTTAAAATCATGGTGAACCGCTTGCTCGAACATGGGTGCTGGGAACCAGAGTAGGGTCTTCTGCAGGAGCGGACCCTCTTATGCACTGAGACTCTGACCCCTCATTTTTGTAAGGAGTCTCCTGGGACCACCCCTGCCACAGTGGCAAGTATAACACAGAAGTGTCCATGGCTGCTTTGACGTTCTAATTGCAGAGTTGAGCAGTTTCAACTGACAATGCCTAAGATATTTACTACTGGCTCTTTACAGGAAGTTTGCTGGCCTCTAATCTAGACTCTAAATACCTGCAAGCTTGCTTGGTTCACTTCTTTCTGTGCTCCCGTAGCTTTTCTTGAACAGGGATAAGCACTTCTGAAACTCTAGTAGATTTATCTGGCAAGTATAACACATCATAAGCTTGAGTTTGCCCACATCTGGACACATACACAAACAAACATACAAACAAAATGGCCCACAGTCATAGATCAGAGGAAAACCTTAGTAATTTTGAAATTTTGATCATATTTTTGAATGTTAGAGCCACCCTTTATAATGTGCTATATAATCAAACCACCAAAAAGCAAGAGTCCTTTTCTATCCTAGTTAGGGTTCCTATTGCTGTGATAAGGCACCACCACCATAAAGGGGAGGAAAGGATTTATCTCAGCGTACAGCTCTGTGGTCACCCTCCATCACTGGGGGAGGTCAGGGCTGAAACGCTACGCAGGAACCTGGAGGCAGGAGCTGATACAGAGGCCATGGAGGGTGCTGCTTACTGGCTTGTTCCTCCTGACTTGCTCAGTCTGCTTTCTTATAAAGCTGAAGACCACCTCCCCAAGGATGGCACCACCTTCAGTGAGCTGGGCCCTCCTCCATCAATCACTAATCAAGACAGTATCCCACAGGCTTGCCTATAGGCCAGTCTTATGGAGGCATTTTATCATTCCTTCTTCACAGATGACTCTATCTTGGGTCAAGATGACAGAAAAGACCAACCAGGATACTCAAGCTGATGAGAACTCTTTAAGCTCCCAAGAACCTCAGTCTCTCGTCCCTTCCACTTTAGCAAGAAGATGTACACAGCGCCAATGAAACCTCACATCTGGGTAATAATTTATAATCTGAAAGGGGCACCTTTGCCATACATGATTTCTATATCCTCATGGGATCCCTGACTTACAGGTTTGAAGGAAGACTCGTCTTTGAAGAGAGAATATCTTGTGAATTGTATGGATGCATTGCCTGTCAATTACAAAACCTATGGCCTATAGGAAAGGGTAGAATTGAAGGTGGGACATCTTGGGGGCAGAAAGAATTCTGGGATAGAGCCAGGTACGGGAGGTTTGCCCGAGAAGATGTGACAAGATGGTTGAATGGTACCTGAACACAGATAAGAAGCCATGTGGCAGAATATAGATTAGAATATATGGGTTATTTTACGTTATGATCTAGTAAGAGAAGAGCCTAGCTATATGGTCAAGGTAAAATAGGTTTTGAGTCTGAGTGTTATTTCTGGGAGCATGGGGCTGGGAGGAAGAACCAGAAGTAACTTCTCCATATCTTATTATCTGGAAAAATAATGTGTGAGAGGAGAATGTTGGTATAAGAGTGGAAAATAGCATCTGGTTACTTCTGTGAAGTATTAGGGTGTTTTGTTTTTTATCTGTAAAGAACAGGAGTTACATAGTGGACCCTCAGGGGTTGAATCAAGCATCAAGGTAGGGCCAACCTAGGGTTCATCTGTGGGCTCTTAACTAGGATTCTCCTAGAAAATGCCTTTCCCTACTAAACCAGCACAGCCTGGGCACACTCCCGAGACTGATGTCTGTTTTTGGAATATAGTACCACCACTAACTGCAGTTGTTCACACTGTCCAGTGACCTATGGATTTCCCTTAGTGGATGCTAACTTCCTAGGGGTCAGAGAAGGAAAATGAGAAAAAAATAAAGGAAGAGAGCAAAGATTCCTTAATCCTTCAAATTACAAAACCAGGTACATTACAAAGTAGTTTATTATGTGTTTGTTTGTTTGTTTGTTTTGCGACAAGATCTTGTTATATAGCCCAGGCTAGCCTAGAATTCATGCAAAGTGCTAGAATTGCAAGCCTGTGCCACCAACCTGGTTAAGTGTTTTCCAAAAAAGTTGTACCATTGCATTTCATGGCCCTTCTCTCCTGCCCAAGATTTCTAAAGCATACAAGTTAATAAATCACCTTTCTGAAGTAGACAAAATCAGGCCAGGTACTGTGAAAAAACTCCCCTTTGAGCTGACAGTGATTGATCTCAAGAGGAATTATGAGATTCATCTCACGAGTTATTAATCTATAACTCAGGTTATGAGGCACAATTAAGAGACTATGTTGTTCGCATACTTTACTTTCAAAGAGCTCCGGAGAGGAGGAGCGTTAGGAGACAGCAATGCTTCTCATCTTGCTAGACAAACACAAGGGTCCAGTTCTGTAAACCAGGCAGGGCCCGCAGCACTCAGCCTCCTCAACAAACAACAGAAACGCGGGTGGCAGGTTCACCGTGCCCTTTGCATCTGCCGGCAACATCTACTCCTATAAGAAGTCACTGTGGACCCACAACAGCCTTTGTCCAAGAGCTCGGGAATCAGGCGCTTCAGGGTACAGAGGAGGTCCCGTCCCACGTTCTCAGGAAAATCCCTATGACTAAAGAACTGAAAGTGACCCAGGTCCAAGGCAAGACAAGCTGTAAAACAATGTGGCTTTTCCTGCACAGATGGTGCTCCCTCTCGGTGTACTCTAACCACCTATGGGTAGAATTCCTAAGAATGGATCGGTGGAATGAGCGAGTCCACACTGAACCCTACATGTCTTCTGCAGCTGTGTGTGTGTGTGTGTGTGTGCTTAATGGGTACATAGAACTTGTTTGCCCACCTGAGTCCATAACGTCCTCGACTTAGAGTCTGCCACAGACAAAATTTCCCAGATGGTTTGAATCTGAATGTTTCAGTTTAGAAAAGATTATGAGAAGCAAAGATTAAAGCCAGGCATGGTGACACACAACACTTATAATCTCATTGAAAATAAAAGAAACCTCCAGGGGCAGGGGTACTGAAATGATGGCTCAGTAGTTAGGGGTACTGGAATGGTGGCTCAGTAGTTAGGGGTACTGGAATGGTGGCTCAGAAGTTAAGGGTACTGGGATGATGGCTCAGTAGTTGGGGTACTGGGATGGTGGCTCAGTAGTTGGGGTACTGGGATGGTGGCTCAGTAGTTGGGGTACTGGGATGATGGCTCAGTAGTTGGGGTATTGGGATGGTGGCTCAGTAGTTGGGGTACTGGGATGATGGCTCAGTAGTTAGGGGTACTGGGATGATGGCTCAGTAGTTGGGGTACTGGGATGGTGCCTCAGTAGTTGGGGTACTGGGATGGTGGCTCAGTAGTTGGGGTACTGGGATGGTGGCTCAGTAGTTAGTAATACTTATTTTTGCAGAAACTATGGGGTCAGTTCTGAGCACCCACATGGTGGCTCACAACCACACATAAGTCTAGAACTAGAAGATCTCATGTTCTTCTGACTTCAGGGGGCACAGGGCACACTCAAGGCACATATACATGCAGACAAACACACACATAAAAAATTCTAAAGTGTTCTTTAAAAAATTTTGAAGAAAGTAGTTTTCCTATTTGTTTATTTTAAATCAGGGGCTGAAGAGACGACTCAGCAGTTTAGAGTGTTTGCTGCTCTTCCAGATTAGATTGTTCATAACCACCTGTAACTTCAGCTACAGGGGAGTACCTAGGAATGAATTTATATAAGTGGGCAAGCTATTAATATTTTGAAGTTTTAAAATTCTATGTGTGTCTGAGAATAGGTTTGTACACATGAGTGCAGTACCCTCAGAAGCCACAAGAGGACAATAGATCCCTTGGAACCAGAGTTACAGGAAGTGTCCGGCCACCTGACTCGGGAACTGGACATCCTAACTCCCATTCTCTGCAAGATTAGCAAGCACCCTTATCAATTCACTGAGTTTATTCCACAGTACAGAATGGATGAACATGGTGGTGTGCCTATAGCCTCATGTACTTGAGAGGCTGACACAGAGGACTGCTTGTGTCCACCCTGGCACAGAATGAGACCTTGCATCTCAAAATAACAATGGGAACTTGATAGAGAGACGTTTTTGTACACCGTGTGAAGATGTGTCTGTCCTTCCTTGCCTGCCTAAAGCACCTTCTGATTGGTTAAAATAAAAAGCCTAAGGCCTATAGCAAATGGCAAAATAGTAAGGTGGGCCTTCTGGACAGAGAGAGAAGAACTCTAGGAAAGGGAGGGGTGCGGGAGATTTGTCATCCAGACTCCGAGGAAGTTGGATGTATAAAACCGAGGAGAGGTAACTAGCTAGTCAACGTTCTATATTATAGAATAGGATAAACAGGACAACTGAGTTACAATCTCATGGGAAACAAGGTTAGCATAAGGCCTAGGCATTTGTTAATAAATATAAGCCCCTCTGTCATTATTCAGGAACTGGAGCCTGCATAGAAAAGACCAAATTTCTAGGTAACACAGCGTACTAGTCTTTGCTTCTGTGAGCTAGCAAGAGAATGTTAGAATAGGAAAAAGTAGGTTCTATTCCAGAGAGAGGAAGCACTTTGAACACCCGGAAGGAAACAGAAAGTCCTGGAGAGAGCAGTAGAGATGGTGGTGGGGCAGACTCTGATACCACCCCAGCCGTGTGGCCCCCTGATGAGGAAGGGGACAGCAGATGGCACTTCCGCTGGGTGAAAGATGAGTAGCCCGAGGCCTCAAAGCTGTTGTGAGTTTGGTGAGACAGTGAACTCTCCAGGGGACAGGTCAGCAGAGGTGACAAATCCCACTTTGGCTCACTATCAGACTAAGAAAGCACCAGAGGAGGGTGTGGCCAAAATCCATCTGCAGAGAAGATCTATTGTTAGAAACCTAGCTGAATCAGACATGGGGAGCACACCTTTAATATCCGCCCTTCAGAGACAGAGCAGAGATCTCTGTGAGTTCAAGGCCAGCCTTGTCTACATATGAAACCCAGGGCTATCTAGAGAGACTCTGTTTCAAAACAAAACAATACAACACAACAAAACAATTATAACGGAGATGCCCTGTGGGCCTGAGATCAGGAAGCAGCCATGGGCCAGTGAGCCCCACTTTGGTCTGTAATCATTCTTGGGTAAGGGAAATCCCAGAGGGGCAGTTGTGGAGAGCTGCAGGAGGGCCAGATGCTGGCACACCAAGGAATGCTGCCATCAAGAGGCTGGGCTCTGATAGGGACATGCATAGCGAAAGACTCCCTGGTCTTTGGTGGTCAGACGTACATTGGATTGACTGAGGGTAACCCTAGAGTGTCATAGCTCTGCTCCTGATGGTACCAGGTGTATCAAACTCTAGGCCACCTGTCTGTCAATTACTACCATAGATCCTGAGGACTCATTGGTTCTAAGGCATACTTAACATTCACAGCTGAACTACTCCATCTGAGTGACCAATGCTTAGGAAGCCCAACAGTACAAAGTCAGGTCCTCTGCCTGTACTGACTTTGGTGTTGTGGTCACAGTCCACACTCTCAACATGCTGGGGAGATAATCACCCCTCCAGCTACAATATCAGCCACCACAGGGGTATAGTTTAGGGAATTTTAGCAGCCATAAGAGAACATGCCTAGCCCACAGACTGTACGGCCAGTAGGAGTACCTGGTACACAAAGAAGAAAATCCATCAAGGTGCAAATAACCCTGTTCCACATGAGACATGTGTGCAGCACAGACATAGTAACTATATAAACCACAGGTAAGAGGCCATTAGGTCAACTGAGTCGCGTGCTCAGGGGCAAGAGTCTCTGGTCTTTAGAAAGATGTTATCTCAACATCTCATGTTGTTTTTAAATATTAATATTGCTATTATTTTATTTATGTGAGAGTCCCCCTCCCTCCTTCCCTCCTTCCCTCCCCCCCACCGTGTCCATGTAAATGCTCAAGGTGTGAAGGTCCCAAGGAGACCAGAAAAGGGCATCAGATCCCGTGCAGCAGGAGATACACGTTGATGTCACCGACGTCACCAACGTGAGTGCTTCTAATTGAACCTGAGCCTCTACAAGGGCAGCAAGGACTCTTCACCTCTCTAGTCCAGCTCAGCCTACGTCTCACTTTGTAGCTCAGGCTGGCCTCTGACTCACAAGGATCCACCTGCCTCTGTCTCCCAGGTGCTGCACCTAAAGGTGTGCACCACCATACTCAGCCCCCTTCAAGCAACTTTAATTTTATTGCATTTTATTTTTTTAAGTGTTCGTGGTTTTATTTTTTTATGCATTCATCTAGTTAGTTTTGCCTGTGCTTATTTTCACTATTGGGCAATAGGCTTTTATCTCCATAGTTTCTTCTCTGCCTCCATTTGTTTCTTCCTTCCCTCCCCTTCCCTGTGTTCAGTAGTACTTATTTTGTTCTATTATTATTATTATTATTATTATTATTATTATTATTATCAAGTGTGTGTGTGTGTGTGTGTGTGTGTGTTTGTATGTGTGTGTGTGTTTGTATGTGTTGTGTGCAGGTGAACACAGATGCCAGAGGAAATCAGAAGAGAGAGATGTGTGATGTCTTCGAGCTGGAGATACAGGTGGTTAATGAACTACCTAACACGAGGGCTGGGAATCAGGCTCAGGTCCTCTGGAAGCACTGTACACATTGTTAACTGAGAGCCCAGCTCTTTACTCCACGTATGGCTAGCTCAGTTAGAAAAAAATCCCTAGGGAGGATTTGAAAATATCTATCCTAACTAAAGGCATCAGGAGAGGACAGCTAAGGAATGAGTCCTTGCACTCAGTACCTTGGTGATTATAGTTCACTGACCACTTCCCTGGTCTCCACGCTTTATTACCTCATGTAATCCCCACAAGGGCCCCACAGGACAGTTGTTATCACTGGCAGGTTTACAGGTGAGGGAAAGCTCAGAGAGATTATGGAATTTGCTTGCAGGCATACTGGAAGTTTTGTAAAGCTGGGCTCTGCAGAATAAAACAGTTCCATTATTTAGTTACTTTCTTTTTCAGAGAGGAATGTGCCTTCAGGAAACGCCACAGTTTTGGTCCCTGTGACCCTGAGGATTCTATATGCATTCAGCTTCCTTTTCTGTTCCAGTGATGACACCCACTGATGTAACATCAGGAGGACAAGGGGAAAGCTTCCGAATACAGCTTAGAGGTTTGTGCTGTTGTTAGTTTATCTTGAGTTCCCCAAAGAGATTCTTTTACATAAAAGGGACCCAAGGCCCAACATGAAGTTACAACGACTCCTCAGGATCAGCACTCTGTAAACTCTGCAGGTTCATTTACCCTCTTTGTTGCCAACAATGCCTGTCCCACTATTTCCCTTAAAGTGTCCCTCCACCCCGAGCCATGTGGCATCTTTTCATTTTTCAAAGAGAACACAGCCTGATTGTCAAGCTGTAAGTGGCGACATAGCCCACACAGAAACAAGAAATAGAAGAAAATGTTAGAGACGCAATGTTGTCAGAGTGAAGTTTCTGGGTCACCACCTCCAGCAGGCCTACAAATGAGTTTTTCTATTCCCCTAAGTCTAAAACACTGTAAAGATTTCCACAAAGAGAAGCTGCTCTAGAACCAGGCTCACAGCCAGCTCAGCTTGTTTTGAGGACCTCCCAGAGCATCCTACACTCACAAAAAGGCAAAGAATACCCATTCATTTTGGTGCTGTGAAGAGACACCATGACCAAGGCAACTCTTAGAAGGACAACATTTAATTGGGGCTGGCTTACAGGTTCAGAGGTTCAGTCCATTATCATCATGGTAGGAAATATGGCAGCATACAGGCAGGCATGGTGCAGGAGGAGTCAGGAATCCTACATCTTCATCCACAGGCAGCAGAAGGAGACTGACTTCTGCAGGCAGCCAAGAGGAAGCTCTGATTCTACACTGGGAGGAACTGGAGCACAGAGCCCGCCCACACAGTGACACACCTCCTCCAACAAGTCCACACCTCCTAATAGTGCCAAGCATTCAAACATATAAATTTAGGGGGACCAAATCTATTCAAATCACCACCTTTGGTAAAAAGCCAGAGAAGCTGTTAGCTCTCAGATTACCTGATTGGACACTGCCACGGATATCCTTCAAGCCCTTTCAGGCTTGCTAATCTTTTCTAGAATTCGAAATGATGCTTTACATCACTGGAGTGCAAAGGACTGATACACTTGCTTTATTACAGACATGTCCAATTGTCCTTAAAATGGGAATGTAACTTGTCAGAACACCTTGCATAGAACAGGTCTCTGGTGCAGCTGATGGTATCTGGGCAAGAGGATCTCTCTGCTGTTCCAATTCCTCACCTGGAAATGTGATGACAGTATAACAGCACCCTTCTAAGGTTTAAGCAAAGCTCAGCACGGTGGTTCATGCCTGTAATCCCAGCATTAGGAGGTTGAAGCATGAGTTCAGGCCCAGCCTAAGCTACACAGTGAGTTCCAAGCGAGCCTTAGTTACAGAGGGAGGCTCTCCCTCAAACACAAACCTACAAACTCCCAACCTCTAAACTGAAAGTACATTAGGTATACCTTTAGTATATAGTTAGACGCCAATTCATAGGGAGCATGGATGAAAAGAGGGGGGCAAACCAGCAGGACATGGGAAAGAGTACAACCTAGAGATGACAGGATGGGCGAGCTTGACAGCATGAAGATGCTAGAAGATAGATTCTAGGCATGCGGACTGCAGGATGGAGGGAGTCATGCTGGGAGCTGAACCCCACCCCCTACCCCGTGCACTGTAAACACACTCTTCCACTGAGCCACGCCTCCAGGTCCTAGACATGCCTCCAAGTGGAACGGTGTCCACAGCAATTACAAAACTCTGCCTGAGTCATCATGCTATTCAGATTTACCAAGATGGAAAACATGGGGGAGCAGAATACTGGGACAAAGTCAGGAGTGGGGTTTTGGACCTGTTATGTTAGAAAGACAAGAAACCTTGCATGGTGGCACACACCTATGTAAGTTCAGCACTTGGGAGGTGAAGGAAGGGGGATTAGCATTTAAGGTCATCTCTGGCTACATAGTGAGTCTGAAACCAGTTGAAGATACACAGGACCCAAGAAAGGGGTGTGGGCGTGTCAGACATGCTGGTGTGTATCTTCAATCTTTGCCCTTCAGACTTTCTAGGCCAACCAGAGCAACAGAGTGAAACACTGTGGTAATTTGAATGAGAAAGTACCCACAGGCTCATCTATCTACTTGATGATGATGAACTGTTTGGAAGGATTAGGAGGTGTGTCACTTGGAGGTTTCAAAAGCCCAGTAGGTGCAGTCTCTCTGTCTCTATCTCTATATCTCTGTCTCTATCTCTCCCTCTGCCTCACCCCCCCCTTATTCCCTGCAACCAGGTGATCATATGTGAGCTCTCATGCCTGCCTGCCTGGTACCATGCTCCCTGACACTACGGTCATAGACTCACCCTCTGAAACTATAAGCCAGCTGCCAAATAAATGCTTTCTTTTATAAGTTGCCTTGGTTATGGTGTCCCTTCGCAGTAATAGAACAGTGACTAAGAAACCTGTCTCAAAAAAATAAAAAGGAATGCAGGGGGAAAAGTATGGAGGGAGGGAGAAAAGGAGGGCAGGAGGGAAGGAGAGGGAAGGAAGAAAAGAAAAGGGAAACCTATAGGGTGTTTGGATAGAATCTGGGATGCAGAAGAAAAGCTGGTATTGGAAACACAAATGCAGAAGTTACATATAACTGCACGGCTAGCTAGCTCACCTAGAGAGAAAAGGAAAGAGAAGAAGGTTCCAAGGACAGAGCCAAGGCCCTGACATTCAGGAGTTTAGAAGCATAGCCAGCAAGATGCAAAAGGAGATTTCATGGAGACAGGAGAAAAATGAGGGCAGTTGCCTTACAGAACACCACGGAAGGAGCTGGGAACCATGCTAAAGGATGTGGAAACTTCACAATGAGGTCAAAGCGCGAACTTGACAGCCTGGAATAAATGTCAGCCTCCTCTGTTCCCTTAGCCTGTGGAAAGGACTCGCTGAGGGGACTCTGGACCCCTCTCCTCAGTGCCTCCACGGAGACAGTGACTGTCCTGGTTGGCAAGTGTGAGCAGAGTTAACCTGGCAGGCTTGCTCCGCTTCCTCCTCTTGGGATCCAGTGGCATTCTTCTCTGCTTTCCCAGGGGGCAGGCTGTGCTCAAGCAGAGACACCTGAGCTTTCCTGGTTTGTATAGGGCCTGGGCAAGAAAACAGTGCCACACCCATAGGTGACCTCAGGAGTCTTGAAGAAGCCTTTTGGAGGAGTGGGATGGGGGTGGATTTAAAGGGTGAAGGATTTAAGGATTTAAACAGTATCAACAATCCTTTTGTCCAGGTTTTCTGTAAGAGGGTCAGAGAAATGAGATGTGGGGTCTAGAAAGAGTGACTGTCTGCAAAACACAGTGGACATGATGACAGGCTTGGGGTAGAAATGACGCCATGGGGACAAACAGATGATGACGTGGGAATGGGAAGTATTAGGCTGAGGCCGAAGAAATCCCCAAGCAACAGAGAGAGTCTGGAACCAAGAACCATGGCGGTCTGGCTTTCAACTGGGGCGTCCCTGGCAACAGGAGTACAATTGGGAAAGAAGGTACAAATGAAGATATGTTGGTGGCAGAAGGGTGCGGGACTTCTACATGACTGATTCTATTTTCTGGGGGTAAGAAGCACAATTATAATGTAATGGAGTGTGAGGTCTAAACATTTAAGAAGAAATAGAGGCACAGAACAATGGAGGACTGAAGGGACATAAGGCGGGATTTAGATCTGCTCTCAGCCGCATTTGGCACTGTGCTGAGAAACTCAGACTGAACACAGACAGCGTGGTTGTGAATGTACCCCCAGTCACCTTCAGTTAGAGGACTGTTGGTCAGCATTGCACTTTTCTCAGATGACCATAAGGCACTGGGCAAGGAAACCCAGTAACAGAGTCAAATCCTATGACATTCAAAACAACAGAAAAAGCACAGTTCAAGGGTGTAGTGGTGTGAAAATGCTTGGCCCAGGGAGATGTGGCCTTGTTGGAATGGGTGTGGCCTTATTGGAGGAAGTGTCTCACTGTGGGGTGGGCTTTGAGACCCTCCTCCTAGCTGTCTGTGAACCAGCCTTCTCCAGTTTGCCTTTAGAACAAGATGTAGAACCCGCAGCTCCTCTAGCACCATGACTGCCTGGATACTGCCATGCTCCCACCATGATGATAATGGACTGAATCTCTGAACCTGTAAGCCAGGACTGAATCTCTGAACCTGTAAGCCAGAACTGAATCTCTGAACCTGTAAGCCAGCCCCAATTAAATGATGTCCATTATAAGTTGTCTTGGCCATGTCATGGTAATTGTGTCTCTTCACAGCAATGAAAACCCTAAGTAAAACAGAGGACCAGCTGTGGGTTTTGGAGATGATGAAATGACCACTAGTGACAAGATCCTGGGAGTAGCACTGGACACGGTGGAAGCGCAAAGGGGGACAGCAGAGAAGAAGAGAGAGAAGCCAAACTGCAGGAGGAGCTGAAAGCAAGGATGCAGAACTGCCAGGGGCAAGCCTGGACTAGTGCTGGAGAGAGAGGTACTGTAAGGATTGAGAGCTTCATCCAGAAGGGAGTGAGCCAGGAGGCACTGGGTATCTAGCGGGAGCTGTGTCTCTCCAATGCTCTGTGCAGGAGGTGGAGGGCAGAAGACTGGAAAGCATGATAAGGGGCCAGGAAAACATCTTCTCTGTGGAGGTGACACAAGGAGAGTCTAAGGCTGGCATGGATGGCAGAGACAAGAAAGACATCATCCTGGAGGAAGGGTCAAGGTTAGCTCAGAGAAAGTCAGCACTGCAGAATGTTTGGGGGTGTTCATGGTGATGCCTCCCAAGAGCCAGAGGACACAGTAGGGGGACTCTGGGACTGAGACAGAAGTATAAAGTTAAACCCCCAAGGACGAGAGCAAACAGAGAGGCTAGAGTTCTGGTACCAAGATAGACAAATGTGCAGGCAGCATCCATGCTGATGGCACCAGAAAGGGAGGTGGGCATCAGTTCCCACGAGAGTCTCTGTCTGCAGAGCACCACCTAAGCCATGTGTGAGGGAAAGAGGTAGGGATGAAGATGAGGAAATGGTTACAAGAACCCAGGTCATCCTTAGCGTTTTATTGAAATATGTATTGTTGGGCTGCCAACAAATCACAGTGGGTAAACGGGCTTACAGTGCAAACTTGAGCACCCGAGTTCAATCCCCAGAATCTAGAAGGAAAGCACCTGCTCTTGAAAATTGACTTCTGACACCCACACGTGCACCGCGGCACACACGTGCCCTCACCCACACAGAGACTCACCCTACAAACACACACACACACACACACACACACACACACACACACACACAGGAGTAATAGTGATGAGGAGAATGATAAAGGTAAATAAAAGCGGAAAAAGAAATAATATTAGTGAAATTTATAATCTCATTAGGAGGCTGAGGTAAGACTAGCTGATCATCCTTCAAAGAAGGTGCAGGTAGAAAAAAACATATATTTCTGCTTTGCACTGTGTGTTCCTAAAAAAGGTGTTGGGACATGCAGTTTGACAAATCAAAGCATGCTTCTGGTTAGCTGGCTAAAGAAACTTAGACAGCTTTGCAAAGTGGGGACGTCTCTGCAATGTAAATAACCCTTGGCATCATTCCTTAGATTTTGGTGTTTGCTTGTTTTTTATGAAGCTCTCTAACCTGAATGTTCAGGTTGGCCTCAACTCAAAGGGAACTTCTTTCCTCAGCTGAGATCTTTGGGTGAGCCACTATGCCTGGCTGAAACTTGTTAAGTTGGGTTTTCTTAAATCACAACATATATGTGGTCCAGGGAGTGGTACTTCCTGGAGGTGTGGCCTTGTTGGAGTGGGTGTGTCACCGCAGGGCTCGGCTTTGAAGCTCTGCCCCATGTGGAAGAGTCAGTTTTCCACTAGCAGCCTTCAGATGAAGATGTAGAACCCTCAGCTTCTCCTGCTCCATGCCTGCCTGGACACTGCTGTGTTCCCACTGTGATGATGATGGACTAAACCTCTGAACCTGTAAGTCAGCCACAATTAAATGTCTGTATAAGAGTTGCCTTAGTCATGGTATCTGTTCACAGCAGTAAAAACCCAACTAAGACAATATACATATGAGGAGAGATGAGAAAGTGAAAATATTTGATATTGTAAAAGCTGATACTTAGTAGACCTTAGTGCTTCTGTGAACCTCCTATACTGATGCCCAAATATGTATTTAGCCAGTCTACATTTCTCTAAAGCCACTTGCTAGAGATCAAAAATCAAAAAAGTAATGAAAAGGAAAGTCAGGCTAGAGGCGGAGCCTTGCAAGCAGAGGCTCTGGGTTAGCTCTGACACTGGAAGGGACAGAAAGTGGGTGCAGGAGGGGAGCCAGAGATACATTTCTATACACAAGTAAGCATGTATCCACACAGCAGCTGGGGAGCCTGTGATACGTGCTGACTTACTTACAGGAACAATTCACTTCCAGAGCATCTTTGGGAGGCCTTTAAAACAATCAACTGATTTTTTTGCTTTGTTTGGTTAGTTTGGTTTGGTTTTGGCATCCAGTCATTTAGCATCAATTCTGAATGAAAGATCCCAAAAAGGATGATAACATGAGTCACTTGAGGCTCCAGACTAAGCTCCAGGCTCCCCAGGCATCTTGTTGATGACATTCTCACATCTTTATCTGGATGCTCCTTCAGCACCAGCTCTAGAAGAGGGGCCCTTAACGGTAGAAACTATCATTATCCATCCCCATAATAAACAGCATAGGATGAGTAAATGAAAGCATCTGAGAATGATACCAAGATGAGGCATGCACAGAGTAAGTATTTTATTCTTGATGAAAAAAATGTTTAATTCTTGACACCATCACCTACTGAGTTGTATTTGCCAATGTTTCCCAAACAAAACAATACATTTTTTTTTGTAAGGAAAGAAAAAAAAAGTGGGTTGGGGAAGAGGGTCAGAACAGCAAGAAACAACAAATATGGCTGTTGGGGTTATTACAAGACTGGGGGTATATGTCAGTCCTGGAACATTTGCCTAGCATGCACGAGACCCCAGGGTTGGTCTCCAGCACCCCATAAAATAAGAATGTAGTGACACATGCCTGTAATCTCAGCGCTGCAGAAGTTGAGGCAGGAGGCTCTGGAGTTCAGTGCTGTCATAGGCTACTCAGTAAATTTGAGGTCATCTGGGCTATAAAAAGACCTTATTGTAAAAACAAATAATAGTACAGTTGAAATTAGATGGTGAGAATCTCACTGCAGAAGACACCAGGTGACATAGGACATAGAGGAACCATGCTAGGGTTTCTACCTTCACCAGAAACTGAAGACAGAAGACACCAGATGACACAATACACAGAGAAACCATGCTGGGGCCAGGCAAGATGGCTCAGTGGGTGAAGCACAGGCCGCCAAGCCTGACACTCTGAGCTCCATCACTGAGACCTGTTCGGTAGAAGGAGAGAATTAACTCCTGACCCCCAGCACACACACATCCACTCAATCTTAAAAACTTTTAAGAGTTCTGCGAGAGGAAAGCGAGTCTCGTGAGTACCAGTAGAAGAAAGTACCAGTTATAATAAAGAAACAGGAAGAGAAGGAAGATGGGAGGAGGGGCATCTGGAACTGCTTCCTCCATGTTGGCTCTTCATGGTACTGGAAGGGGCTATCTGTGCAGGCTGCTGGAGGAGAACTGTAATCAAGTGTCTTACTCTAGGGCCCCATTGTTACATTATTGACTTTCCATGGAAGATGTGCCCGCTGACCCAGTAGTGACATGAGCATTTGGGGGTAACCAACTACTGTCTGATTCCATCCACAGGAGGAAATTGGTCTCTGGTACTGTAAATCTGGGGAAGATGTAAGCCTATAGGGGGCTGATGCTGCTGTACTACCACATGGACATTATGTCCCTGTCAATCATCTTACTGCTACATGGGCGTGGTTTCTCTGTCAATCATCTTACTGCTACATAGGCATGATGTCCCTGTCAATCACCTTCTAAACATTTAAGCCCATCCTGCTGTAACTTTAATCAGAGTGTTTTTGCAGCTGGTATCATTCATTGCAGAGGCTCACAACGGGTCACACACTTGAGAGTGACTGCTGAGCACTTAGCCTTAAACTGGACACCTATATCACCCCTTTTGGAGCCCAGAGAACTTTGCAGAAGAGGGAGCAAGAGAACATAAGAGCTGAAGACAGGGATGGAGTCTTACAGCACACTGTCCCTGGCCTTGACACGACCAGTACACTCTTGAGCTCTCAGGAATTGTGGTTGCCGTCACAGGCCTTACCCAAGACTGGAGCTGTCTATATTCTGTTTGGCGTGGGGAGGAGTTCAGGAGGACTGACCTGTCACTGAGGCTCTATAGGCTGTATGGATGGTGAGGGAGGAGGAGACATTTCCTTCCGTGGTGTGGCCACTGTTAAGTTGGTCTTACTCCTATAGGGGTTACTGAGCCCATCAGACATGCTCCTGTGAGCAGCCATAATTAAACTCAGCCGGTCTCACACACATAAAAGATGACAGTAGAAAGGAGACTTGTGGGAGAAGGGAACGCATGGGAGAGGGGAGAGATGAAAGAGTTATAGGGGTGATTAAGATACAAATATACACATGTATAAACAAGTCACATGAAACTCCTTGTTGTGTATCATTAATATGGGCTAATAAAGCATGTGTGAAGACAAACAGAATGAATTTTGTTACTGCTTACTCATGTAAACACTGTGTTCTAGCCCAGCTTCGGGGCCATAAAGGGAGAATGTACATACAGGCCACAGCATGAAGCACCAATGAGGAGCAATTAGAAAATCATAAGCTGACATCAAGGCCCAAAGTCCAGGCTAGATTCTGAATTTGTCTAAATTGAGCAAAGCAGAAACCTGAAGTCACAGGAATTCTGAGGTCTTGGCACACGCATCAGGAGAAAGGACAAGACACTGAGGAAGGACAAAATGGCACGCTCTGCAGTCTTCTGCTTCTCTTCCTTAGAGACCTGACTCTCCCACGTCAGTCTCAGTGGCTCTGAAAGCACTGTGAGCCCACACTCCTGAGGAACACACGAACACACAGGCCTCAATATCCCACATACTGCTAAAATGATGGAGGAGGGAAGGACACGGCTCAGTGTGCAAAACACTTGCCCCACAAGCCTGACAATCCGTTACGATCACCAGAACCCATGTAAAAAGCCAAACACAGTAGTATATGTATCTGTAATCCCATACAACATGCCCCTACCAGACAATGGGAGGGGACACAGAAGAATCTCTAGAAGCTTGCCAGACAGCTATCCTGATCGCACAGCAACAAACAAGAGAAGCCCTGTCTCAAACAAGGGGGAAGGTGAGGGCTGACACAGAAGTTCAACTCTGATCTTCACCTGTGCACCGTGGCTTGTGGATGCCAACACGCACAATGCACACTCATGCACACATATCCACACACATATGCATGCACATGCGCACACATGCACGCACACACATTTTTATATATGTACAAACATATATACATACATATGCACATACATGCACACAATGCACCTACAGACACACACATGTACATACATACACACATATGTACATATACATGAATACATATGCACATACATGCAAACACACTTGCATGCACATGCACACACATACACAAACATACAAACACACATGCATGCATACACATGTGTACACATACATACATGCAAACACTCACATGCATGCACATGCACACACATGCACACACATGCACACACATGTGTACACATACATACATGCAAACACTCACATGCATGCACATGCACACACATGCACACAATGTGCACACACACATGCACACACATGTACACACATGCACACTGTCCACAGACAAGCCAAGAGTATTTCTTGCCTCTCTTTCATGTCTGTACTTACACTTCTTCCTGACAGCTGCTAACTTGGAATGATGCCCCTCTTGCTATGCTCATACAGGGCGCATCCTCCATTGTTATGGTTACCTCCCCAGTCTACATTAGGAGGCTTGAATAATTGCTTCTGTTCACCTTCGCTGGTATGCAGGATAGTTTTAGGCCAACTTCACACAAGCTAGAGTCATCTGAGGAAAGGGAACTTCAACTAAGAAAAATGCCTCCATAAGATCCAGCCGCAGGCAGGCCTACAGGGCACTTTCTTAGTGATTGATGGTGGAGGGCTCAGTCCACTGTGGGTGGGGCCAGCCCTGGGCTGGTGGTCTCTTTCATGTGGAGTGCCTGCCTTAGTTTCCCCAAGATGGCTTTCATTTGCTATTCCAATGAAGACTCAGTCCTCAGGAGGCCTCTCCTGCAACCAGGAACCTCTTCAGAGATCTCTCCTCAGGTACACTTCATGCTCTCTCTACACTCCTCAAGGTCTCATCCTGACCTCTCTGGTGTCTGGTTTGTCGGCACAGGAGGCTTTACCCTTAAGTATACCTGAAAGTGGAACCTTAGCAACAATGTATCTTCACCAAAACCCATAAACCCTGTTCGGTTTTGTTTTTGTGGAGGAGTGGGGTTGAGACAGGGTCTCTCTATGTAGTCCTGGAGCTCACTGTGTAGACCAGGCTGGCCTCAAACTCAGAGATCCACCTGCCTCTGCCTTTCGAGTGCTGGGATTAAAGGCATGCACCAACAATCCTGGCTCAAATCCAAAAACATAACAACAACAACAAAACCATAATCTCTTTTGAACGAACTTTTTTTTCCCGTTTGAGAGTAGGTGGCATTCCAGTCTAGACTCAAATTTGATATGTAGTTCCATGTGACCTTGAACTTCTGATCCTTCTGCTTCCACTTCAAGTGCTGAGATTACAGGCATGTGCCACCACGCCAGTTTCATGCTTCATGTAGTTCTGAGAATTAAGTTTCCTGACCCTTGCTGCTGCACAAGCATTTTACCAACTGACCTACAGTCATAGTTCAGTGTAAAGTTTTTGCCTAATGAATTATGCGTTTCTCTACCCTGAGACTATGATAAAAAGCATCCTTCTTCATCAATACCTAAAATGATACTCAAGTATAGGAAAGCTCTACACCCTGGCTCTAGCCAGGAAGACTTCCATAAGGAGCGTTCCTTCTACACGGTGCTCACCTTCTAGACTTAGGAGACGAAACAGCAGAAGCCAGAGGAATAGGCCAGTGAGTGATCTTAAGGATGCTCCTGTCCAGAGAAACAAAAGCTTCAGAAGAGTTATATTCGCTGCTGTGACAATTTCTTCCTGCCCTGAGATAGAGAAGAACTGAACTCGTTAGGGGTTGTCTCTCGAGTTACTAGTTTAAAGCCTGGTACAGCAGAATATAGCTGTAATCTCAGCACTAGGAAGTGGAGGCAGGAGGATCAGGAGTTCAAGGTCATCCATCCTTGGCTACAGAGTGAGTTCTGGACCATTGTGGGTTATGTGAGACTCTGTTTTGAAACAATAGCAAAATAGTAACTTGTGTAACAAGACTTATCTGTAGCTCTATTTATTCCTGTTTGCAGCGCTAAGGATTGAACCCAGAAGCTGACAGGCTGGGCAGGCGCTGTACCACTGAGCTGCAACCCCAGCTCTGCACGCTTCCACCGTGACCTTCAAGGCTAAAGCTAGTTCTTGTATTTCTTTTGTTTTTCCTCGGTACAATGCTTACTATAAAGACAATGACATGTCCATTTAGTCCATAATTATAAGCCCAAGTCATTTCTGTGGCTCTTCCTGTCGTTGTCACAGTTTAAAAGTTAGAAACACAGCCAGAACCTGGTGGTGAAGTTGTGCAGGTGAAGCAGAAACTGCACCTTAGTGGCTTGTGGGCCATACTCCTCCTCACAGTGCCTTAGACACCACAGGATGCCATGCTTTAAAATGCTTGCCCTTTAAAACTTAATTTAAAAATGTAAATTCCATCATTTCCTCTCTTCTCTCTTGAGGAAAGGAAAGTATGCTTGATACAAAATAATTCAGGAAACACAGAAATACACAAAAAGGGTTGGGGTTGAATCCAGGGGTAGAGAGCTTGCCCTGCAGATGCAAGATCCCAGGCTCAGTCCCTAGACCACAAAGAAAGGAGACGAAGCAGAAATGAGGTAGTAATTGACTTTTTAATAGTGAGGTTCCTAAAGATTGCTCCTAGAGATAACAACTGCATATTTGCACACTTTTAGCATCTACGTATGTGTATGTGCCCAGCTGTGCTGATGTGACACACACACACATGCATGACTAGGATTACTCATTTATCAATTTATCAGCAGTGCCTCACAAGAGTCTTCTTTGTCGATAAATACATATGTGTTTGACAAAATCCCTAAGTTGTTTAGTACGTTTGTGTTGAAGGACTTTCAGAAT